>NC_052403.1:600000-944875 GCF_009389715.1 Phoenix dactylifera | reverse complement strand
CAGCAAAATAAAATACAGAGGAGACGGGACAAAGTTCTAGTTCTTCCAGATAAAGCCTAGTGAGCCGCATTGCAAGCCACCCAATCTGCCATATTATTAGCCCAGTAGGCGGCGAATGTCAAGGAGAAGCTGCATCCCTCCAGTGGCTCACCCGATGCCCTGTATCCCCTCATTCATCGTGGCAGAGTCCACCTTGAGTATGATGTGATCCACAACAGAGTCCGTCTCGCGTATGAGACCCCCTCCCAGGCGGCACGAACCTCGGCATAGATGACGGAGTGATCGAAAATGCGCCGACCCCCGATCGACTAATCTAGCATGGTGGTCTCGGATGACAAAGCCAACGCCGCTACAATAACCCTCCTTCACATTGTCATCGACATTTATCTTGAGGAAACCAGGAGGAGCTCTTAAGGGACGAGAACTATCCTAGACGCTACAAGAGCAGGAATGGGAGCTCTTGATTTTTCTAGTCAATCCAACGGACATCGGCGCAGTGATGTCATGGACCACCTCCGTTTAAAGAAGGGCCCTATCACCATCAATCTAGGGTGCACACTTCTATCCTCAAATACTCGGGCATTCCTATCTAGTCAGCAGTGGTAAGTCAGATAGGCCGCCCTAATCCCCTGGACTAGACGTCATGGCCTCTAAGTGGACTCAGCTTGGAAGCTTAGGAAATCCTCTATCGACTCCCACCCCTGTTGCAGTCCAGAAAAGGCCGAGGCGTATTACTCTCAAATCAGAACAGTCCTCTTGTAGCCAAATAGGACATGGAAGATAAACTCTTCCGCTCTTTGATAAGCCCCGCATCTGGGAGTAATACTCACCCCCACCGAGCCAGCACTCTTCTGGTGGGCAAACATCTCTAGATCACCTTCTAGACGAACATGGCCACTTGAGGGTGGATACGCAGCCTCCAAATTCACACCTCTCGCTCTGCCGCACCGCCGTCTCTATGACCAGCCCGAGGAGGTCCCAAGGATTTCCCCTTTCATAAAAACTTCTTGGTTCCTTCAGCTTCCAAATCATCTCATTATCATCCGTTACTCTTGCACAGGTCTTTGTGCTGGAATTTTCTTTGCAAAGGCAAAAATGTCGTGACTGCTGCTGAAATACAGCAACAGAAACGAACTATGTACGCCATGCTGGAGTAGATGTTACTTGCATACATATGCGATATGAAGTTCATTCATTTAGTTATGTAATAAAAGCATAGAGGAGAGGAGCTAGTGAGATCTCGCTACAGCATCAAAATAGTGCAGCATTTTGGCTGGAGGAAATGTCGTGCATCTTGTTCATGCAGTGCGATTGCCTAATTTTTCCAAATGCCAACCCCGCTATGTTTTAACCTGCGGGCGAATTACTGGCGCATACTTTTCGAGGATTATTACTCGCATATACTCAAATAGGAATAATGCTGGTGGTGTCATCTGATAATTAATTACATGCAACTTGAATGATAATTAAGCATTTAAAACATTTATTCTATGCAATCAAAGATACAGTTATCTTTTATATTTTACTTTGACTTCTTGTCGGTTGGGAATGTCCTAAATGGCTGCAGGCATCTGATGCTAAATTATGTGCGGTATCTCTAGGGCCTATGAATACAATCTCTTCAGTTTATCCCTCAGTGAAAGATGGCATCTTGGCTTATCAATTCCATAAATCCTAGAGACAACTGCAATGACAACATCTCTATCAAGTCCAGCTCTCTCTCGCAACTTGAAGAAGCTCGATCCTTCCGGAATTTCGGTATCGGCGCAAGCGAACACATCGGTAGAAAATGACGGTGCTCCATTCAGAAGATAGGAGATATAACTGTCCGAGGACAGATGGGGAGTATTGTTGGTGCCAGTACAATCTGAGCCAGCAGTCGTTAGGCCATTGGCTTCACTATGAAAGCAGTCAAGCGCCGGGGGAGGAGCCCGTGACATGCAATATTGATCCACACCGGCGATCGAGAAATCGCCGTCGTCGAAGTCCAATAAGATGTCTAAGGAATCAAGAACGCAAGGATCTGGGACATCCCCAACCTGAAGTCCTCCCTCTTCCGCAGTCCCAGCAGTCGACTGATTCAAAAATTCTTCAATGGAGGGCATGCAATCTTCCATCTGGGTTGTGGTTGACATAGAGGAGGACTCATGAGCTGATAAGGGTTCCTGCACATTTGGAAATGTGGCATGGAACTGGTGCGGTGGGCTTGGTGGGGACGTAGAGGGGGTGATCTTGGTGGTGCAATTGTCCGGGCGCGCGGTCAAGCATCCTACTTGTAATGTACTCCTGTAGAACGGAGGGTCGATCGACATCTTCCACCTTGAGCTGTCTTTCTCTTGCTCTTTCTCTTTGCATCCTGCCTCCTCCTCGTTGCATTCCAGTGGTTCTTGATGGAGTTTTCACTCCTGCCAGGGATATGCTTCGCAATCTCGGCCCATCGATTTCCCACCTTCTTATGTGCTACCCACTAATAGCCTCTCCTCTTCTTCGGTCCACGCTTCCTTCTGCGGAGAGAATAAAAGGCGCGTAATATTAGAATGAACAGAAAGGAGAAAGCTGACGGCAGAAAGCATCCTAGAAATCGTGACATATACTTGGTAATTAAGAATGATGCGACACATACATGAGAAAGAACTCGGAGGCAGAGTATAAAAAGCAAGATGGAATGATGAAGGGAAAGTATCAGCGGACAAAAACCGAAAATGGTTGCGTGCGGACTCCAAAGAAGCTATTTTACACCTCCAACGGTGCTTGAAATAGAAGGATCCCGATGGTCATCTGTCTAAAATCCAAATAGAAGAAACTACTCGAAGATAGCATAAGGATATGGAAGAAGAAAGAAATAAATGAGTTGAAGTCAACATATAGACTGAATGGAACCTTGATGATTATGCCATCTTTCTCTACACTGCTTCCCAATCCTGCCAACCAGCTTCTTAGCAATCTGAGGCCATTTCCGAACGCCATGTTTCGGACCAACATACTGCAACACAATAGAGAACAAAAGAATTCAATCATCTCTTGCACTATATTTGGCAAGAAGGAAACTCCTGGAAGAGATCACTCTTATGTACAGGAAATATACAGGTGAAATAAGAAGCAAAGCTGGGCTATCAGTTGGTACCTGTCCTCCTCAGGAGTCCATTGCCCTTTCACAACGGTAGCGGCGGCGGCGGCAGTTGTAGATAAGCTGCTTCGCATCCCCTTCTGTTGACTATTTTGGACTTTGCTCCAAATATTGGTTTTGAGAGGGACCTATTTGCAAAATGACATTTCATTATATAAAATGTACATGTTACCTCTTTTCCCGTGGGATGAAGGGCTTTGTTTTGTTTTTAGGTTGAAAGGGTTTTTCAGCCGCCGCCGCTCCCATCTTCTTCCTCTCGTGCGCTCTCGGTCTCCTGGCAACATCTGACTTGGTTTCCCTTCTGTCTTCACTCGCTGGAGGCTTTCTTCCTTCTTCCTTCTTCAACCGTGGCTTCTTCCTGTGGCTTCCCTGTTTCCGTGAGCCCCTTTCTTCTTTGCTGTTCACAGGAAATTGCAACAAGGGAAGGTATGGTTTTGATACTCATTTGATCTACCATTGGAGCCGTAGAAAGGTTGATTTGCATACTACACTTTTGATCTATCATTGTGGCTGCAGAAGGGTGATCCGATCAGGTTGTTTCTTGCTTTATATTTGGTTTTATATTGCCTCATATTGTGATCATTTGGCAGTCCATATTTTGGGCTCTTATGTATCTATGTTTGTACCCTATTGGGAAGATTGATATAGTGGATTGCTCCTCCTCCCCGTGGATATAGGCACTTGCTGCCGAACCACGTAAATTTGGTGTCTTTGTGTTTATTTTTTCATGCCTGTGATGTGTTTGATGGAATGCCTGAATGAGTCCAATTCTTAATCGGTAAGCCGGATACAGTGAGTTTGTGCCCATTAATCCCAACAATTGGTATCAGAGCTATGGCTACTGTTGGGCAACAAAATTCATCTAGGGCTAACGATTCGGCTTCTGTTTCACATTCCACTACCATAAGGCATGAAGTGGCTGTATTTGATGGCACAGGGGACTTCTCACTATGGAAGGTAAGAATGAAATACCTGTTGGTTAAGGAGGGTGTAGCAAAAGCCCTCAAGGGTATGGATGCAATCCCAGGAGATAATGAGGCTGTCAAAGAAGAGATTAATGAGAGAGCACTAGGAACTTTGTTTTCGGGTTTGAGTGATAAAGTCCTGCGAAATGTTGTGGATCTTGATACAGCTAAGGGAGTATGGAAAAAATTGGAGAGTCTATATATGGCAAAATCCCTTACTAATAGATTGTACTTGAGGGGAAAATTGCACACATTTCGTATGGCAGAAGGGACTTCACTCAAAGATCACTTGGATGAGTATAATAAGCTCCTACTTGATTTATCAAATATTGGTGTTGAAGTAGATGAAGAAGACAAGGCTTTGATCCTTATCTACTCATTGCCTAAGTCCTTTGAGCAAATTACTACTACTATGCTCTATGGAAAAGAGACAATAAGTCTTGAAGAGGTAGAAGCTACTTTGTTATCCAATGAGCTTAGATTGAAAGTACAGTTACAACATCAAGTTCAGACTCCAGCTCAAGGACTTATAGCTAGAGGTAGAGATGAGCAGAAGAAAGGTGGACAAGGTAGAAGCAAATCCAAAACCAGATCAAAGTCTAGGTCTAGAAGACCAGGTGTTTGTCACTATTGTAAGAAGCCAGGCCACTGAAAATCAGAATGTAGACTACTACAGTCTAAGAAAGAGAGAAAACAAAAGGATAAAGGAACCGTCTCAGACTCGGCAACGGTTGCAGTTTCATCAGCAGGTCACAACAGTAATGATAATGATGCAGTATTTACAGCTGCTTGCAGTGTCAGTCATCCTGATACTTGGATTGTGGACTCTGGAGCATCTTTCCACATGACACCTCATAAGGAATGGTTCTCTTCTTTTAGATCATGTGAGGGGGGCACCGTTCTTCTTGGAGATGATGGTATTTGTAAAGTGGAAGGTATTGGTACAGTTCAAATTAAATCTAATGCAAACACTGTCGTGACTTTGGACGATGTCAGATATGTTCCTCAACTAAAGAGAAACCTTCTCTCAGTACATGCTTTCGATAGTGCAGGTTTCGAGGGCAGATGGGGTAGAGGATCAATAAATATCAATAAAGGAGTATTGACTTTATTGAAAGGGAAATTGTGTGGCACCCTTTACTATTTGGATGGTAGTACAATAGTTGGACAGGCTTCAGCAGTACAGTCTTCTACTGAGCAGTTGACACACCTGTGGCATCAGAGATTGGGCCACATCTCAGACAAGGGTTTACAGGAGCTGAGCAGACGTGGTTTGCTAAGTGGTCAGAAGGTTGGTGCACTTGGATTCTGTGAGCATTGTGTGTTCGGAAAACAACACAGGGTCAGTTTTTCTACAGGCGTGCACAGGACAGCTGCTATATTGGATTATATTCATTCTGACCTATGGGGACCAGCCCCAATTACATCTAAGGGTGGATCTAGGTATTTACTCACTTTTATTGATGACTACTCCCGCAAAGTCTGGATATACACTATCAGAAATAAGAGTGATGTGTTTGACACATTTAAGAAGTGGAAGGCTATGGTCGAGAGGCATACTGATAGAAAGTTAAAAACCTTCCGAACTGACAATGGATTAGAATTTTGTTCTATTGAGTTTAATGACTTTTGCAAATTAGAGGGCATTGTCAGACACAGAACCATAGTAGGTATACCTCAACAGAATGGTGTGGCAGAACGCATGAATCGCACACTAATTGAGAGAGTCAGATCTATGCTATCTAGTTCTGGATTAACTAGAGATTTTTGGGCAGAGGCCGCTCACACAGCCTGCTACATTATAAACCGATCTCCAGCATCAGCATTGGGCATGAAAACTCCGGAAGAAATGTGGACAGGAAGACCTGCAGACTATTCAGTACTCAGAGTCTTTGGGTGTCCAGCTTATGCACATGTAAGAGATGGAAAGTTGGACCCTAGGGCTAAGAAGTGCGTATTTCTTGGATACGCATCTGGGGTAAAAGGCTATAGATTATGGTGCACAAAGCCTGGATCCCAAGGTTTTTTAGTCAGTAGGGATGTGACATTTCATGAGATAGATACTCCTTTAAGGCAGCTACAACCAAGTTCTTCTGAGAGAGATCAGGGTCAGGATCAGATAGATAGGACTGTTATGAATATTGATCAGACTATCAGATCACAGCAGCAGCAGGCAAATGAAGATACTTTAATTCTGAATGAGCAGCAACAGCAGACAGATGTAGAGATACAGACTCAGGAGGAGGTTACCATGGAAGCTCAGGATCAGATTGATAGCATTGCCACTCGTAGACCCAGGCGTCAGATCAGAACACCACAAAGGTATGGTTTTGAGGATTCAGCTTGTGCTGGGTTAGTTTATTATGCTCTGAGCATTGCAGACACTATTGGTGATGAGCCGACCACATATCAGGAGGCTATTAGTAGTCCGCAGGCTGAACAATGGACCATGGCTATGGTTGAAGAATTACAATCTTTAGAGAAGAATCAGACTTGGAAATTAGTCAGATTACCAGAGGGCAAGAAGGCAATAGGCTGCAAATGGATCTTCAAGAATAAAGAGGGAGCCAGTCATCAGGATTTTAGATATAAGGCCAGGTTAGTAGCTAAGGGCTATTGTCAACGGGAGGGAATTGACTATAAGGAAATATTTTCTCCTGTAGTTAAACACTCTTCTATTCGTGTGTTGCTTGTCTTAGTTGTTTCTCAGAATTTAGAGCTGGAACAGCTAGATGTTAAAACAGCTTTTCTTCACGGTGATTTAGAGGAACAGATTTATATGCAACAGCCACCTGGTTTTGAGGTTCCAGACAAGGAAGATCATGTATGTTTGCTCAAGAGATCATTATATGGTCTCAAGCAGTCTCCAAGACAGTGGTATCGCAAATTGGATAAGTTTATGATCGACCATGGATACAAAAGATCTCCATATGACAGTTGCGTATATCACCAGCGGTTTTCAGATGGATCCTTTTGTTATTTATTACTGTATGTGGATGATATGATGATGGCAGCCAAGGATATATCAATCATCCGAAATCTGAAAGCTGAGCTCAGTACTGCATTTGAGATGAAGGATCTTGGACCGGCAAAGAAAATACTTGGGATGGAGATCAGTCGTGACAGGCAGTTGGGTAGACTTTTTCTTACTCAGCATGGATATATTAAGAAAGTCTTGGATAGATTTGGTATGTCCACGGTCAAGCTAGTCACTACTCCTTTTGCCAGTCATTTCAAATTATCTGCCACACTCTGTCCCCAGACTGAGGATGAGGAGAGATATATGTCCAGAGTGCCATATGCAAGTGCAGTAGGTAGCATCATGTATGCAATGGTCTGCACTCGACCTGATATTTCACAGGCAGTAAGCGTAGTAAGCATATACATGGATAAGCCTGGAAAGGCTTACTGGTCAGCTGTGAAATGGATACTTAGATATCTAAAAGGCACTTCCAATTTGGGATTGGTATTCTCCGCACAGAGTAATTGCACTGTTACAGGATTTTCTGATTCAGATTATGCTAGTGATTTAGACAGGAGGAGGTCATTAACCGGATATGTATTTACTCTCTCTGGTTGTGCAGTCAGTTGGAAGGCTACTTTACAGCCTACAGTTGCTTTGTCTACTACAGAAGCAGAGTATATGGCGTTGACAGAGGCAGCAAAGGAAGCTATTTGGTTAAGAGGACTAGTACAGGATTTGGGTCTCGAGCAGGACCGTTTGGATATTAATTGTGACAGTCAAAGTGCTTTGCATCTTGCCAGAGATCAGATGTATCATGAACGCACTAAGCATATAGATGTCAGGTATCACTTCATCAGAGATTTGGTGGAGAATGGTGATGTCCAGATTCAGAAAATCTACACTGCTCATAATCCGGCTGATATGTTCACTAAACCATCACAGCAGTTAAGTTCAGGACTTTCCTGAACTTGATTGGTGTGAGCACGTGTTAATGCCCTTCCGGGCTTGTGGTGAGGAGGAGGTTATTTTATCAATCCATATTTGATGATAGGTACATAATTTGTCGCAAGGAGGAGGATTGTTGACTATTTTGGACTTTGCTCCAAATATTGGTTTTGAGAGGGACCTATTTGCAAAATGACATTTCATTATATTCCCGTGGGATGAAGGGCTTTGTTTTGTTTTTAGGTTGAAAGGGTTTTTCAGCCGCCGCCGCTCCCATCTTCTTCCTCTCGTGCGCTCTCGGTCTCCTGGCAACATCTGACTTGGTTTCCCTTCTGTCTTCACTCGCTGGAGGCTTTCTTCCTTCTTCCTTCTTCAACCGTGGCTTTTTCCTGTGGCTTCCCTGTTTCCGTGAGCCCCTTTCTACTTTGCTGTTCACAGAAATTGCAACAAGAGAAGGTATGGTTTTGATACTCATTTGATCTACCATTGGAGCCGTAGAAAGGTTGATTTGCATACTACACTTTTGATCTATCATTGTGGCTGCAGAAGGGTGATCCAATCAGGTTGTTTCTTGCTTTATATTTGGTTTTATATTGCCTCATATTGTGATCATTTGGCAGTCCATATTTTGGGCTCTTATGTATCTATGTTTGTACCCTATTGGGAAGATTGATATAGTGGATTGCTCCTCCTCCCCGTGGATGTAGGCACTTGCTGCCGAACCACGTAAATTTGGTGTCTTTGTGCTTATTTTTTCATGCCTGTGATGTGTTTGATGGAATGCCTGAATGAGTCCAATTCTTAATTGGTAAGCCGGATACAGTGAGTTTGTGCCCATTAATCCCAACACCTTCCCTTCTCCATAATTCTCTCTTCTCATGACCGCATCCTTACCATAACATCCAACAAGACCACCATAGAAGCTGAAATCGTTCGACAAAATCCCATTCGGAGGATTAATGCATATTGCACCAGGAGATGTCTCGGCGTTCTTCCCCAGCTTGTCTACAGGATTCTTCTCGAGGCGAAGTTCCCCTTCGCACGAACTGGCCAGAAACCTCTTCAGTGGTGCGAAAAGTGGAGCAGGCGCAGGCCGGAATGGAGGAGGGCTCTTCTCTACAAGCCCATAGCTCCTTCCAGCTGATCCCGTTTCCATAGTGAAGTCTTTGACAAGAAAAAAAAAACAGGGAGGGAGAGAATGGGGGGAGGCTCTGAGATAAAGGGGCTAAAACGGGAATGGCATGGATCTAGGCTCCTGGGGAGAAAGGAAGGTCCGTGGGCCGCTCGTCCCGCCTTTGGGCTCATTTGTTCAGGCTCAATCTTAGGCAAGCAGGCGTACGGCGTACCCAATTTACACAGAGGAGAAGCTTCTCACCACAGTCCATGCATCGATCAACTTAAAATAGGCATGTAGTACAGTACTGATGTTAGGTCCACCTAGGTTATATGCTTACTGCTCAGGACTGCTCGATGACCGGTCCTTGATTGATGGACCCATGATGGACGGTTGAACTTGATTTCTCTCTGCAACATTTGAATTGTGGCAATCCTAGCTTATTATTTAGTTGACAATAGTCTGCCACCCTGGAGTTGTAGATGCCTGCGCATTGTTTTCTTTTTCTGAACTCTTTTTATACAAATATATATCTATGGGCATTAAATATTGATCCAATAGTCGTGGTGTGAATCAAGGATGCATCTAATTCACGGATATTTTGTAGGGCACAGCATGTTTTCATTTAACATTTACTAGGACACAAGTTATGTTACACTCGCACTCCAATCATCATTTGTTTTGTGAGATGTTAATTTGGGTGACTTCCAAGTGATATGTAGTACAGCGTCATGGCAAGCTGCGACTCAACTGGTGCGGTCACTTGTGCATCTACCAATTTGCAAACCTACCCCCTCCCCCTATCTCCTCTCTTATAGGTCTACATCTTCTTCCCTTTTGAAACCCGTTTTTTTTTATTATTATTCTTCTTCTTCTAAAATTCAAGAAGAAGTGGCTTTAAGATTTAAGTGAGGATGGTGGAACTTAAAAATCAAGAAAAGGAAATCCTGCGAAAATTAGTTAGCACGCAAGGGTTATTAGTCAGCATGCATTAGCAATGCTAAAATTTAAACTAGCTACAACAGATTGTACATTTCTCATCCTTTCTCATTGAAGATATGGATTGGCAAACTTACTTCCACGATTGTGGAGGTGCATAGAAGATCAGAGACAAGGAAAATACGTAATGTGGGATGTGAGATGTAAAGCTTGATTACAGCATACCAATTCTTTAAAAAGAAGAAGAAAAAAAAAATCACGGACTCCTGCCTAGGTTTGAAGAAAGAAACTGGAACCTGGGAATGGTTGCCAAAGCTGCCCAAAAACGGTACCTGGCCCTTGTTCGTTGAACGAGAGCAGCATGCTATCAGCCCACGAGCTTAAAAGCTACTGGGCCTAGCTGGGGCTCGAGGCAACCGGCCTACCTCATGCATGCTAGAATGGGGCCACCGGCCGAGACCCAATACCGCATTGACAACCGACACATGGATTCGCATGTTGTCAGGTCCATATCAGAAACCTCGTGATATTCAAAATCTTGTGAAAAGATTGATCAATCACGGCATATCTATTTTCTTTGTTTTTTTATCTTCCCCTGGTGGCATTGTAAAGGATCAACTGAAGGGGAGGTTCTCCTCCAAACAAGAAGGAGGTTATATCTATTTTGAGCCCCAACTTTGTTAAAATAGAAAACAATCTCATCACCATCCAGGAAAACAAAAAACCATTAGGCTTTAATCTCTTCTTTTGACTCTCCTTATCTTTTCCATAAATAAATTGGAGCCTGGTACAGCTAACCGGAGGCAATACTAGAGAGGTTTAAGTTCGTCTGAATGGCCATGCCATCCTAGTCATGGTTCAGATCATAGTTATTCGAGCTGTTGGTTCGCTTGTATCCCGGACTCGGGCTCAAAGTTTGCAATTCACGTTCTCAAAAGGGATAGGTAATGAGATAGCTAGCTTCAGCAAATGTAGGTTTAGACGAGTAGATATTTTCTTGTCCATCCCATGCACCTTCCGGGGCTCAATTAGTTTTCTGGTGCAAACCAGCATATCACGAGAAACTGTTCATCTATACATGTATATATACGATGGGTTAATGATCAGAAAAGAAAAGGGCCAACAAGCCATGCAACTTGGACAAAAATAAGCTCATGCCACACAATTCATGATACTCCCATTTTTCACATCATGTATGGCCAAACAACGATCTCCCTGGCATGTGACTATGTGAGGCCCATGTTGGATGGGCATGCGAGTTCACATGAGATGCTGCATGCAGGGTATATGTCAAAATTGGTTAGGTGTGTTGAGTGTTTCTCTTATCCTAAGGCCATGTCATCTATCGAGGCCCTATAATTTATATGTGGACGTGCGCGTGACTGCATGTAATGAGATTGAATATCTGAGCAAGACCATGTAGAATAGATATCACGTTTCAGGCTGGATCCAAGATTAATTTCAAGATGGAGTATCAGGATTCCATCAGCAAGAGATCGAAGTGGGATCTAACGCTATACCAGGCGCTTTGCGTTCTACCTCAATCTTGTGATCTGGCTTATTTGAAATGCTCCTGTGGACTTCTCACAGGGCTAATGAAAATTTGGCACATCACCTTGAAAAAATGTCATATCTTGTTCGAGACGATATTGCTTGGCTAAGCGTCACCATATTGCACACCTTTTAAAGGGTCCTTTCTTGGAGAAGAAAAATATGCCGGGGCATTATCTTAATGAATGGATGATGGGGTGCAACCAAGTTGCTTCCAATGCAAAAAGTCAATTTCTCAAATGTTTACAATCTTAATATTGCTAACGAAGCTTTTATTTGTAGTAAATATACTCTTATATTGGCTCAGTACTACTTGAAATAGACTGACGTCCTCATGTTTCTGCAGAAGAATGGTGATAAATGCAAATGGTAAGGCATACTTCAATTTGCATGCTTCCTGCATCTAATAAAAACAAAACGCGCGCGCGCAAAAAAAAAAAAAAAAAAAAAAAGAAAATTCTTATTTTCCATCTTGGTTGGCCAGGCTTCTTTCTTAGGCCAGATTATACTTTCTACCAAACTAAGAGGCTATGATGTCTATCATGCTTATCAAAATTCTTAAATTTATTAGCTAGCGTGCAACAATAATTTTTATTAAAATTAATGGTGAAACTAATGGCTCCATCATCTGACATAACATGGCCCCTGCACATTCGAGTAAAGGCCTGTGAAATATCTCCACGTTTTCATAAATGAACTGTTGCTGGAAATTGGACCCGGGGACAATCTTCGGTCGAGGGAGAGGGAGCTGCGGGTCACCACGGCGGGGCGGCGACCAGTCGGCGGGCGGCGTCCTTCGTCTGGGGTGGCCGGAGAGAGGGAGCTGGGCGTCCTCACGGCGGGGCAGCGATCCGTCAGCGGGCGGCGTCCTCCGTCTGGGTGCCTGCAGACAAACCGGTGGCCGGGTTTTCCGGTGCCGGCCCTCCGACGCTCAAGTCAGGGAGGGGGCAGATAGTGTAAGGAGGAGATGAACAGTGCTTGTAAGGCGCGGAATTTTCCAACCCCCTCCTGAGAGGCCAAGGCTCCCTTTTATAGGTGGGGGTCGGTTTACCTGTGATGTAACAGGGCGAGGCCATAGTACGGCTCGGCATGTGGCTCAGGTCGGCGCACGGTCAGGCGAATCATTGTACTGATGTCGGCGGTGAGGGCGTCGTACGACCCGAACCAATACGCTACCAGGCGAATCATTGCATTGGTGTCGGAGGTATGGCCGAGATCAGAGACTTATCATGGTTGACCAGACTCTGCTGGGCTAACTTGCCGTGGAGAGCCGAGGATCCGTAGATGTCAGGAGCCATGCGCATTAATGGTGGAGTAAGCCGGAGATCCACATTAATTGTAGAGTAAGCCGGAGATCCGCATTAATGGTGGAGTAAGCCGGAGATCCGCATTAATTGTGGAGTAAGCCGGAGATCCGCATTAATTGTAGAGTGAACCGGAGGGTTACAGCGGCCATGCGCAATAAATGCTGAAGCAGTGGCAGGGTATGGTCCTCAGTTGGACCTCGGAGGAGTACGGCCGTAGTAGGTGGCTGACAAGGATAGACCTTGAGCATCAGGACTTTCCTAGGTCGGAGGTCTCGAGGTCGGATGTCTTGAGGTCGGGCGTTCCGACTTCGGCTGTTCAGGGTCGGCGATTGTGCGGCTTCTTGGGGGCATTTGTGTCACGTGGGGGGAAAAATCTTATTCCCCCAACACTACCCCCCGACTTTCGAGTTCGAGCGGCTTGCGGGCTCGGACGTGGGAAGTAAAGTCTATCATTAAAGTTGGGGGGCGAATCTCGTCTGCGCCCTCGTGTTTCTCGGAGTGTTTATAGCGAGACCCGCGCCCTTGGGCGTTTCGAGGTTGCTTTATTCAGCGAACTTATGGTGGAGCTCGTGTCTTTACGTTTCTCGGAGCGGGTGTAACGGGGGGTGGCGTCTCTTGGATCGCCAAGATCGCTTCGTGCGGCGGACTCATGATGAGGGTCCTTGGGCTCGACGAGGCGACGCCTCGATCCCGTAATCGGAATTCTCCGCTCATCAATGAGCGTGCCGTTACGGGGTTCAAAACGGACACGCGGCATGACCTAGGATCGGACGCTTCCGATCCCGTATTACTGGATCATGGATCCGGCGAGGTGAAGGCTACGTCGGGGCTCCACGTGCCCCAGGGCCTTATTAAATGAGGGGAGCGAAGGTGCCGTCCGTTCGTTCTTCAAGGCGATTCGATTCTGCGGACCCATAATGAGGCCCCGAGATCCGGAGTGAATACGGTGCCTCGGTCTCCGAGGTCAACACGTGGCGCAATCCGATCGGGGGATGGGAACCGACCCTGCCGATCTGGACCGCCGAGGGGGTCTATATAAACCCCTCGAGTTTGCCCTAAGGGTTTTACTTGGCTGCTTCTCATTTTCGTTGTCTTTCTCCCTCGCTTCCTTCCTCAACCGAACCTCGCCGTCGGTGCCCGGAGCGATTTCCGGCGATGTCTAGTAGGTTCCTACCCTGCAACTGCTAGGGTTCCCCTTCCTTTTTCTTCCCCAGTTTTCATTCTCTGCTTCCGATTTCACTTCGCTCCTGTAAAAAATGGGTCTTGGTCCGGAGGAGGTAGGGTCCAGCCTGTCGGGGGAGGAGTTGGAGTTAATCCGCTCCCGGTTTTTCTTCCAGCCCGGGTTTCGTCTCGAAACTGCGGGGCCGAAAGACAGGGTGACGCGGCCACCCCCAAGTCGGATCGCGATTCACCGCGAGACCCTCTGGGCCGGCCTGCGGTTCCCTGTCCACAGGTTTGTGAACGACTTGCTGGTCGAGTACCAACTTGTCCCAGCACAGCTCGCTCCGAACTCGTGGAGAACCATCATCGGGTTCCTGTCTCTGTGCCTTGGGCATGGGGTTCCGATTTCAGTGAGTATTTTCCGCCGGTGTTTTCTGTTGAAGAAGAACCCGACGGACGCGGAGTGGCTATACTTTGCCTTCCGAGGCGGTATGTCGCTCTTCCGCGGGGCCCCTTCCTCTATACACGAGTGGAAGGGGAAATTTTTCTTTCTGGCGTCTGAGGCGCCGTGGGGGTTTAATCCGAGGTGGGGACACCCTCGGTTGAAGGCCCTTAACAAGCTCTCCGAGCCCTCGGGGAGGGAGCAGAGGACCCTGGATTCTCTCCGAGCCCTCGGGAAGGGCTACGACCTGACCGAGCTCCTACGGGAGGACGCCCTGGCGAGCGTGGGTCTGAGCTCGGCGCGCCCCGAGGGTAAAGAGGAGTCTCATTAGTAAATATACTCCTAATAGGAGCGAGCATATTTAGTAGATATCCCCACCTACTTTTCCTTCTTGGACTCAGTTGCTCATTATTCCAAGCTAGTGAAGAAAGTGAGATCAAGACTGATCGGGCCCTCTCCTTCGCTCTAGCTCTCTTTCTTTTCTTTTGCTTGTTTTTGGTGGCGCTTACTCCTTTGGTCGGCAAAGACAAAGAGAGTCGGGATCTGGGCAGAAAAAAGAGAATCGTAACATTGTCCTTCTATGTCTACCTCTCGGAATCCATTAATTGAGATGCCCTGATGCAACAACGCGTGAGAATTTGAAACAGTAGTTACATTACCCCCTTTTTTTTTGTCCTTTGTTCTTACTGCTAATGGTCTAACACTTGATGATATTTTTGATTTCAGATATTCCCCATATGCCGACCAGCAACACGTCGCTTTTTTCTCGCCTGAGGAGGCGGAAGGCCGAGGCCGGGGGAGCTATACCCCGGCCTCGGAAGAAGGCGAGGCTGGCCGGCGCTTCTACGTCGGCCGAGACGAGTGGCCCCGAGGCGGGGGCCTCCTCAGCCGACCCGAGGCGGGCGCGGGTCGTCGACGACGCGGGCCCGTCGGCCCCTCCTAGCCCTGCCCCCGTTTCCCAGCAGGAGGGCCCGGCTTCGGGTTCCTCACTGCGTCCGGGGCCCGGCCGACCAGGGGCCCTGAGGCAAGCGGCCCCAGAGTCCCGAGGCCGGACGCGCCGAGCTCCTCAAGGTACTTCGAAGAGGAGTCGGATGAGCCGGACTCCCCTATCCCTGTGGGGAGTTCGGCTATTCATGATGCTGAGGTCGCACGCGTCGTGTTTCGGCGTGCGATGCTTCCGGCGGACCGGGCCGAGTTCCGGAACATTCCGTTGGAGGACATTGTTGACAGTGCCTACTGCAACACTGCCCGGGTAAGTCCTTTTCTTGATTTCCTTAAAGTTATTAGCGAGTCCAGATGTTTTTAACTCACGATCATTTTGTCTCTTTCTTTACAGCATATTCACGAGCTCGATTCCCTGGTGTTCATCGCCCGGGGATGTCAGGAAGAGACCCGGCGGGTCAGCCGGCAATTGGAGCCGGCTAAGAAAAGGATCGCCGAGCTGGAGGCGGCGTTGGCCGAGGCCGAGGCTCGGAGGGCGGCCACCGAGGCCGAGCACCTCGCTATGGCGGAGGGGCTCAAGGAGGAGAAGGCTGCTCACGCCCTAACCAGGTCGGCCTTGCGCGCCTCGGAGGCACGCCTGGGGGAGGTCCAATCCGAGGTTGCGGGCCTCAAGTATGAGGACGGGGTTTCCCGCCTCCGAATCGAGCAGCTCGAGGCCCGAGAGAGGAGGGCACTCGAGCGAGCTGATCATGCCGTGGAGCTCTTCAAGGGGTCGCAGGAGTTCCGCGACATGTTAGAGGAGGAGACGGTCGACGGGTTTCTCCGGGGTTTCGAGAACTTCCGGCTGCAGGTGATCCGGTACTGCCCCCAGTACGACTTTTCGACGGTCCGTCTGAGGATGGACGCGGGCTACGGGTCCGACACGGAAGACCTTCCTGCCATTTTGACATCCGAGGCAGGATTGTACGAACAAGACCCCGCCGAGCCTTCGACGAGGGCGGCCGAGACGGAGGGTGTCCCGGAGGCGGCATCGGCGGCCGAGACGGACGACGTCCCGGAGGCGGCACCCGAGGCCCCTGCCCCCGACCCCGAGCCTGTGCCGGCTGAAGATCCCGAGGTCATCACAGTGCCAAACGATCCCCCGGATGCAGCTGCCGCCGCTTAAGGCTTGGCGCATTTTTTCATGTCAGCGGGCGAGATTGTGGAGGCACAGGCGGAGAAGATGGATCCTTCCCTGATAGAGATGCTAAAGAAGCGTGGGCAAGACAAGTCAGGGAGAAAGAAAGGTGCTGACTTAAAACGGAAAGGGGGATGGCATGATCTAGGAAGTGCTAAGCCAGTTGGAGAAGACCCCGAGCCTGTGCCGGCTGAAGGTCCTGAGGCCATCGCCAAGGACGACCCCGCAGATGTTACTGCCGCCGCTTAAGACTTGGCGTATTTTTTCTTTTTCATTGTATCCGAGGTCGGCTCTTGAATGGCCGACCTCCAATTTTGTAATTGGCCTTCCGGCCCTTTGTCAATGAAAAATACTTTTGTCATTTTATGCTCGTCTTTTCCTTTCTTGTCGTGAATGAGGCTAGGGTCTTAGCTAACCGCCTCGACGACCTCTAACTCTGTATTTTAGTTCTCGGGCCACTTAACGAAGTTGCCCTTTTCCTGAGTTATACCTTAGCCTTCTCGGATCTTAGTCATTCCAAGCAAAGGGAGCTCCGAGCTTAGGTTTCCAGAAAATTTTCCTAAGTCCTATAACTCGGACATTAGAATCGCGAAAGTCGTCACGTTCGGCCTTTAGGAAAATCCCAAGGCATTGAGGTCGGGCCTTAGCCCTTCGAGTAGGACCGGGCTAGGTCTGTTCGTGCCGCTACTCGAGGGAGTCTAATCGGTTCTCCGAACTTGACTTCCGGGTCCTTTGTAAGGAGCGCGGGCTAATAGTCAAATTATCGCCGAAGATTTTCATAGTTATTGTTCTCGGACTCTGCCGAGATTTTAGTGAGTAAGGCTGGAATCTCTGAAGATCGCCTTAGTGTCTGTGTTCGGCTGGTGCACTCGCGGCCGGGACCGCTTTCTCAGCTAGACATCGGAGTCTATGTATGGGGGCCGAGTTGGGCCCTAACTTACGAAGACTTTGTTCAAGTTGAGACTTGACGAGTGGAGACTTGTCGAACGGAGCATGCATAATGTAGTTAGGAGATCGGTCTTAAGCCGACCCATTGGAGTAGCCCGACTTTGGGGCGGGGTAGGACTCCAACGTTAGATGATTAGCGGTATGTAGATAAAATTTGACAAGGAGGGCATCGAGTTAGATGTACCTCTTGCATTCTTGGAGTTGTGTTCCACATGGCGGAGTAGGTTGCTTCCCTTCCTCGTCGTCCTCCGGAGTCATTTTGACTTGTAGGGGGGCTCGGGCTTCTCACGGACCCGACGACACCCACCGAAGTTGAGAGGATCTGGGGAGGCTTTATTGATCTACAGTTCTTTTCGAGGTCGAGGGAGCTTGAGACCCTCTGGTCGGACCCCGGGGCGCCTTAACCTTAGTCGAGGAGTCTTGTGTCAGGTCGGCGGGCCTGTGGGCGCTCTACCGAAGTAGGGTGCGCGCTAGTTCAATGGCAGAGCTCTGCTTCAGAAAGTATTGTCCGCTTCGGGGATCGGGGATCGTCGACCGCTCCCGGGGGTCCACTTTGTGGCGCCCCGGGTGGAACCACCCTTTCCACCCCTCACGGCTTCGTCCCGAGGTCGAGGGAGTTTGAGACTCTACGGTCGACCCTCGGGGCATCCCGACCTTAGTCGAGGAATCGTTCGTCAGGGAATCGGGGATCGTCGACCGCTCCCGGGGGTCCACTTTGTGGCGCCCCGGGTGGAACCACCCTTTCCACCCCTCACGGCTTCGTCCCGAGGTCGAGGGAGTTTGGGACTCTACGGTCGACCCTCGGGGCATCCCGACCTTAGTCGAGGGATCGTTCGTCAGGTCGGTGGGTCTGGGCACGCTCTACCGACCTGCGACGCTTCCCGAGGTCGAGGGAGTCTGGTTCTCTACGGTCGACACTCGGGGCATCCCGACCTTAGTCGAGGAATCGTTTGTCAGGGGATCGGGGATCGTCGACCGCTCTCGGGGGTCCACTTTGTGGCGCCCCGGGTGGAACCACCCTTTTCACCCCTCACGGCTTCTTCCCGAGGTCGAGGGAGTCTGGTTCTCTACGGTCGACCCTCGGGGCATCCCGACCTTAGTCGAGGGAAAGTATTGTCCGCTTCGGGGATCGGGGATCGTCGACCGCTCCCGGGGGTCCACTTTGTGGCGCCCCGGGTGGAACCACCCTTTCCACCCCTCACGGCTTCTTCCCGAGGTCGAGGGAGTCTGGTTCTCTACGGTCGACCCTCGGGGCATCCCGACCTTAGTCGAGGGAAAGTATTGTCCGCTTCGAGGATCGGGGATCGTCGACCGCTCCCGGGGGTCCACTTTGTGGCGCCCCGGGTGGAACCACCCTTTCCACCTCTCACGGCTTCTTCCCGAGGTCGAGGGAGTCTGATTCTCTACGGTCGACCCTCGGGGCATCCCGACCTTAGTCGAGGGAAAGTATTGTCCGCTTCGGGGATCGGGGATCGTCGACCGCTCCCGGGGGTCCACTTTGTGGCGCCCCGGGTGGAACCACCCTTTCCACCCCTCACGGCTTCTTCCCGAGGTCGAGGGAGTCTGGTTCTCTACGGTCGACCCTCGGGGCATCCCGACCTTAGTCGAGGGAAAGTATTGTCCGCTTCGGGGATCGGGGATCGTCGACCGCTCCCGGGGGTCCACTTTGTGGCGCCCCGGGTGGAACCACCCTTTCCACCCCTCACGGCTTCTTCCCGAGGTCGAGGAAGTCTGGTTCTCTACGGTCGACCCTCGGGGCATCCCGACCTTAGTCGAGGAAAAGTATTGTCCGCTTCGGGGATCGGGGATCGTCGACCGCTCCCGGGGGTCCACTTTGTGGCGCCCCGGGTGGAACCACCCTTTCCACCCCTCACGGCTTCTTCCCGAGGTCGAGGGAGTCTGGTTCTCTACGGTCGACCCTCGGGGCATCCCGACCTTAGTCGAGGGAAAGTATTGTCCGCTTCGGGGATCGTCGACCGCTCCCGGGGGTCCACTTTGTGGCGCCCCGGGTGGAACCACCCTTTCCACCCCTCACGGCTTCTTCCCGAGGTCGAGGGAGTCTGGTTCTCTACGGTCGACCCTCGGGACATCCCGACCTTAGTCGAGGGAAAGTATTGTCCGCTTCGGGGATCGGGGATCGTCGACCGCTCCCGGGGGTCCACTTTGTGGCGCCCCGGGTGGAACCACCCTTTCCACCCCTCACGGCTTCTTCCCGAGGTCGAGGGAGTCTGGTTCTCTACGGTCGACCCTCGGGGCATCCCGACCTTAGTCGAGGGAAAGTATTGTCCGCTTCGGGGATCGGGAATCGTCGACCGCTCCCGGGGGTCCACTTTGTGGCGCCCCGGGTGGAACCACCCTTTCCACCCCTCACGGCTTCTTCCCGAGGTCGAGGGAGTCTGGGACTCTACGGTCGAGTCTCGAGGCATCCCGATTTTGGCCGGGGAATCTGAGGATCACAGACGGCCCAACATTAGAAGAGAATTACAGTCATCAAGATAAGAGAATTATTTGCAGAAAAGGAACTGAGCCCATTGTCCTGATTGTCTTGAACCCCTAGGGGTTTTACTGGTAGTACATTCGTAGATTCTCGGAGTTCCAGCTTCGCGGGATCAGGGTCCCCTCTAGGGACTTTAATTTATACGCCCCTGGTCGTTGCACCCGGGCGATTTGATACGGCCCTTCCCAATTTGGGGCGAGCTTTTCTTGCTCGGTCGGTTGAGAAGCCTCGGCTCTCCTGAGGACGAGGTCCCCCACTTTGAAGAGCTTGGGTTTAACTCTAGAGTTGTAGTATTGGGCCGTTCGCTGTTGGTATCTCGCCATGCGGACCCGGGCAACCTCTCTTGTCTCTTCGACGAGGTCCAAGTTGCTCCTGAGCTGGGAGGAATTGGTGTCGGGGTCGTAATGCTCCACCCTTGGAGAAGGCAGGCCGATCTCCAACGGGATGACGGCCTCAGTGCCGTATGCTAGGTTGAAGGGAGTCTCTCCCGTGGGCAGTCGGAACGTGGTCCGGTACGCCCAAAGGACATTGTACAAGTCCTCGACCCACTGTCCTTTGGACCGATCAAGCCTAGCCTTGAGTCCCTGCAAAATAGTGCGATTAGTTATCTCAGTTTCCCCGTTTGTCTGGGGGTGAGCGACCGAGGTGAAACGGTGATCAATGCCGAGCTCAGAGCAAAATTTTCTGAAATGAACATTGTCAAATTGTCGACCATTGTCAGATATAAGGATACGGGGTAGTCCGAATCTGCAGATTATGGACTTCCACACGAAGTCCCGCATCTTTTGCTCGGTGATCCGGGCGACGGGTTCGGCCTCGACCCATTTGGTGAAGTAGTCGATGGAGACGACCAGGAACTTCCTTTGTCCGGAGGCTTGGGGAAAGGGCCCCAGGATGTCGATCCCCCATTGGGCAAATGGCCAGGGGGCGATGATAGAAGTCAGCAGGGCCAAAGGTCGGCGCTGGATATTGGCGTTTCGCTGGCACCGATCGCATTTCCGGACGAAATCCGTCGCATCCTTCTGGAGTGTGGGCCAGTAATATCCTTGACGCAGGATCTTGTGGGCCAGTGCCCGACTCCCCATGTGATTTCCGCAGATCCCTTCATGGACCTCTCGGAGAGCATAGTCCGCCTCGGAGGGGCGGAGGCATCTGAGAAGGGGAGAAGTGAATGATCGACGATAAAGTCTATTCTCGTACAGGACATACCGGGGGGCTTGGCGCTTGATTCGGCGAGCCTCCGTCTCGTCATGAGGTAAGGTCCCGTCTTGGAGGTAGCAGACGAGCCCATCGATCCAGCTTGGCTCGGAGTCGATGCACATGGTGGGCTCGGGTTCTTCCGTGCTGGGGATCTGAAGATACTCGAGCGTTGTTCCCTTGGGAAGCTCGCTCATGCGGGAGGTTGCCAATTTGGACAGCTGGTCTGCCCTGAAGTTTTCCGCCCTGGGAATGTACTGAATATTGAAAGAATTCAGGGCAGACGTAAGTTTCCGCACCTTTTGGAGATACTTTTGCATGGATGGCTCTTTAGCTTCAAAGTCTCCTTGAATCTGGTTCACTACCAGCTGGGAGTCGCTTTAAGCCGTCAGTTCTTCCACTTTCAGTTCTTTCGCCAGCTTGAGCCCGGCGATGAGGGCCTCATACTCGGCCTCGTTGTTCGAAGCTGGGAACTCGAGGCGCAAGGCTTGCTCGGCCACCACTCCGTCTGGACTGGTGAGGATGAGTCCGGCTCCACTACCCCCCGAGGTTGAAGACCCGTCCGAGTGCAGGACCCATGGCTGCCTCGGGGCTTCCTCCGCGGATACGGGTGGCAACTCGGGGTCGTCCGGCAGGGTACACTCCACGATGAAGTTGGCGAGTATTTGGGCCTTGATAGCCGGCCTGGGCCGATACTCGAGGTCAAATTTCTCGAGCTCAACCGCCCATTTGGCGATCCTCCCCGCACGATCCGACCTTTGCAATATTTGCTTCATAGGCTGGTCGGTCAATATAGCTATTGTGTGGGCTTGGAAGTAAGGCCTGAGTCTCCGAGCCGAGATGATGAGAGCGAAGATGGTCTTCTCAAGTTTAGAATATCGGGTCTCAGCATCCCTGAGAACCCGGCTGGTGTAATAGACCGGCTTTTGGAGCTTGTCCTCTTTCCGGACGAGGACTGAGCTCACTGCGGCCGGAGAGACGGCCAGGTATAGATAAAGAACCTCGTCCTTCTGGGGCTTGGTGAGCAGCGGGGGAGAGGCCAGAAGGCTCCGGAGCTCTTCAAAGGCTCGCGGCATTCTTCTGACCACCGGAAGTCTTTCGGCCGTTTGAGGCTTTTGAAGAAAGGGAGGCAGCGCTCGGCTGACCGAGAGACGAACCTTCCCAAGGCGGCAACTCGCCCTGCGAGCCGCTGCACCTCCTTAACTGTCTTCGGAGGCGACATCTCTTGCAGTGCCCGGATTTTCTCCGAGTTGGCTTCAATTCCGCGCTGGGTCACTATGAAACCCAGGAACTTGCCCGAGGTGACCCCGAACGCACATTTCGCCGGGTCGAGCTTCATTTTGTATCTTCTGAGCTTGGCGAATGTCTCGTCGAGATCGGCTATGTGGTGTTCTGCCGCTCGGCTTTTCACCAGCATGTCGTCCACGTAGACTTCCATATTTCGGCCGATCTGGTCTTTGAAAATTTGGCTGACCAGTCTCTGATAGGTGGCCCCAGCATTTTTCAGGCCAAAGGGCATCACCTTGTAGCAGTAGGTGCCCTTGTCGGTGATGAAGGCCGTCTTTTTCTCGTCTTCTGGCGCCATTCGGATTTGATTGTACCCTGAAAAGGCGTCCATAAAAGTTAGCAGTTGGTGCCCTGAAGTAGAGTCGACGAGCTGGTCGATGCTTGGAAGGGGAAAGCTGTCTTTCGGGCAGGCCTTGTTCAGGTCGGTGTAGTCCACGCACATACGCCATTTCCCGTTGGCCTTCTTTACGAGGACTACGTTGGCGAGCCAGTCCGGGTAGGAGACCTCCCGGATGAAGCCGGCTTCGAGGAGTTTGTCCACCTCCTCGACCGCAGCACGTTGCCGTTCCGGGGCGGAGCCCCTTTTCTTCTGCTTTACAGGCCTGCTGGTTGGCCTCACCTGGAGTTGGTGAACCATGACCTCAGGGTCAATTTCCGGCACGTCCGCAGGCGACCAGGCGAAGACGTCAGCATTGTCCCGCAGGAAGCTGACGAGGCGATCCCTCTCGCGGGCGCCGAGGCCGGAGCCGACCTGCACGGTTAGCTCGGGAAAATTTTCTTTTAGTGGAACTTGAACAAGAAGCTCACCGGGCTCTACTTGCTTCTTCCAGAGGGTGTCCCTCGCATCGAGGGTTTCTATGGGCAATGAAGGGCCCGTTGGCTGAATTGTCGCCTCGGTCGATTGCTTTACTCCGTGGGCCGCCGTGTAGCATTGCTTGGCGACCAGCTGGTCTCCTCGGACCTCGCCTACTCCTTGGCCGGTAGGGAACCGCATAAGCAGGTGGTGGGTTGAAACTACGGCTCGAAGGGCATTCAGCCCTGGCCGCCCAAGGATGGCGTTGTAGACCGAGGGCAGTCGGACCACCAGGAAGTCCGTCCTCACAGTGCTCTCCCGGGGGGCGAGGCCAACTGTGACAAGGAAGCTGGTCTCACCTTCGACCGGGACCGAATCTCCGGTGAACCCGACCAGTGGGGTGTTGATCCTCCGGAGATGTCCTTCTGTCAACCCCATTTTTTGGTAGGCATGATAATACAAAATGTTGGCTGAGCTTCCATTGTCAACTAGGACACGCTTTACATCGAACTTATTTACAATCATTGAGATGACTACAGCGTCATCGTGAGGGGTCTCGACCCCTTCTAAGTCCTCGTCCGAGAACGAGATGACTTCATCAGTGCGTGGGCGTTTCGGGGGTGCTCCCGGGGCGGCTGCTCCTACTGAGGCCCTTCCAATCATGTTGATGGTGCCGGCAATGGGCCTGTTGTCGTCCGAATTTTCGGTTGGTACGACATCCTCCGCCGGCCTCCTTTCCTCGCGCCGGTTTCTCACGAACCGGTTGAGTACTCCTCGACGGATGAGTGCTTCTATCTCGTCCCGGAGCTGGAAGCAGTCCTCCGTGTCGTGCCCACGGTCTCGGTGGAAGCGACAGTACTTCCTGGGA
This sequence comes from Phoenix dactylifera, assembly GCF_009389715.1. Taxonomy (NCBI): domain Eukaryota; kingdom Viridiplantae; phylum Streptophyta; class Magnoliopsida; order Arecales; family Arecaceae; genus Phoenix; species Phoenix dactylifera. Next base: position 920,650 of record NC_052403.1, on the reverse strand, counting down.
TTACGGGGAAATCCCGTGTCTCACATAGGCGGCGGGGGTCGGAAGAAGTCCCGACCCTCAATTTCCATCAGGATCTCGGCCCGGGGGGCGTTGACGGGTGTATAGTTCTCGTACTTTTCCGGGTACGTCCGAGGCCGTGGTGGGGACCTCGGTCGAGGAGGGGTCATCTGCTGAGGTCGCCCCTGCTGACGGGGCGGGCTTCTCAGTCTGGAGAGATTCTTCTCATGGCGAGGGGATCGGCTCCTCTGTTGGCTGCGCTCCTCGCGGCGCTTCTTCTGCTTCTTAGAGGCGGGCTCGATTGCTCTCCGCCTAGAGGCAACTGCCTCCTCGGCCTTGGCATACTTCCAGGCCCGGGCCAACATTTCAGTGAAGTCGGCCGGGAAGCTCTTCTCGATGGAGAAGAGGAATCGGTAGGAGCGAACCCCAGTCTTCAGAGCCGACATGGCTATCGACTGGTCTAGCTCGCGAACCTCCCATGTGGCGGCGGTGAAGCGGTCCAGGTATTCCTTGAGGACTCCCCCTCTTTCTGTTTGATGTCGAGGAGGGAGTCTGACGTCCGTCGCTGGCGCCGGCTGGCAGCAAAGTTGGTGGCGAACTGCCTGCCGAGTTGCTCAAAAGAGGACACCATGTTCGGCTTTAGTCCAGAAAACCAAAGCCGAGCGGTCCCTCGGAGGGTTGCTGGGAAGGCCTTGCAAAGTATGGCCTCCGAGGACCCTTGTAGGGCCATGAGGGCCCGATAGCTCTCCAAGTGGTCGAGAGGGTCGGTGATTCCACTGTAGGGCTCCATCTGAGGCATTTTGAACCTTGCGGGAACCGGCTCATCCTCGATCCGGCAGGAGAAGGGGGACTTGGTAGTGAACTCAAAGTCTCCCTCCTGCCTCGCCTTCTTACTGTGGAGCGTTGCAATTTGGCGCTCCAAGTGCTCAACCTTTCTGTCGAGCTCCCCCACCCGCGGGATTGTCGCCGCGGTTTGCGCCGGCTCACGGCGGTCCGAGGCTGACTCAGCCTCAGAAGGCTGGAGTCTTCTGTTGAGATCCTCCCCCGGTAGCTCTCTCTGGGGGGAAGTCCGTTCTTCGTTATTGGCTCTGGAGGAGCCATGTAGATTCTGGCCGGGGAGAACCGGGCCGTTGGGAAGAAATTCCGGCGGGACCTGGGCCCGCGGGGGAAGCGTTGGTAAAGCTTCCTCGCGTCGCAGGCCCTGAACGGCGGCGGCCAGGGCCTGGACTTGCTGTACTAAGGCGTTGAACTGTTCCGGCTGGACCTGAGGAACTGGGTCAGCCGGAGTTGGAGAATTCTGGACAGAGCGTCCAGGACTCTGCGGGGGACGCCGGGAGACGTTGGAGGCTCCCTTACTTCTCAACTTCATGACTGCTACTCGGGCCCTTCCTCTAGCGCCAACTGTTGCTGGAAATTGGACCCGGGGGCAATCTTCGGTCGAGGGAGAGGGAGCTGCGGGTCACCACGGCGGGGCGGCGACCAGTCGGCGGGCGGCGTCCTTCGTCTGGGGTGGCCGGAGAGAGGGAGCTGGGGGTCCTCACGGCGGGGCAGCGATCCGTTAGCGGGCGGCGTCCTCCGTCTGGGTGCCTGCAGACAAACCGGTGGCCGGGTTTTCCGGTGCCGGCCCTCCGACGCTCAAGTCAGGGAGGGGGCAGATAGTGTAAGGAGGAGATGAACAGTGCTTGTAAGGCGCGGAATTTTCCAACCCCCTCCTGAGAGGCCAAGGCTCCCTTTTATAGGTGGGGGTCGGTTTACCTGTGATGTAACAGGACGAGGCCATAGTACGGCTCGGCATGTGGCTCAGGTCAGCACACGGTCAGGCGAATCATTGTACTGATGTCGGCGGTGAGGGCATCGTACGACCCGAACCAGTACGCTACCAGGCGAATCATTGCATTGGTGTCGGAGGTATGGCCGAGATTAGAGACTTATCATGGTTGACCAGACTCTGCTGGGCTAACTTGCCGTGGAGAGCCGAGGATCCGTAGATGTCAGGAGCCATGCGCATTAATGGTGGGGTAAGCCGGAGATCCACATTAATTGTAGAGTAAGCCGGAGATCCGCATTAATGGTGGAGTAAGCCGGAGATCCGCATTAATTGTGGAGTAAGCCGGAGATCCGCATTAATTGTAGAGTGAACCGGAGGGTTACAGCGGCCATGCGCAATAAATGCTGAAGCAGTGGCAGGGTATGGTCCTCAGTTGGACCTCGGAGGAGTACGGCCGTAGTAGGTGGCTGACAAGGGTAGACCTTGAGCATCAGGACTTTCCTAGATCGGAGGTCTCGAGGTCGGATGTCTTGAGGTCGGGCGTTCCGACTTCGGCTGTTCAGGGTCGGCGATTGTGCGGCTTCTTGGGGGCATTTGTGTCACGTGGGGGGAAAAATCTTATTCCCCCAACATGAACATAACTCTGCAAGTTATTCTTGGATGATTGTTCTTAAGGAGATATTTCTTGAGAAGACAATTTTTTGGGAAAAAAAAAAGGTTTGATGCTTTTCTTCAATGGTCTCTCTTTAGAAAGTCGGGAGGAATCGCGAGAGGCGTCGGGAAGGAGCACTATTGCAAGACTCGATCTTGACATACCATGTGAGCATCCCTATTGCCTTGACTCATAATTGTATTCAATAATATGCGTCACTGTCGGTAGGACTGAAATGGCTGCATCTTTTTCTTCAGATCTTGTCTGTTTCCTTGCAGATATAAGCAGAACTAAGGGCCCCAAACCCCCATGAAAGTATGAAACAACACGTTATCCTGCACAAAGGGAGGGAGGGTAGGATGCAGGAGGACAAGAAGCGCAGTGCGGGAGAACGTCACAGCTTTTGAAATGGCCATGACGGAGTGGCGTTTTCTCTGTGGCCTCAGCCCAGTGCTTGTATCGGAGGGGTCGTATGTCACAAATTAACTAAGCCCATATCGTCGCTCAAAACTCAAAAGAGGGAAGTCTCGAGTTAGGAAAGGTTACCATCACACCACCAATTTCCTAGCTCACGGTCGGTCCATGCGCACTCACTGGAAAGTGGAGGGGTGGGCAGCGTCATATACGTCCACATTCACACCGCCCGATAAGAGAGGGTGTTTGGACGCTGAGCAGGTACTGGGCGTGGCTCCTCCTCTCAATCATAGAGGCAGGGCCGGCCCGAGTCCTAGGCGACTGAGGCGGTCGCCTAAGGCTCCGGGCCAATGGAAGGCCTCCGGGAGCAGAAGCTAGCTACGAGTCTTCTCCCTTGATGGAAGGGAGGTGGAGGGTTTCCTGGCCTGCAGGGGGCAATCGGGGAAGTTGGGGACAGTAGTTTTGTTTTGGGTGGAGAGAGAGAGAGAGAGGAGGGATTTGGTTGGCTTCATACACACTTGAAGCCACTCTTATCTTTCATCCCTTCTCTTTTTTGGTTTTGGTCTTGGTTTTCCTTCCCTCACATTACTCCTGATCCAGCTGGGCCATCAGGAAGAAAGATAGGGGGATTGGAGATGGACTTCTTGGAGGGTGGAGATTCTTTTAATTTTCTCCTCTCGGTTTCTTCTCCCCTCTTGGGTGGTAGAGAGAGAAAAGGAGGGAGGGGGTTGAATGGCTGCTGTGCCGTGATGTTGCAGTTGCAGCTTCGGTGCTCACTTGAAGGGGGAGATGGTCTTTAGCAAAAGAAAAGGAGGGTAGAGAAAGAGAAGGAGGGAGGGGGGGTTGAATGGCTGCTGTTCCGTGATGTTGCAGGGGCTGCTTGGGTACTCACTTGAAGGGAAGATGGTGGGATGGGACTTTTATTAATTAGATGGAGTGAATTTCCCATAATGACCCTACTTTCTCTTGGACAAATTTTTTGACCGTGAAGCGCCATGGGATGGCCTTTTTCCTATTTTGCTCTTGCTTCACATGGTAAACAGTATTGCCAAGAACAGTTCCATGGCTCTTTTTTTTTAAATATTTTTTTTAATATTTTCATTCAAGAATTATATTAAACTGAAGAGGCTTTTTGTCGACCTTTATTAGATTAATGCATCTTTGTTGAAATAGTGTACTTGACAGCAATCTATTTCCATAACATTTTTTTAAGTATTTTATATTTATTAAAAAAATATTATTTAAAAAAAGAGGCCCCATTTACTGAATTCGCCTTGGGCCCCCAGATGTATTGGGCCGCCCCTGCATAGAGGTCCTTCATCTGTCACCAAAAGAAAAAAAAAAACGAATCATCAGACGGCTCGTACTGGTTTAATTTCCGGTCAAGTAATTAGTGCACCAGCTTTTCGATGATAAGCATCGCTTGACCGCGGGAGTTGGGTGTACTTGGAAAGCCAATCGCGGTTTTGCTTATACATAATAAGCCAACCGCAAGCATAGATTTTCTGTAAGTAGCTAATTCATCTCTCAACAAACGAATCGACGGTCAACGGAGTGGTTATATGCAGGTGTTCTCTAGCTCTTTCCTTTATAAAATTTTTGCAGATATCTTCTTCTTCTTCTTCTTTTCTTCTTCTTCTTCTTCTCCTTCTTCTTTTTTTTTTTTTTAATAAAAACGGTATTTCATATAGCTCTAACTTAAGTACATCCAACCATATCAAAAGAAAGTAAAAAGTACAAGGTAGAAGCAATGTTTCCTACAGATGTCCATATGATCTCTCCAGAGTACCGGACAACAAATGAGGCAACCCATTCTACTGCACTGTTCGCCTCCTGAAAAACATGTAATGCCTGAAAATCGCTCAGCTTTTGAGTCAATCTACGGGTATCACGGATAAGAGGATGACCATTATCATATCTGTCCACTCCCCGAATTCAGTCGATCACTATAAAGAAGTCCCCTCAAGGCATATATGCTCGACACCAAGTACCCGCATCACATAGGATATCTCTTCCCAAGCTGCCCGCAGCTCCGCCCCAACTGCAGTAAGTCCAGGCGTGCGATGGCCACCAGCTGCTATCATCCTACCGAGATGATCGCTGATCATGAAGCCAACTCCGTCGGACACTCCATCCACCAACATACTATCATCGAAGTTAATTTTGAGATGACCAAGAGGTGGGGGTATCCAAGAAACAAAGACGAACCTGGGTGCTGTGACAGCAGAAAAAATACCCCAGATGTCCCTGGCCATCCTAGAAGAGAACCTAGCGGCAGCTGTAGTGATCTCCCTCACATGAAACATTGCTCTGTCCACCACTATCCCCGGAGGTAACCTCCTGCCCTCAAACAGGCCAGCATTCATGTCCAACCAAATATAATAAGTCAAATATGCCCAAGGGATCACCGCCTCGTATGGAGACTCTCAGCCGATGAATCAAATCCTGTGCCGACTCGACTGAGTGGGGCAACAGAGAAGGTGATCTACCAAAATCCCCCTGGCTCTAGCATACTGTAAAAGAATATGATACATAGTCTCCTTGGTCTCCGTGCACTCCTCACAATACTGGATTGTCCTCACCCCTCGCCGTACTAATAAGCTCCTGGTTAGTAAGCAACCTCATGACTATCTTTCGCAGCAACGCAATTGCCAAGCTGAACAGTGAACTGTCTCTTAAATATGGATTCAGCAAATTGACTTGCATCTGCTATTTAGCACCAAAATCTGAAATGCTATGTTAAATGCATGCAGCCGACGCTACTTCAATTGAATGACGAACTAAAATTTGATTCCGTTGCTCGATGCTGGGGAATGTATTTGTTTCCCATGTGGATGCAATACCGTACAACTTTTCCTAGTTAACTTTAGAAACCAGAAGATGAAACACAACATGCATTCATAGGCTACCATGCTGCAGAAATTTTGAATAAATTCCACCATTTATTTAGGAGAAAAGAGGATTGTTTCGGTGTTTGGAATAATGATTAATATAATTCAACAAAATATAATATTTATTGATAAAAAAAATATTGAACATCTTGACCTCCGCTTCAACCAATCTTCTTGAATTCGGAATATCTGAAATGAATAGCTGACGCAGGATGGATGTAGGGATTGGAATGCAGAGAGAAAGAGGAGAGAAAGAGGGGAAGAAGAAGAGAAAGAGGAGAGGAGAGGAGGAAGAAGAAGATTAATTTTCATGCAATCATTCATTCATTAAACCCTAAACATCAGGATGGACCCATATATATAGGGTCACAAAATAACAAATAACCCCTACAAATAAAATAATTCCAAAAAGCTCCTAAAATGACAATATGCAAATAAACCCAAATGACAATATGTAAATAAACCCAATCAACATAAAATAAATCAATCTAAAATAAAATCAGGCTGGTTGAATCGGCTGGAACCCGCTGAGCTGGCTGGATCCTGTGGCGACCGGCTGACCTGGCACTGGTGTCCGCACCAACTCTCCTCGGGTGGAAAGAAGTCGACCTCGACGAAAGCGGCTCGGTAAAGCCCCGGTAGTACGCCAACAAGTCCGGGTCAATCGGCGGTATCTCCTCGCGCTGGATCCAAGTGTAGCCGGACCTTGGTCGTCCTCACCAACGAACCAGGAAATGTTGGATGCCTCCATCACTGGTAAAAACTATTTGCTCGGCTAAAATAGAATCAATATACTCTTTTTGTGCTCGATGGGGGGTAAAAGGAAACGAAGATGGCATGGAATCAATAATAGGATAAACATCAGGCGCAGGAGAGTGTGCAGCAAAAGAGTCATCAGGGATTGCAACCAAATCTTTAATATTAATAGTAAGGCTATGACCGAAATCAAATGGAAAGTCAATGGCATAGGCGTCAGTGCCATCCTTGTGCAACACCCTGAATGGTCCAATACTAAGAGACTGCAATTCCTTAAGATGGATCATTACGTAACCCCAAGTTTGAAATTCTTTAGCACGGAAATCAGCTTGCATCTTATACTGAGCAGTACATGCATGAATGCCCTTATGGATTTCCTGATACAACTTATGAATGTGTTGTGTAAATGCATATGCAGGCTCAGAAATCCTAATATCAATTTCGATGGGTTGTGCGAGGGCATATCCAACTACACTCATGGTAGACTGGTCAGACTCGTTATCTGACTGTGCAAGCGAGCTAGGTGGAGTGTGGGTGCATCCTAGGGTTTCAGGTTTGTCATCATACTCTTCCTCAATGTCCTGAATGTCATCGAGGTTTGGTTCATAGATTTGCTCCTCTAAGTCATCTATGTCACCTCCCTGCTCTTGCTGAGCAATAACGAAAAATTTGTTCGCACATTGGGAGGTAACGTGACCAAAACCTTGGCATTTGTAACACCAAATTTTGGAATGTGGTTTGGGAGGCTCACCAAGCATTCCCTTGCCATTAGTGTCTCGGCCTGTGACATGGGCAGTAGGAGGGGGCCTATGAGTAGTGGACCCTACAGAAGGTTTGGACCCTAAGGAATTAAGGCCGGTGGGAGTGCTCCGTGTGTCAGGGCCTCTTACAAATGTGGACTTAGTGTTCCATCGATATAGGAGATCGTCTTGGTAGTTAAGGGGCAGGTATTTTTCTTTAAGTCTCTCTTTCATCTCTACCCAATCAGTTACTTCATGTTGATGTCTCCTAGCTAACAGATGTTCGGTACTTTGCCAGAAAAGTTTAGCTCGACCAATGAGCTTCATTCTGGCGAACCGAACCTTCTTCTTTTCAGACAAATTATACCACTCAAAGAAGTGGTCCATCTCGCGTAACCAATCGGAAAAAACCTTCGGATCAAGACGACCATCAAAAGTGGGGGCTTCAACCCTAATGCCTCGCATTACATTTTCATCAGGATCACGAGGTTCTCTGGGTTCTACGGTATGTCGGTGACCTCTATCAACATGAGGAATGGGACCAGGTCCTCTAGGGCGAGGGAAGGCATAATGGTGACCTGGAACAAACCTATTATCAAAGTGGTCCTGCCGAACCGAGGCTTGTTGTTCTAGGATGTCGTCCTCATCAACACCCGGTAAATGGGGAGTACTAGCTCTTTGGGATCCAATAACCCTTTGAAGTGAAACCTCAATTGAATCGAGTCGGGCATTAACCTGGGTGGACATTGTGGTTAGGTCATGAATTTGGGCGTTGTTTGCTTGGACTTGGGCATTGGTATTTTGGACTTGAATATTAGTGTCGTGGATAGCTTTTAATAGGGCTTCGATTTTGGAATCCATGCCTAATTGGGACTTAGGATGAGATGCGACACAACCACTACGTAGATGCATAAAATGAATAACAAAATGTATGATCCTACCAACTATAGAGGTTCCTAAGTAGACCTAATGCATGAAAGTAATTTAATATAGCAAGGTATATGCTCAATATAATCGGAAGCTAACTCAAGCAATTGAAATTGGCTTTGAATTACGTAATAAATTCAGATAAGTAGTTGCAGTCAAATAGTACTAGTTTTCAGTGCGTTGCAGGGCTGCACAGAGCCTAAAAGAACTCCCAAAGATTAGATAGCCCTAAAATTAATAACAAAGATAGGCCACTAGTAGGGTTTTGGTGTTGTTTGGAGTGGATGTGTTGAATTTTCAGGAAGCAATATCAATAGAGCACTTAAGAGTTAATTAATTCTAAATTTAGACAAACAAATAGAATTTGTAGTAAGGGAAGAAACCTGATCTGGGTTGGGGTGACAACCAGAAGCAAATAGCGCGAATCGGGTCTGAGCACAGCAACTCGGTGGACTTGATATCAGCAACTTGGGGGCCAGAGCTGATTGAGGCCTGTGCTTGCCGAAGATGTTCCAGCTGAGATGATGCTGGGAAGAAGGTCACGGCGTTGCAGGGTCCGGTGGTGGTGGTCGGAGCAACTGTTGGCAGGGAGGAGCTGATGCAGGACGGTTGGAGCGGTCTGCGGTGATGACTGTCAGAGCCGACAGTGGTGGTGCAGCAGTCGACGGCGGCGACGGCAATGCGGCGGCGCGGCGGTGAGAGCAACCCGGCGGCGCGGCGGTGCGGCAGCAACTTAGCAGCGGCGAGCGGCAGTAAAGAGTTGCAGGGGCAGCGCGCAGCGCAGGGGTGCAGCAGCAGGCGTGGCAGCGGCGGTGGGGAGCGAGCGGGGAGCGCTGACAGCAGTGGAAGGCCGAAGTTGACGGTGGTGGGAGGGCGGAAAACGGTGGTGGTGGTGGACTCGGCCGGGCCGATGAATGCCGGCGGAGTGACACAACTATGGTAGAGGAAAGAGACGGGAGATGTGGTGACGCGGAAGAATTGACGGCGGCAGCGGTGGCGGTGGGCGGAGGTGTTGACGGCGGAGAGGAAACAGTGTGGGGTTGACGGGGGACGGTGGTCGGAAGAGAAGAAGAAAACGAAACCAGGGAATCGGGAAAATAAAAAAGGAAGGAGGAAACCTCCCGCACGTGCGCGACTTACGCGTCACGTGCGTCAACCAGTTTTTTTTTTTTTTTTTTTTTAACTCAAGTCGGGTTGTCGGGTTATCGGGTTAACAGACCCAACCCACTAGGACAGTCCGACCCGCAATTTTTTTTTTTTTTTTGAAATGACTCGGGTTAATGGATAATGGGTTAACGGGCTAACGGGTGCAGACCTTACCTGTACTGTAGATCATCTTCAACCTTCAACCGTCCGCTCGCTTCCGCCGGATCTCGCCTGATTTTGCGGCGGTGGTTGCGGGGAGGTGTTGCGCCGGCGGAAGAGGGTGCTGGTGCAGCAGTGATCGGGGCGGCGACGTCCTTCACTTGGATCCGGCCACGGTCGGTGGCAGCAAAATGCTTTCGAGACCTCCGGGAAGCACGGCGGCGACCGAAGGCGAATCGGCGGCGATCAAAGGTAAATCGGCGGCGCGGCGAAACGGTGGCGGTGGATGATGCTTTCACAGTGATAGGAGGCCGGCTTATTTGCCTCCCGGGCTGCCTTGGGGGTTTCCGGCGACCGAGCCTTCCTTCTCTGCGTGAGATCCGACAGAGGAGGACGGCCAAGAAAGGGTGAGAGCGTCGGAGGCAGCGGCGGAGGGAAATGAAGGCGGCGACGGCGTCTTGCGAAGGAGCTCTGTGGATCGACGCCGGGTAGCAGCCGACCGACAGGAGGGTTTCACTTCTTTTTTCTTCACAGCGGGTGAGGTGATGAATAGGGAAGAGAATAAGGAAGAAATGGAGTGACCCTTCTTCTTCGGGGTGCGTGCCGTGCGACGACCTTCCGTGCGTTCCGGCGTTTGCGGTGCAAATGATCTAGCAAAATACAGGTGAGGAAAAGGCCGAAAAGGAATCGGCGGGGGTCCGTCCATAAACCGGATCCTTCGACTTCAGCAACAGAGGCAAAGTCAGCCCTGCTCTGATACCAAAGCTGACGCAGGACGGATGTAGGGATTGGAATGCAGAGAGAAAGAGGAGAGAAAGAGGGGAAGAAGAAGAGAAAGAGGAGAGGAGAGGAGGAAGAAGAAGATTAATTTTCATGCAATCATTCATTCATTAAACCCTAAACATCAGGATGGACCCATATATATAGGGTCACAAAATAACAAATAACCCCTACAAATAAAATAATTCCAAAAAGCTCCTAAAATGACAATATGCAAATAAACCCAAATGACAATATGTAAATAAACCCAATCAACATAAAATAAATCAATCTAAAATAAAATCAGGCTGGCTGAATCGGCTGGAACCCGCTGAGCTGGCTGGATCCTGTGGCGACCGGCTGACCTGGCACTGGTGTCCGCACCAATAACTTTGGATAAAACCGAGGTGTCGTTCTCCTCAGACCAGCAATTATAGTGGCACTGCAGGTAATACGTGATCAATGTGATTGCCGCCGTTGCGTGCTACTCGCACGATTGTTACCACGTAAATGTGGTGCCGACTATACTATCAAGATACAAGCAATTAAGGCATGCTATACCAAATCAGATAACTGATTTATTTTCTGCCTTATACAAAGAAATGGAAAGATTCTTAGTTAAGCTTATTTTGGAAACTATTTTCTACAAATTTTCTCTTTTCCATACAGTTGCTCTACTTTTCTAATTTAATCATCAGAGGATCCCACACCAAAAATTTTCCGCCAAATAGACTTCTTGAAAAGTAGCGAAGAAAGAGATCAGTTCTTCCTCACCTCGGTCTCATCCGATCTCATTCAATTCGGTTCTCACCGGCTTCAAAGCAAGCCGAAAAGCGTTCCAACCTCGGTTCAAAAATTAGCAGCAGCACTTATTAGACCAACTTTGAAAGGGCCTATCATATCTGTTGCTGGAAAATAGACCCGGGGGCGACTGCGAGCCAAGGAGGAGGCGCTTCTGCTGCCGGCGCGGTGGCGGACGGCTGTCACTGGCGGATCTGCAAGAAGCCTGCCCGGGGGTTCCAGCGAAGGCCTTCGGATGCTTAAGTCAGAAAGGGGCTTTAGAGATAATGAAATTAATTTAGAGGTGTTTTCTGGCCCCAGGAGAACATGATCTTCCTAGAGTTCCCCCTTTTTTATAGGAGGGGGTGTAGCGGTTGCACACGATCGGGCATGATTGTGCAAATCTTGGTTTAAATGAGTTACCTTATATAGCCCGAGATTTCGGGCTAGCTGGCGATCGGTTGAGATTGCATGGATTTAAATATTGACAACCGTTGTGGCAAAGACGGCGGAATTTAATCCCGGATATGGAGGATTTGATGGTCCTTTCCTTAGGCGGACCGGCTTGACTGTTGGTGGAGTCGGGATCGGCCCGAGGTCAATTCGGTTTTGCTCAGCCGAGATCGTGCGTGCCAAAACCGTTCCTGCCGAGGTCATGCCTGTTGAGATCGTGCTTGTTGAGGTTACGCTTGCCGTCGGATTCAGATGCTTTAATTGTATCTTGTGTGGTGGTCCACTTTTTCCCCCATCAATACCTATATTAACAGTAGAAACTTTTCTGTTTGTTATCTTATTGTTTCATCATAGTGGTTATTATCTTAAAAGAGGATCGTTACATAGATTTGCAATATTCTTTGGAATAAAAACAACTTCTAAATTCAATTTCTGCACCCTATGTATGTATCGAAATTATGGTCCAATCAAAACCTTACTTCAAAAAAAATATTTTAAAAAATCAATGACACCATATATTTCAAGGTGGTTAGGCCGAGCAAAGGGCGTTGGTATTGCAAGCAAAATTGAGCAGTCACAGTTTGCATCATTTCAGCTCGCAAGCTCGTCACATGCCCACCAATTGGAGATGGCAAACTGAAGCTCCAGGCTTTCCACAACCACCACCCTATTAGATGGATGAAAAGACTGGAAAATGTAGAGAGAACGCCAAGTTTGCTGAGAAAAATAGCCGCGGCCGGAATGGAAGCAAGGAAGACTTTCCTGTTTTTTAAAGTCGGTGCTAATTACAAGAAGCAATCCACTTGGGAGTAGGCTCCCACTCGGTTCTCAAGAGATGCACAGTATTTTCTTTTGAGAACAGAGATACACAAAAAGTCTTGCACGGAGATCACGCAGCAGCGGCGAGAGGCCAGCGGACCCATCCCCACGCCAGTAGGCAAAAGTCTTAAAAGAAGAGCTCATGACTCACCGGGCCACACCCGCCACGGGAAGAAAATTGCCGCCTGGTAGTCATCCCAGCTCATGCCCTCGCAAAGGATCATTTCCCTCGATCGGGATGAACGCTACCTCGCGCTCTCCGCGTCCCTGACAATCCAAGAGAAGGCGGTGCATGATTGCTGCCACCACCTTTCCGAGCGTGTATAAGTACGACATCTCGCTGCTACGATATTCTCATACTAATATAAATGCCATGTCCCCTTCTTTATGTTTTGTCCGCCGCTCGAATGCCGCCCTTTTCTTCGCTGCTGCTTTGCCGCCGCCTACGCATCGTTGGCATCGAGAGGGTAGCAGGTGTCCTCGCCTCCGGTGCTCCACAGGAAATGCGCGTAGTTGGCGGCGTGGACGGTGTTGCCGGGATCCGCGGCGATGGCTTCCAAGTAGCTCTCCTCCGCCGCTGCCAGATCCTTCCGCGCTAGCCACAGGAAGCTCGCATAACGGCTGAGCGCCTCCGCGTCCACCGGCTCCGTTCGCACCGCCCTCTTGAAGTAATGCTCGGCCCTGCAAATGCCATCACCCAACACCATTGTTCTATCTTCTCAGACAGACCAAACCAAAAATAAGCCAACAAACAAGTCCCACCGTAATACACCATCAAACAATCTCCACAGGTAATTTCGTCGAATAGGTGCGAAGAAGAAGGCACCACTAATAATAATCGACGGCTAAAACGTAAACCAAGAAAATGTAGGACTGCCGAAAAATGGGGTCGAAACGACCTGCCGAGCATTCGAGCTCCAAAAGAAATACTCAATCCCCGGAACTGTTATGCGACACCAAACCAAGGGATCAAGTGATTATTAATTATTATGAGTACTTAGAAAATTAGATCACCTGTCGTGGTCGTGGAGGACGAGATAGAGGAACTGGGCGAAGTTGGAGAGGAGGAGGGGATTGTCGGGCTCTTGGGCCAGAAACTGCTCGTAGTTGAGCTCCGTCCGCAGGTAGTCCGAGCACTCATCCGGTTCCAACTCCACCGTAACGGGCGACACCAGCCGCTTCAACGTGTCGGGGTCCATCAGCGCCCCGTCCCTCGAGCTAGCTTGCATACTAGAAGCTTCCTCCACTGTTTTGCTCCAAGTCCTTGCCGCCTCCTCTTCCACTGCAGCGGACGAATTCTCCTCCTCTCCGCCTCCTGTCGCCGGGGCCGTCGCGATCCCGTCGGGAGGAATCGTGTGGCTGCGGTACGACGACGAAGAGGATCCGTCGGAGCGTCCGTCATCCGTGGCCCCCGCCACCGGCCTCACCTTCCGTCCGCCGCCTCCGCCGCTCCCTCCGACGGCGGCCGTTCTCCCGGTGACTGAGAATGTTTTGATGGAGGAATGATCGAACCTCGGCTGGTTTTTACTCTCCTGCTGGTGCTGGGTGATGACGGCGGCCGATCGGTGGGGCGGCGCAAAATTGGGCGCGGCGATGGCGGAGTGGCCCATGGAGTAGACGGTGTAGTTGGCAAGGAGGAGCATGAGGGAGACCATGAGGGTCGGGGTGCAGGAGAAGATCCGCTGAAAGAGCCAGACGAAGGAAGCATGGATCTCCTGCTGGACCCTGGCTAGGATCCCCTGGATATCCTCGTAGAAGAGGGTCTGTCGCATTTGCAGGGCGAAGCTATGAAGCTCCTGGACGATGAACACCATGGAGGAGAAGGCCTTCTTCACGGAGCAGCAAGTCGCCTCCCTCAACGAGGACCCCTCCACCCACCGCTGCTGCTTCTTCCGCTTGATAATACGCAGCGAGAGCGGCAGATCCACGCTGTTGGCATTCCGCTCCATGCTAGCCGGCCAGTCCGGCGGCTCCAGCCAGCCGGAGAGACAGGGGTGATCGGCCGAGGGCTCAGAGGAGGATAGTAGGGAAGAAGAAGAAGAAAAAGAGTAGGAGGTGGAGGAGAAGGCATCATCATAGCTAGTACTAGCGCCGCATCTGCTCTCTGCTTCTTGATTTCTCCTAGATTCAGAGTGGATCCTGGATTCCGTGCCATCGTCTTCCTCTAGTTGCTCGAGTTGGAAGGCTAATTCCTGGAGCCTCGTCACGAATTCCTCCTCGTCGTCGTTGTTATAAGCGAAACTTTCAAGGCTCGCGCTGGAAGCCCTCCGTAGGTTTTGCTCTGTTCTTCGCCTTCCCCTTCCTTTCAGGATCTCCGAGGATCGATTCCTGGGCAGCAACCTGGACCCGAGGAAGGGCGATCGGCGGTGGTGGTCGGCGACGTGATACGGGAGGGTGCGATCGCCGGAGATGATGCCTCCACCTCCCCAGGAGCAGAGGGGGGAGAAAAAGGAGGCCAAAATGTGGGAGGAAGAAGAGGGGGCATGGGCGGGCAACAGCTGCGACGACCAATGCGAGCAGGTCCCAGCGACCTGAACTCCCATTTCCGGCCACCCCAATCGAAACCCAGGCCTTCCAAAGTAAGATGGACTTCAGAAAAAAGCAAACAGAGGCAAGGTCAAGCAAGCATGCATCGAATAGATGGATCCAGGAGCACAGCTGGAGGCAAGAAGGAACTGAAAGAAAAATTAGACCGAGAAGGAATTAATCTTCACCGGGACCGAGTCGATGCTCGGCCCCGATGCCGATTTATTTCCACCCACCGGAGGAAGACGACGACGACTGGCCTGGATGACTGCTGGAATCACCCGAACCGCCTCACGTACCAACGCTCCTCCGCTCTTCTCTATGGCCTCGCAGCCTGGCATGCCCGCTCTCCCATATATGGAGAGAGCGAGAGAGAGAGAGAAGCGAAAATGCCTAGCAATTTCACGGAAAAGATCTACACAGATGACGTGCAACTCTGTTATTGGTCGTAATCTGACAGTCTGTGGGTCCTTCCCTCGAAAGACAAGGCGAAACGATTAGTTTGTGCCTGCCAGCTGCGTCTCCCTTTGCAATGCTGGTGGATTTCATGTAGACGCAGAAAAATAAAAAAATATAACATATTTAAAAATGTGGGAAAAACTAGGGAATACAGATTAGTACGGTGAGATAAGCTTCATTTTTTTTTTTTTGATCGGACAACGAAAAACCACTAGATATTTGTTACGCGCGTCAATTTCCGGTCACGCGGTACCGGATAAGCGCGTGGTGAAAGACGTGAATCCTCCAAGCTTCTCCTCCGCTCCGACCAACCACGTGTCCATCACAAACTAGGAGCTTTGCGGCCACTTGACTCACCAGCGTTGGATGCTGTTTGTTATGGCCGCCTCTTCTTTGATGCAGGTATCTGTAGTCTTCACCAATTACCTCCACGGTCCCTCCTTTTCTTTTGTTTCCTTTTTGCCAGGACAAAGACTCCTGTGGAATGTTCCAAGTTACCAATAAGCTAGCCGGTCATTATGAACCGGCAGGTGTTCCATGATCACACATCTCCGGTTAACAACTAAAGATTCTGAATTCGGTCCTTAAACTGTATCAAAACCTAGTCTTAATCATGGCACGGATAGGTCGGCCTTCTTTTTGCTCTCCAGAAGCCCATAATCAATAATATGCTACCTACTTTAATTTGATTCCGCTTGTCTAGAAGTAATGCACCAGCACAGATGCCAGGTGTTCGGAATAGGCGGTGCCATTGAAATTTGTACTTGAAGATCGAGCTTAATTTTTAAGGTTTAGAATCATCCTAGGATAAAGTTGATCAAGTTGAGGCGGTCTACAAAAGTGAGTTCGGGTCAAATTTTACAAGAACTACCCAATGCGAATCCCACCTCGTATGTAGATAAATTATAGTGTTTGTGTTATGATCCTAAATTTTAATGAAATATTTTTGAATCAAATAGGTCTTGATTTAGGCGGATCGTGCCGGGTTTGCTCGATTGGGTTGGACTTGACAATATTTATTTTAGGAGCGACAATGCATAACCTGCTTAGACTTTTTAATTTTTGATTCGATAGATCGGATCGGATTACCTGTTTAACGAAATAATCAAATTCGAAATTAAATTTTTGAGCCGTTTAATAAACAGGTTAGAGCTAGATTGATAGATTTTTGATCGATCCTATATCCAATTTGATCTGTATCTGATTCGACCTAATCGGATTGCCACCTGTAATTTATTTTCCTATTTTAAAAGAGTAGGGTGACAACATATCTTTGGAACAAGGTTGCACAAGATAGTAGGGGAAAATGGTAGGACAAAATTCATTAAATGTTCTGTTGGGTTGTACTAAGCATTCTTTCGAAAGTGGGTGGGAAAGTTTCCTTATGAGCAGAAGGTGCTACTTTGGGTTTCTCATGTGTATCTGTATAGGGGGTGCTATTGCAATTAGGTAACACACACGTGTGACACATGGGGAGGGGTTCACATGGGGAGGGGTTCCATGCAGACGCCGAATTTTTTTTTTTTTTTTTTTGCTAAAGCAAAAGGGGTAGGGGGGAGGAAGGGACAAGCCCACCCCCGCGTAGCAGCCCCCACTGGGCTCCCGCCCCGCCAGGAGAATGTTCGATGCGGGCAGAAATGGCCGTGTGTTGGGCACCCCGACCGGTTTTACTCATACCCTCCCCACCCGTGGGCCCGGCTCAGCTACTCCTCTGAGCTCTGGCTCGAGTCCCACGTGTGAGTACGTCACACCCGGCACGACCCCGGCTACTAGCGGTTCAAGAGCGGTCCTACACCACAAGTCCAAGCAGTGGCCAAAGTAGTGAGCTCCGGTCCACAATTTAATCGTCGCCGCAGCGATTCGAACTTGGGACCTTGTGGTTAGAATTGCTGTCCAGTACCACTAGGCTACCACCTTGGTGGCGAGACGCCGACTTTGCAACCATTTTTGCTCGCTTGTTAATGGATTGGCTCTCGTATGATGTGCCTGCGAAAAGGTAATGTCGGGGCAACGCGATGTTGCATTCAATTGGGTGTATAATGTAGACAAGAATGTAAAGGAAATATCCGAAAATGCTAAAGAATGGACGGCTCGCGTTACGCTGGGTGATAAGAAAAGATGCTAAATTATAGTTGCATCCGGTGATAAGAAAAGATGCTAAATTATAGTTGCATCCATCGGGTGACTAAGGCCCGTTTGGCAGAGCCCAAAAGTTCTGCCAAATGATGGTGACTTTCTGAAGTGATAATTAAATCTTATTTTGTTGGTTCAGAAGAATGAGATTAAGTTAAAAGATTTAACATCCAACAAGGTGCTGAAAAGAAAAAAGTACTTTAAAAAACAAAAGTTAAACACTTATGCGCACTTTCTCCTTTTTAATCAACAATTAATTTTACTTTTGAGAAAAATAAAAACAAAAGCAGCGTACCTTTTCTGATCACTTATTAGATAGTGAAAATCAAAACATATAATTTAGGCAGAAAGATTGGATTATTAATATTATATATTCTTTTCTGGATCAGGAATTCATCCCCCCTCCCTCCCTTTCTTTCTCTGTACCTACATGGAAGCAAAAGTATGCCTAATTAATTGATATATATATATATATATATATATATATATATATATATATATATATATGGGTCGCTTTTACATGCCATTGGAAAAACCCGACTGCCAGAAGAGGCGAGAAGAGACGCTGGTTGCAAAGTTAAAGGGGGGTAACTTTAGGTGTGGGTCAGGCGAGCGTTGGGAAGAACGACGTGACCGCGGTGCTTCACGTGATCTCGCGCTCCAGACGGCGACTCCTTCAGGAGGGGCCGACAGACTCTCGCGCTAACGTCCCTTCCCTCCCATCCGTCTTTCTCTCCCCTGATTTTTGGAGGGCGAGAGTACGGTAAAGAACAAATATAGTGTGACCTTTAAAATTTATTTTTTAATAAATTATATTTTTTTTAAAAATATATATTTCTTGTAATTACGGGCTGCATCCATCCAATCTAAATAAACGATGTTAGCAAATCCATTTATCCCACGTAAAAAATCAAAATAACTTCTAAATAATTAATAAATTATAAAATTAGAAATAAATTATACTAATATTCAGTAATTTGAAAATTCTATTTTTACTTTTGAGATTTATTTTTATCTAATTCTTTAATTCATAATTCAAAAAATATTAATCAAATTATTAACTTAAATGGAACTTAAATGCCATACCAAAAACTAACTAAAAAATGTCCAAACTATCCTTAAGCAATATAATATCCACTCAAAGAGGAGCCATAAGGTCCTATGAGTTTGGAGCTTGATCTTGATGAATCATCTGACAAGAGTTATATGCTAAGAAAAAAATAATTTTGATCTCTCAAATGAGTGGATATTTTTAAAATTTTCTACTATAGAAAACTAGCATCATGAGTTTTATCGCTTGAGACAGCTTGTTCATGATCCAAGTCAAACCATGGAATTGCAGCTGATGCATGCTGGTCCAAAAGGATCCGTTTAATTTTTGTATGAAGGAATTTTTTAAAGGTGGGGGGTAGATTTTTTTTGGGTGCTCTTTTTAATTTAATAAAATTAAAGGTGGGTCGTGACGTCCAATGCACATAGATGTACATGGCGTCGTGACGCATCACGCCTGCCTTGCGAGGGTGGGGACCCAGGACGGATCTCGACCTCTCATTGCGGATCGCTCAGGGATGCGGCCCTTCGCCGCTGGACCGCAGCGGGATGATTTCCGGCCCAGCTCTCCGCCAGTGCGGACGCCGAAACTAAAAACGCGCATGTGGTTTGAAACCCAGATGCTCTGGCTCCTTCTCATCATTTACTACAGCAAAAAAATCCAAGCCTGCTCCAATGGGGGCACCCTCGGACTAATTCTTTCCTTCTCGTGATCCAAGAACGTGCATGTTGCAGATGAAAGCTTTGGACATTACATTCGGGTCTGCATGTAATAAATTAGTCACATCCTTCTGTATGAGATTGCATAATTTAATCCCACGAAATATTTAAGTTTGCCCAAATCTTTTCCACGCAAGGTTTGCTTGAGATGACTCTTCAATATTTCAATTTTTCAATAACCTCGCCGCGCGTTATATATTATGCAAACACAGTTCTAAATTACATGACCAAACACCATTACAATCAAAAAATTCGAACAACCTGCATGCAACAATAGTCTGAATATACTTTATGAAAAGTAACAAAAAATTCGAGCTATTTTCGAGAAAGAGGTAGCTTTATCCACTTTCTTTCGCTATCATTTCACATATATCCTTTCTTGAAATAGCAAAAGAATAAGAATTTAGCTGCAATTTTTAGGCTTACTTGATACTCTTTGCTTTACAATATCTTGGTGTTAAGCGGAACAACGGCAAGTTAGATTTTTTTGAGGAGT
Source organism: Phoenix dactylifera (assembly GCF_009389715.1). Taxonomy (NCBI): domain Eukaryota; kingdom Viridiplantae; phylum Streptophyta; class Magnoliopsida; order Arecales; family Arecaceae; genus Phoenix; species Phoenix dactylifera. Next base: position 901,005 of record NC_052403.1, on the reverse strand, counting down.
TCAAAATCTGATGGCTGTGATCGTTTTAGAGCTCTCTCTCTCTCTCTCTCTCTCTCTCTCTTCTAATTACAGCGAGCGGTCGCAGGTTAATTTCGAACACATACGGCTGTAAAAATTCCATTCAGAAAGCAGGCCTGCGTATTGGCTTTTCAGATCTCATGCGATTCTGTTGGCCATATGACATCTTTTTACGTTTCTTGGACTCTATATCAAGGGAAGCATTAATCTCGGCCAGTCTGCACTTTTTGCACTTTTTGCTTGGACTCCCTTTTTTCTTTTTTTGGAGAATATAAGATAATAATTTTGACATTTTTGAAAAATGAAAAAGTTGTTTAATGCTTTAAGAGTAGATCTAACTGCCATGATCAATATATAGTTAATTTTCGTTTTTGAACTCTTCATAAGAGAAGAGCTTTCTTTTTATTACTGGAGACCGTTGAACCAACAATGATGGTTCAAGAGTTTTCTACTTTTCTTTATCCACGGCAAGAGAATGCGGGTTCGTGTGGGGAGCTCAGGTACATGCCATAATTCAATTGTTGGTGTGCGAGTGCACGCATGTCCATACGTACATATGCCACTATTTGAAACTTAACTCCTTCAGTTTAGTTCCTTCTGCTCGTTCAATTTTATGTAGCGTTCTTGGTAGTAATGTAGCTGATTATGCTCATATATGAGCTATATGAGCAGCCGACTTACCAAAAAAAAAAAAAACTTGACTTTTTTTTTTAAAAGAAATATTTTGTCCGCAAGTCTTTAATGTTAAAAATATATTTCGTGATTTTTTTTCTCAAATTTGTTCCCTTTCTCTCTTGTCAATATAATTCATTTCCGCCTCTCATCTCTGTTGTAAGTTTGATTAATCTTCAATAAAAGCTGGGTGGCTCCTTTTGCCTCCTCTTTACATCATAAAAAGAAAATATAAAAAATTGATAATGTGGTCCTGTTGGTAATTTTCGGGATCCTTTAGGTAGATTCTAATCAAATCGCTTGCTGGGAATAAAACATCTTGCCAAAATACAATGCCGACAAGCCAGTTGGAACTCCAAGTCTTTCCATGTTGGATGATCTGGTCGACATATAAATCTCCTTTAAATTTTCTCCCAGCTTGAGGCAGCCATGTATGAAGGTGTATATTTGTGGAAGGATGAACTCACTCCACTCTAGAATCATTAGATCAAACTCAGCATGGTAGGTTTTTATGGTATTTTAGATTTGTAGCAGCCGTCGCCGTCTTCCCTCCCGTTGTTCTTCATTCGTCGAGTTGGGCTCGGGCCAGGCTTTTCAGTTTTCATAGACGGGCTCTGGATGGCGACAAGGGCACCGGGCCCAACCTAGACCACGTATCGGCCCTTGCGGTACCCACAAGGGCACCGGCTTCCTTCTTGAGGTTTCTCCATCGCCCTCGGCGGGAGCTCCACCTCGGCGTTGCTCAACGCGTCGACTACGTGCGCTATCAGATCACATCGTTAGCCAGGTTTCCTCTTCCTGCCTTCCTCGAAGCCTAGGAGAGAAAGAGAGATAGAGCGAAGAGAGCGATGAAGGATTTCCAGGTGAACGAGAGCAGTCTCTCCCTCGCCCTCTTCACCGACGTCACCAACAGCAAGTCAGCCTCTCTTCCCCCCCTCTTTCCTCCACCCCCTTTCTCTCTCTCTCCTACTTATTTTCCAAATAATAAGATGATCATATCTGCTTCTTATGTCTCCTCTTTCATGTGTTCTGATGCTTTCATACCCGTCCGGTCGCTAATGAATGATCTTGCCGATGCGATCCCCCTCTGATGGTTGCATCCTTTCTCTCCCTATTTGGATGAATTCATGCTTGTCGCACCTTATTGCTGCCTTTAGACTAAAATGATCCGTCTCTATCTATAAAAAAAAAAATGGGGGAAAAAACATTAGCAAATTAAGCTTATTTTTAAAATCAGAGCTCTCTGATTATAGCTTTTAATTTGTCATGATTCATTTCACAAAATTTTGTTCCTTTCTTTCAATAACATCAAACACTTCTTTTCTATGCAATGAGCATGGCTTTCCATTAAATTTATGTGATGTTATATGATTGAGGATGAGAATCCATGCAAAATGACACAGAAATGCCTCCAGAGGACGCCAATCAGAGGTGCAGCCTCATCGATGAGTCATAAAAATGAGAAGCATGCCTTTGTTAGAACATGCACCAGACAAATTATGGTCATCCTGAAGAAAGGAAATTTTACTCATGACCTTTAGAGAATGTGCAGAATCAGTAAGGATATGGATGAACTAATTTTGTTAATCAACCAAGAACACCAAGGAAAAAATGTTTGAATGAGTGTATAGAGATCAAGCAGGACACTGAGTCAGTGTAATATGAAAATCCGAAAATAATATTTTCGGCTCCAAAAATCCATGTTTCCAAGTCGGATATATATCGAACACCTGGATGCTTGTGAAGTTCTATGGTCTCCACTCTTAAAGACTGGTGTGGAGTTGGAGTCTTCCAATAATGAGTTTGACTCTTCACCTTCTTGTTAGAAGGGAGCATTTGTTCTTTCTGGTGTTTGGTCAAGGATGTAGGTGTTGAAATAGTTATGCAAATTGTTGTCTTTCTTATATCCTTAAATTACTTGGAAATTCGAATGATAAACATATGTACTGGAAGACCTTAAGGGACAATATCTTGTTGATATTTGTTTGATATAAAATATAAATTAGTTAAAATTGTAATTTATTCTATATATCCCCATATCCCTCTTTTTCCCTTTTGTCGAGTCAATCGCTTGGATATATGTCCGAGTCTGATTCTAATATCCATGCCCATGCAACACTGATACATAATGCTACAGTACATTAAGCACTCCATATGGCCTTGCAGATCAAAATGTTCCTTCCTATCTGAACTGTATGGCCTGGCAAAGTCCATTAAATATTTATGTGTATATCTATATGGATATGAAGGGTTGGTACTTTACAGAAAGACATGAAACGCACAAATTGTTTGTTAGGTTCCTTATTTAAATAATGAACTGATGGTTTCATTTCCTATAGCAAAATATTTACAATTATGAATATATTGACATATAATTGGCAAGATAAATAAATTTTAATTAGCGGCACTGACCGTCCTCCTTGCATCACCTGCAAGGTAAGCAGAGTTTTATGTGATGCATCTACGGAGGAAGGGCCACGGTCATTGTTGGGGTTCCATGACCTCACAAATGATTATCAGAGGCTCTGGCTTGGGAAGAAGCTTCAATTTCTTGTGTTTCTTCGACCAACGCTGGTATGCCCAGGTCTTTGATCTGTGGCATGAAAAATCAGCCATATATAATGAATTGCCTTAAATAAGCTTAGGGAAAGGAGATTGGTATTATTATCTTTTTCGAATGACCATTATGATCAGATCATAATTTTTATGAACTGTTAATTTTCAGGGAGCTTCTTGATGCTATGCGGGCTGGAAGGCTAGAACCAGAAGTGGCCCTTCTCAATGCATCGCTTGTATGTTATTTTTCATTTTATTTTTTAAGGCTAGATTCAGACTAATCTGTCCATGTTTTATTTATGTACAGAATACTGTCCTCCTTTCTATTTATTAATGGTAAAATTCCTGTAATTTATTCATATTGTACATGTGATACCGCGTATAGCTTTCTATTTGTTCCCGTGAGCATGCGCAGATTTTATCCTGATGCCATTCTTATTGCTAATGGAACAGATACCGGATGTCTTTCCTGTTTTAGCAGCAGCGCATAAGGCACTTCTTGCCAAATCAAGGGAATCACTGTCAACGCGTACTCTTCATTCGGAGCTAGTTTATAATTATTCTGGATCCAAGCATGTACTGATCTGCCGTAGTTCATTCCAGCTCGATCAATTTATCTTAGTTGTTCTGCTGAATAATTGCTGTGAAATTTAATATTTTGCTAGATAACAGAGTCCTTGAAGAGATGTGGAATTTCTGATGATACAACCTACATTCTTGCAGCTCGTTTTGGTGCTTCTCATGATGAGGTATTGTGAAAGCGCTCAGATTCCCAGCATGTTACTTGGAAATAGTTTTTAATATATGAATAATATGAATGAAGTGGCACATGTGTTATGACTTGTACGTTTAACATCGGAATGTGTGATTGCTCAATATATAACTTAATGTTTATTTTGCAGTGAGCAAATATATGGTAGAATTTTACAACTTGAGTGGAATTTTATGATTGCAAATATAACTCAACGTCAAGCAGCATTGGAAGCCTTTCAGTTAATTGTGATGTATTCTCGATAATGCAATACGATGATGTTTTCTCAATACTGCAACACAACTTTTTAACAGTTTCAGCTTCTAGTTGCATCTCCTTCCCTGATACCAAAATATCCACATTTATGAATATATTGACATATAATTGGCCACATTTATCCCCATGATCTAAAATTGGACTGTTCTTTGATTGCCCTACTTGTCCATCACCGGAAAGTTCAATAAGAGGATCGGGGCTCATCTGTCTGTAGTTAGTAGTTACATTATCCATTTTTTTAACCATCCTATTCTTTTCATGGGATGTTCAATCGTATTGCCATTTGCATTTAAATTTTCGATAGTCTAATATTGCATTAAGAAAGAATTTCAACTTTACTAGATGAAGGATATTGAGAAGCTCATCAGTGGCAAAGAGATTGATTTGGAAGAGTTGGAAGGGAGAGCTAACCATGCACAGATCCAAAAGGTTTGAATTTTATATGTTTATTTATTTATTTTGGGCCATGCTGTATTCTTCTCACTTTTGTTTTTCTCTATAATGATAAAGATGTTTTTTTTTTCGTTGACCTTTTACAGCACTATAAAGTATCCCCACAGGAATTGGCAATATCTTCCCTCGCCGATGCAATCACCTGCAGGATTGCAGCTCGAGATGCCCTGTGAGAATTTTCAAGGATCGACATGTAAGCTGGGCTATCGATCATTTGCTTATGGAAATTAGTATGTATCATCTGCACGCCTCTTTTGCATGTTCTTAACTGAAATTGGAAGAAGGTGCATGAGCATGAAATTGGAAATCTGCAAGATATGAAACCTTTGGCTATGACACTCGATGCATGATAAATTGTCAGATTAACTGCATCAACCAGGCCTGCCCTTCATTTCAGTTAGCTGAAAAGGGCTGGTGGTCTATCCAGACAGATTATTGAACTGCTTCACTTGGTGGTGGTTGGTAAGGTAGTTTGAAGCAAGGGTTCTCCAGGCTCTAGGTCGGGAGACAAGGTTAGATCCTGCCTGCACTTTTCTTATAACTTTATAAGGCTTCCAGATTCCTTTTTCCCCTTTTTTTTTTTTAAAAAAAAAGAAGAAGAATCTCTTATTTCTTCTGCCACTACTTTTCCTCTCGAATTGAAAGCATGGAAGCTTCTGTTCCGTGCGTCGTTCTACCGCTTGTTTGCAATCCTTGTTCCCGTGTATTCTCGGACCTCTTTAGTTCGTGTTATACAGCCTGTTTCCGTATCCCGCAATCCACCGAACGGTCTCCTTTTGTTTTGATATCGATGTCCAGCAAACTTATTAAACTCCATTTCAAATATTGTGAATAGGATGTCAATATCCCTGTTTGAATGATTTAAAGATGAAAATTTCCCAGCGTCCTGTCCGGTAAATCGGATCTTATCCTCGTAGATATTCATTGAAAAGTTCTACCAGGTAGAAAGCCACAGGAAGATGACGATTTCAACGCAGGTTTACAGCACGGCCGCGCGAGGCTCTGCAAACAAATTGAGCCGGCATCTTCTCAGAAATTTTGATCTTCGAGAGTGGTGGACTCCAATCACACTGCTGGGTTACATTAGGACCCCCCACCTCTATCCAATTAGACCGGCCCAATTCTGACATCTTTTTTAAAACAAAAATTATATCATCTTACTTGAGAAATCGGGAGAGAGCAGAGCTGTCCTTGTGAGCAATTATGATGTTTGTATGGTTATAAATGCAGTTGCTTAAAAGAAAGAGAAAGCTAAAAAGTGCATGAATAGCAGATGCCTATGTATGGTCTCTCTCTCTCTCTCTCTCTCTCTCTCTCTTCTTGATATAAAAGAAGGGCATAAAAAAAAGAAAAAAAACAAAAGTTCTCAGCATTCAAGTAAATTGTATACGGTACATTTTCTTTATATGATAAAGCGCAAAGGCTGCATCCAAAATAATCAATATCTACTGGCTTTTGAACACTATACACGCTCGCATACGACCCATGTCGAAGAAGCATAGTAGGTGCAACCCTAGCACCATGATTGCACGTTCCTGCATTTGATGCACGAAGATATGCGACTTGTTTACCTTCCTCTTCCAGGCGGATCGTCTTCCGCCACTGCAAGATCATGGGCATCAAGTTGGTCGTAAAGGGCAGCGCCCCCCCCCCCCCAAAAAAAAAAGGCCCACAGCTGGCGCACATGGCCGCAAGATCGGATGTGTCGCCTACAGCATCAGCGAGTGCTCAGAGCTCATGTGGCTTTTTCCATACTCAAGTTTGCCTTTGCCTTTTTTTTGCCTTTTTGGGATAAAATTTCAAGTCAGTTTTTAACTGTGGGAAGATATACCTTCAAACGCTGTTTTCCTTGGTGAATTCAAAAGCAATCCACTACCAGAAAGGCACTACAGAAGACCTTAAAATATCAGATGTGAAATATGATACATCTCAAAAGCAAAATAAAGATAGGCTTGACTGAAGGACAGCCTGATCCAGCCTGCTATGTATATGCTCCAACTATGGCGAATGGAACAACCACCAAATAATACATGACACACATTATAGTTTTTCTAATTCTCTACTTACTTTGTAAAATACCATTATTATTTGAAAGAACTGACGAACATCCTAACGTGCCGCGACACCCTTAGCCGTCAGATCTAGACAAACACGCAACGCAAGCTAATCAACCACCGTTAAGTTCTGCAGCCGGAGGACACCATGTCACCGCAAACAAAGGAAAAAAAAAAAAAGACGAACGGATAAAAAGGCATCTCACAGGGGAAAGGAGCGAACTTTTTGTGCTACTAGGACCCACACATCACCGACTGGGTGTCGGACGGTTCACGTGAGATCATGCAGCGTATATGATGACGAAGCACGGCAGCACCGCCCTGGGATTGAACACCAGCAGCTCCTCGTCCCCGCCGCTCCGCCCAGCCGGCACCACCGAGTCGAACAGGGAGGTCCCCTTCTCCTCCTCCTCCTCCTCCTCCGCCGCCGCCGCGCCTCCGCCGTCGCGCGCGACCCTCCCCGCCACGACGCGGCACACCAGCATCGCCCTCCGCACGTGCAGGTAGGCGAACTCGCGCTCCAGGTCCTCCGGCAGCGAGACGTGCGCGGCCCAGCTGGTAGCGTGGGTCGCGATGCCGTCCAGCTCCGCCTGCTTCCCCGCGAACCCGTGCCGCACGATCCCGCACGCGCTGCAATAGGGGCTCCCGCACACCCCGTCTCGCCCCAGCGAGCACAGGATTGTGGAGCAGTAGAATCTCAGCCGCTCGTTCCCGTCCGCGATGGAGCGCTCGTCGCCGCCGCGCCGCGACGCCCTCGACCGGACGGTATCGCGGTACTCCTCGAACCGCGCGAGAGTCCGAGGGGCGTTGTGGATCTTGAGGATGCGATGGATGGTGGGGGATGATTTCCCACTCCAGCCGGAGAGGAAGATGATGCGGACGATGCTGTTGCCGGAGTCGGCGTCGGAGAGCTCGGAGAGGGAGTGGTGGGCGGCCTGGTGGAGGTCGAGGAGGTGGGGCTTGCTCAGGACCTCGCCGCAGGCCGGGCAGGGGAAGACGTCGCCCCGGGAGGCGAAGGAGGAATGCACGGCCGCCGACATTTCGGGCTTGGACACGGACGCGGCCTTCTCGGCCGACACATCGGGCGATAGCGGAATCGGCTTCGTTATTGTAGGAGACGGTGGGGAGATGAGCAGGTGCGGGGATCGATCCTCCTTGGGCTTGCGGGAGGAGGAGGAGGAGAAGAGACGGCCGAGATAGGATCGAACGGAGAGGGAGAGGGCTTTGCGGGTTTTTGGAGCGGAGGCGGAGGAAGGTGAGGAGGGGGAGTGCGGGGAGATCTTCCTCCTCTTTGGCGGGGATTGTTGTTGGTCTGTATTGGGGTTTGGTGTTGGCGTGGAGCAGCAGCAGCCGAGGTTGAGCAAGAGGAGGAGGAATAGGGAGAGGAAGACGTTGAAGAATGATCGTACGGCCGCCATTTGATCATAGGATCACCATGAGGAGGAGTTGGAAGAGGTCAAAGGCCATCCAACGAAGAGGAAGAAGAAGGATGAGAGTGTCTGTGGCAGAAAAGACGTCTGAAAAGCAGCTGAGAGACAGGGCACTGAAAGGGAAGGGGGATTGCTCGTGGTTAACGGGGGAAGAAAGGAAGAAAGAGAGTAGGAAAGGAAAAGAAAGGAAGAGGTGGTGGGCTCACGAGTCTTGAGGGGTCGAATAAAGTTGCAAGTCGTCGGTGGCGAGGAAGGATCCCTTCGGGCTGTAATCTTTTGCGCAAAAGAACGAACGATCTTCTTAAAGCACAATGCACAGTCCGAACGCCTTTGCTCGCCCTCCGTCTCTGTACAGACCTTGAAGCGACTTGCTGCGCGATCCAACAGTCGAAATCGCTAAAGAATATCGATCATTCTTTTGCGCGAAAGATACAACCCCTGTCCGGGGATAAAATACGTCGTCGGCTGACCTGTCTCTGTATTTGTTTGATAACGTTACACTGGCGAACCTTGAATCATCTCTCAGCATTAATTAACACGAAGGCGCATATCTCGTCGGTCCGCGAACCAAATCGGTAGAACTGATGCCGCACTAAGCCTACTCTTTGGCCGTGGTTTGAGTCCGACTCGATGCACGCCCGGTCCTCATCATTCTCGCTTCGAGCTAATCGCTCCGATGAAAATGCCCGAGGTGGACGAGTCAGCCTTAGAACGTCCGCAGCGTTCCTGTGGATTATTTAGCTACGTCCTGCACGACGTGCGAGGCTTCCGTACCGGAAGAGCTCGACACATCGAACCAGGACAGACCACCTGGCGCTACATTTTATTTATTTATTTATTCTTGTCGGAGGATGTGGCATCAGCATCAACTTTCTTTATCCGTCGGACCTGCAGGGCTCATGTGTCCCCGAGCATGGAATTGCGACCGATCCCTTCATCCTTCGTTTCGGTCGCGATACACATCGGATGCTGTCATGTGGCGCCTTCTGGACTCCATATCACATGCAATCACTCTTTTCTTTCTTCCTTCCTCCTCTTTTTCTTTTTTTAACAAAATATACCCTGATACCCTGCTATCACTGCCACAACACGACAGCAACCGAGTCTTTCAACCGAGTCTTTTCTGGTAGGTGATGGTGCATAAACACTGCTAAGAGAAAATTTGATTGCTTTAATTATGGAGCCCCATGACCCAAAAAGGGACCAGGTTGAGCCCAAACTCTAGGACAAACGACTCAGTCAATCGATCGAGTGGAAGTGGAGAATCTGGAGATCCCGATAATTTTCTGCAGGGGAATGACATAGAAAGATAAGCCTTCAGCAATCCACTTGATTTTTCTTCAAACATGAATCAATAAAAATCAAATTAATAGGCATCGACTTGATGGTCCTTTTTTTTCCCTCCTTCAACAACAATTGCAATAACTCAGAACTAGATAAATCCAACTAAAAATAGAGAATTCGAAACAAATATCAAACTAGAAAAATTGGAAGGAACAGAAGACCAGACTACGGGAGATATAGAGATCAAATTCACTGAAGTGTTTCTAATTTTTTTAAAGATAGGATTTCAGTGAAGAATTTAGAAATAAGAAACCTAAAGGAGGAGGAGGAGATGGCAGAAGGAAATTTATTATCTGATCAGATTAATCCAAAAACAAGGAAAAAAACCCTGAATTTAATGATCGGCATGGGTCTATGGACTTCGAAATATGAATTAAAGAAAGGAACTAGAGGAGGATGGTCAGTGTTGCTGGAAATTGGACCCGGGGGCAATCTTCGGTCGAGGAGAGGGAGCGACTGTTAGTCCTCACGGCGGGGCGGCGGTCTGTCGGCGGGCGGCGTCCTCCGTCCGGGGCGGTCGGAGAGAAGGAACAGCAGGTCCTCGCAGCGGGGCGGCGATCCGTTGGCTGGCGGCGTCCTCCGTCCGGGTGCCTGCACACGAACCGGTGGCCGGGTTCTCCGGCGCCGGCCCTCCGACGCTCAAGTCAGGGAGGGGGCAAATAGTGGGGAGAAGGAGATAAACAGTGATTTTTGGGTGTATGAATGTTCCAATCCCCTCTTGAGAGGCCAAGGCTCCCTTTTATATGCGGGGGTCGGTTTACCTGTGATGTAACAGGGCGAGGCCGTAGTACGGCTTGGCATGTTGTTCAGGTCGGCGCTCGGTCAGGCGAATCATTGCACTGATGTCGGCGGTATGGCCGAGATCAGAGACTTATCATAGTCGACTAGACCCTGCTGGGTCGATTTGCCGTGGAGAGCTGGGGATCCGTAGATGTCAGGAGCCATGCGCATTTATTGTGGAGTAAGTCGGAGATCCGCATTTATTATGGAATAAGCCGGAGATCCGCATTAATGGTGGAGTAAGCCGGAGATCCGCATTTATTGTTGAGTGTGCCGGAAGATTACAGCGGCCATGCGCAATAAATGCCGGAGGGGTGTTAGAGTACGGTCCTCGGACATCGGGGTTTCTCTTAGGTCGGAGGTTTCGGGGTCGGTCGTCTTGTGGCCGAGCGTTCCGAGGTCGGACGCTGACTTCGGCTGTCCGGGGTCGGAAGTTGTACGGCTTCTTAGGGGCATTTATGTCATTTGGGGGGAAACTTTATTCCCCCCAACAGTCAGAAACATGAAGAAATGAAGAAGAACAAGAAGAGGCCACAGATCCTATGTAAACAAGCACAGGTAATCAAAGCTCTGCTCATATCAAATACCTGGACAATGACAACATCATTAGACATAATGGGCCGAGGGGGGAGGGAGGAAGAGGGTAGAATAATTAGAATCAGTCCATCAGCTCATTTTTTGCTTGCAGGATCTATACTGGGGGGGCCAAGCTAATATGTAATTCAGCGGAACACGAGGGGCGGTGAAGGAGACTGGTACTGCTCTTTAAATGATGGTACGAGTGTTCCCCGCATGACATTACCACCTTCAAGCAGATATGAGATATAAGAAACCTGGTAATTCATTCTTAAAGAGGTTAGTGGTATTTAATAATACATGCCACATCAATGCAAATCACAATTTTAGAATTTAGAGTTTATGTGACGCTTAGCGGATGCATGAAAGTTGAGTTGAACTTAATCATCAATAAAAGGATGAGTACAAAGATACATTTTCTGCATTAGTCGATAACATAACCTTCTTAGTAAAATGAGAGGAACAATCAAACATTAGATTTACAAGGTTTAAGAGCATGTCTTACCACAAGTTATTATATGAATCACTGGAATTGACTATATAATGATGCTCATCATAGAAAGATAAATAAATAAAAAAATTTAAGGGAATTGCAAAAAATCAAGAACTATCTTGAAGCAAAGTTGCCGAAGATTTTGTAGCAGTTTGGAGTTCAAGGTAATAATTTACATGCGCTGCAGCTAAGTTCAGTTTCTTGAGACAAGAATGTGACATTACCAGGAGAAAAATCTGATAGAGCACAAGCTGAGAAATCGACGTGCTTCATCACTTCTTCAAATAAAAGTATAACCTCGAACTGATATTGAGAATGGCTAAAATGAGGATAAAGGCCATTCATCACACTCTAATAGAAGAACTTTTAATAGATGCTAGATGTCTCGCAAGCAGTAATATGACCAAATCTTTCTGCCAAATATGACTTTCGAAGATCGCATAGGCTTCCATAGACATCATCCAAACAAATTTTGCTACCTACAGATCCTTGCATAAAATACATACAGCTCATTTGAACCTCCGGGTGTATTCCAGAAATCATTAGTGTGCAGTTCAGAAAAGCACGAAACAAGGCTAGGTAATTCTATTGCAGGCATCCCTCCAGTCAATTGCATCCGAAGGTCTTCATGTTTTCAATGATTGGTCCTGTCTCTGTAGCAGCAAGCTGCTGATAGAACATGGCAGAGTTTGGGACAAGGTCAGAAGGTTGGCTGATTGGTTCTCTGCCGCTTTGGGCCACTTTCCTTCGTCTCAATTCATAAGATCATGCACCGGGGTAGCAAGAGGGCCTGATGACTGTTTTGCTGGCCTTTTTATGTTCTCTTCCGATGCGAGTCCAGTAGCAGATTTGTTCTTCATTGAGAGCAGATTTTGTTCTTCAATCTTCCTGGTCTTTAGAATCTTATTAAACAAATTAATCAACTAAGTTATTTCCATATTATCTAATACTTCCAAATCTCAATAGGATTTTCATACATGTATGCATGCATGCATAACTCATAAATTCGTACGGCATGAGAGAGCTTGTTGATGCTCAACTGCTTCTTTGTAAAATGTTTATGTTCCTTTCGTCGTTTGATGATTTTAGTTTAGGTTTCAATATTCACTATATGAATTTATACCAAAAAAAAAAATCATTTTCTGAATAATGCTTTGGGCAATGCTATATTGCTTTGCAATTATTGATATTCTATTCACTATAAACGAAATAACCTGCAACAAATACTCTAGTTATTTAGAACAATATCGAGTGTCACTTCGGTAATAATCCGGAACATGAAAAAGGGATTTCTTTCTCATAATTAGAACTAAATCAACTCGCCCTCCGGGTATTATATATTATTAAACCCGGGTCCAACTCGGGGGAACTCCAGGCACCAGTCTCCTCTCTTCTCTCGTTCGGATGGAGGCGCCGCCACTCTCCTCCTCCGGGGTTGCTTCTCACCTTCGATCTCCCCTTCTTCCTCGTCTTTCTAACACCGGCGGAACGTGGAATCCGAGAAAGCCCTGTTCCAAATCCAAGAAGCACCTCTCCATCCGCGCTTCCTCCCAAGATTCGAGTAAGGACTCCCGCTCATCCGCGCGCCCAAGATTTCCGCTCCTCCATCTCCTTGTTCGGCGGCCGTTTTCGTAATCTTCTCTGACCTTTCTTTTACTTTGCTACTGTCTACAGCGGTCACCCTGTTGGATTACGGTGCTGGAAATGTCCGGAGCGTGCGTAACGCCATCCGGTATCTGGGGTTCGATATCAAAGATGTAAGCTTTCTTTACGCTCTTCAGCAACCCGTTCTTTTTTCCCCTCGAAAAGTAAAATCTTGATATTTTTCCCTTTCTGGTTTTCTTGTTTTTTCTTTCAACTCGATGCCCAATCCGTAATCTTGGAACCGAGATTACAACGGATACGATCTTCATGTTCCTTTTGGATGCCCTAACGTCCTATACCACGATCGTGAGCTCCAGAAAAGGCATGAGTCGTTTTTCTCAATGAAAGAACTGCCGTAGTCTTGGGATAGCACTGTTCTAAAACTTCTCATTTTTTGAAGATTTTTCAGCAAGATTCTTGCACTACTAGATTTTTGATACAGGGTTTCAATACCTTCGCAATGCTTTTGCAAATGAGAATCGCTAGACATCAAATAGGGCTTTTGTACAGAAAAGAATCTTACTTTGCTCCACGAGGTAGAAAAGGTTGCATTTGATTCTGTTAAGCTCATTGAAAGAACTTACACAGCCAGGTATAGGTGCCTATTTTATCTTGTGGAACCTGTCTATTTGTAGCTGCCACTGGTTCCCGGGTATTCAATACCAAACTACAGTGTACAATAGAAACTTGCGGATATAGGATTTGTATCTACTAGTTTGTTTACTTCCATTCTATCTGATTTTCTTGCCACATCATGGTCACAAACTGATGGTCTGCGCAGCTAGAAGGGCCTATCATAGGTTTAATGGCTAAGGTGGAGTGGCTGTTTGAATGTGATTTGTCCTGTGATTTTTTATAGATCAAATGGATCAAATTAATTAATGTGACGTTTTGATATGACCTCCAGTGAAACAGTCTTTGTGGAATTAGATAGTTATTCGAGATCAACTTTGTTACCGACTCATCCCATTGAGGTCCATGTAAAGCTTAATGGATTTAAAGATTCAGACATCAGGCAATTAATGTAAGAAAGTTAAATATAATTCTTAAAATCTAGAAGTACTGATCAATATTTCGTGGTTGTGGCTGGAAGGATTAATGGTTGTGGCTGTATTAGTTGAAGAAATATCTTCTGCGTGGGGTACAGTTTCAACATAACCCAGTTAACTGGTCTCTGTTCATTGCATTATATTGTTCTGGCGACAACAAAAGCTTCTGAGGAATGCCTTTGGGCATTAGTATCTATCTTGGGATGTCAAGTCTCAGCTTTCTGATCTGTTTTTTTTCTGCTTAAGCTAAAATGTTTGTGGAAGGCCTTACTACGCCTAAGTCAGAAAATTATAGTATCTTATTGCCTTACTCAAGTAAGAGGAGACCATAACCATAACCTTAATCATCCCCTTTATTTAGTGCCAGTAGCTCAAGAAAGAAGAGAGATGTCTCCTACTTGTTATGGCGCTGTCAGTTGCTTGCATAGGCTATGCTAGTGGTTTCCCTATACTTTCTGCATGAAATGACCCAGTTGCGTCTGAAAAGGAAACTTGCAATTACCTGAAGCATTCCCTAGTTAGCTCGGACCTTGTTGAGGTATAGAAGAGAAGGAAAAAAGGAGAAAATGTCTATTTGAGGACAAGGGGAAAAAGAAGGTCCAGATTATGTGGAATCCATATTTCTGGTTGGTGATGAAATTTGACACTTCTTGGTGCTCTCTGCCAATTTCATCAAAGTGGAGTGGATATGTTGGTTAGTAATCTCCTAGAAGTTCTATCTATCCAAGCTTCCTTAGGTATTTTGCAATGAATGCAATACAATTTACCATCAGTTTTTTTATGCATATTCCTCTCAATCATTGCCCTTTATTGATCTTTATATGAGAGAATTTGCATTGTGAAGGGCGCTTCTGATGTCCAAGAAGTTGTCTTGTATGCTGCCATTGATAAAAATTCAGTCCTAGAGCTACATTAGAAGATGTTGTTAAGGTTACCTAATGGTTTATCATTTATAAAAATGATGAGGAGGCATTACATCATCTGTTTGCCAGCATTTCTTGGGCTTATGTAATTTAGAGAGTGTGGGCTATGCTTTTGACATATTTTGGAACCTTTTCAATTGGTTGGTAGACTTTTACTTGTGCTACCATCCTGGTATCCATTTTGAGTTGTTGAGGTGGTATGACTGGTTGCGTGCAGTTTTATTATTGTTATTATTATTATTTTGGCACATATGCTGATAGGGAAATGATTTTACCGGAGAAAATGGAATACGATATTCCTATGTGTTGCTATTGGCTCCTAGTTGCCCGATGATTCAATAATTTGTTTGGTTGTGGAGAGTCAGCATGTCTGGATACATTTGTACATGTTGTATCTATATGGGGTATTGCTGATATCTTTTTTCTTTTCGTTGTGCTGCCCTCTTTTAGCTTTCTCCTTTTTCCTCTTTTAAGTTTCAAGTTAATAATCTTTGTAGATGAACATTAGTAACACTTCACTTTTATGCTTTGAAAATGCCATAATCTCTTGGCAATGTCTCAATGGTTATCCATTTCAGATTATGTCATTAGATGTGTTAGGAATGAAATGATGCATCAATAAGTATTGTAAATTGGTACATTTTCTAGGTGCAAAAACCAGAAGACATTCTTAGTGCAAACCGCCTTGTTTTTCCTGGGGTTGGTGCGTTTGCTGCAGCAATGGAAGTGTTAAATCAAAATGGGTAAGTGCTATGTAAAATGCTTTCTGTTGAATTCTACAATCTTTACCGAAGATCTATCCCGCACCTTCATATTGTAGTTTTTCTTTTTGATAAATATGAGTTATATATTGGAAAAGTTATTATTATATTTATGTGAAACAAACTCTAATAATAATTTGATGGCTTATTGGTTTCATATTTTTGCTCTCTTATTTCTTGCAACTATCATGGTATGAATTCTCTCAGTTAGCCAATGAAAGAACAATTGTCTTGCTTTAGCAAATAAACTGTTACTGTAATTAAATTTAATTACTTATTGTCGTAATCAGTCTTATTTCATTCATTATTAAAGAAAGAATGTGAAAAGATGCATGAGGTATATATAATGAAAACTCTGAAATATATTTTACAAGAAAACCTTTTTCCTTCAGTAAATAATAAAGAAGGATATAAAGCTCAATTAGTTAATTTTTTTTTTTCTATTTAATGGCTCAATATTAGTAACTCTTTGGAGATATTCTCACAATTGTGAGAGAATTATCTGATTTATCAGCATTCAATTTTTTAAATAATTTTACAGAAGCTCACCAATACTAAGAACTTTAATGATTATTTTCTTGGTTTATTTGTTTAAGTCGCATTGAGTCCATCATTTTATGAATGTTGAGTAATGTGAATGTATTGGCTCCTCCACATGGTCATTCATATGCATGAGTGATCAAATTTGTTCAAGTAGAAATGTATTTAGTTAGCACATCTGACTGATCTGAGATTTAGCTTAGCATTTTACAATCTGTCCCTATATTGTTCTTGCTGTAGAGGAAGTGCACATTATATTTAATGTGCAACACCAAATGTGGTTGGGATGCTCGTGTCGATAATTTTACTTAATAGTCCATATGTGATGCTACAATATGCCATGGCATTAAAGACTCATCTTATGTTGTTAACTGATATCAGATATCTTATTATGTTCATACATAGATTAACAACATTTCTTTATTGCTGTTGTAGGATGGCTGACGCACTCTGTATGTACATAGAGAAGGACCGCCCCTTTTTAGGTATTTGTCTTGGGCTTCAATTGCTTTTTGAGTCCAGCGAGGAGAATGGTCCAGGTTATTCTCAAAATCTTTTTTGTTTTATATATTGCTTCTTTTGTTAGCAGTCCTGTTAAAAAATGCTTGTATACGTAAACAGTATTGTAGAGTATGGATAAAATACAATTAAATTGCAACTACAAATACCTCATAGGGAAATCATGATTACACTATAAGTTTTTATTGGCTCATAAAACTTTAATAATAGGATTTAATAGAAATATGTGAATTTACCATCCTTTTTTTTCATGGATTCATAAAGGAGTCAATATTAATTGTTCCTTCCTGATTTCATTATGAAGTATCTCAACGAATTACTACTTCTACAACTTTTGCTATAGAATCTCTAATTCATCATCTTGATTTTGGAATTATGAAACTTGGTTTGAAGGAGTCTCCTAAGTTTTTTTTATAAGAGACATAAATCATAATATCATAATATCAACATCAAGAGATGTCAAAATCAAGCACAGATGTATCTAATTTTTCATTTTGGCTGTAGCTTCTGTTTATTTTTAGCCTTTAGTGGGTTTGTCTTAGTCTGTAGCTGAGATTAAAAGATCTTATGCCTTAATAGACCGCTAAATAAGTCAAGGTATTGCAGCAATACTGCTCACGGCACTATTCATGCTACATTACCATGAACACTAACATGGTGCTTTTGGATGTAATTTGGGGATTCATGGTTGCATGTGGGTTTTTCCATTGTTATGAATCGGAATCTTGAGTCTATGTAATGCAATCTAGGAATTGTTATGCAGATTTTAACAGAGTGACAGCAAGCTGCAAGGCTTTTTCCCTTCCCCTCTTTCTGTCTTCCCCTTATTTCTTCTAATCTTCTTCTAATTCTTTCTCTTGATCTGCTATCGTCCCTTTTGCACGTAGATTCAGATTTTTATGGAATTCGTTATCTACATATAGCCTTTGATCTTCTATGTGGCTGTGTCAAAATGTCAGAGTGGGTTGTACATTTGGGGGTAGTCATTTGTTAATATTGCAATGTTCAGAGTGACCTTTGGGAAGTTGTAAGTCTTCTATAGAGATTTGAAGGCGTTTCTTGGTCATGAAATGGCTTGCAGAAGGTCTTGGCTGCATATTTCTTAAATGTTTCTTACTTCTAGCTAAGTTTTATAAGTCTTGCAGCAACCATGCATTCCTGTAACTTAATTAAGCTTGCATAAATTGATGATCATCTAGAATAAGACACTTTTTATATTGCTAGGTTGTATGCTTTATATCTAGAGGAGTCTATAGCCATATTCTCTTTTTTTTTTTGGTCTACTACAAATTTAGGATGCAAATTCATAACCATGTAATGGTACTTCGACAAATTCTGGTACATGCCTCCTTTGCACATTTTACGGAATGTAAAACTGCAAACACATTTTTAACCAAAAAGGTGGTTATGGTTTAGGAGACTTCATCTCTTTTTTTGGCAAATTTGACAAAAAATTGCCGTTTTAGAGACATAGCCTTATTGGAATCATAGCTTCTCATATGTTTTTAATGGAACCATCATGCTGCTTTTTAGCTAATTTGTAAGATAATGCTATTGGCAAAGTTTTCTTGTGGCATGAACACCAATCTCCCGACATTCCTATTTCCTATATTTGCTTATAACTTTAGGCTCTGCTAGGTATATAATTAGGATTCTAGAATGTATTCTCAATTCCTTTTTCACTCCAAACCTATGTTGATGGTTATGGGACATGCCTCACAGTTAAAGGTCTTGGCTTGATACCTGGTGTGGTTGGACGTTTTGACTCTTCAAGTGGTCTCAGAGTACCTCATATTGGCTGGAACACTGTGCAAATTACCAAAGACTCTGGAATTTTGGATGACATTGAAGGCCAACATGTCTATTTTGTTCACTCATATCGTGTTCTGCCTGTATGCTTCTTCCTTCCATGAATTTAATGGCTTACTTTAGTTCCTTGTTTTGTTATTTTTGGACCAAAATCTTTTTTTTCGTATGTTTGCTTAGTCAGATGCCAATAAAGATTGGATCTCATCAACATGCAACTATGGTGAAAGCTTTATTTCTTCTATAACAAGGGGGAATATTCATGCAGTCCAGTTTCACCCGGAAAAGAGTGGAGGTAACTGTTTGTTGCAACTTGTAATCTTTTGTTGCAACTGAGTTAACCAGCTATCTTTCTTTATTTTTGATTGGAGGAAACTGGGAGATGTGATTGGCTGTATTATACATATGGTTGTATAGGCACTCTAATTCATTTTTCTTGGTTTGCAAGCATGCCTCAGATTTCAACATGCTACAGTGCACTAATATTTTTTTTGGGTTTTTAGGATTATTGTGTGGTTATGTCTATTTATAAGAATCTCATTCTTTAAACTTTCATATATACTGTGGTCACACCATTTACCTTCTAAAACAGGTAGCTAGAGAGGTGGATTGGCATTTTGGTTGAGACAGAGAAATAACTAATTATTGTCGACCTCTTGAGCATGTAATTGTTAAGGGTGATGTTTAATTGTGTTTATTATTTATATGTTAAACCAGGTTTTGAATTGCTGGGCCACTCTTTATCAGCACGATACAACTTTTATTTGTTTCTGTTGACCTTCAATCACTCTGTTTAGCGTATTTATAGTACAAATGTACACTACTAAATGCAGTTGATTAAAAAAAACAAATAGAGCCTATATTTCTCTGCAGTGAAACTCGTGACACATTAGACATGTTTTCTGTGCAACTCTATATTTCATAGGTGACCCATTAGAATATGTTTTCTTCTTCTTTGTTTGTTCTTTGCCAAATTTCTTTAACCTTTTTTTCCTTGGTCAGGAACAACAATCCTCCCTTTATTAATGTCATATCACTTTATAGCTAGTCATTGTAATAATTTTTACCCCTTAGAAGAATTCTAATTGCAGTCTTCTGTTGAATTTTCCAGATGTTGGGCTTTCCATATTGAGAAAGTTTCTCAATACATCATCTTCAAAGACAAAAGTAGGTTATTGATGTTGCTATGTGATATCAACTTTATGATTTTTAATCTCATTTAGATAGTAACAATTGCACGCTTTTATGACGTACAGAAATTGGCTTGTGGAAAAGCATCAAAACTTGCAAAGAGAGTAAGATTTTCAATATTGAAGAGAACTTATTCGATTCAGCAACTGCCGCTTTGTCTGTTTCCCGCATCAGAATGTCTGTTTTCTTCCAGGTTAATGTTTCCTTCTTTACTTAATGACACATAGTTTTCTAGGTTATTTCATGCCTTGATGTGAGGACGAACGATAAAGGGGATCTTGTAGTAACCAAAGGAGACCAATATGATGTAAGAGAGCATAGAGATGGAGATGAGGTATGCGAGAAGTTACTTGATTTTATATTACCTGTTTTACACTTAATAGTCTAATCACAAAAGCATCAGTAAGTGGTACATGATTACTTTCTTACTGAGCTTCTACTGTAGATTTCTATTTCTTCTATGTCCTATCTTCTCTCTCAAATTCCCCCAAGAAAAATTTTAGCAATTTCTTTCATGGAAAGATTTTTTTCCTCCAATTTTGACGTAGCAATCTTAAGTGGCATAGTTTTGTGGATACTTTCATCTTATTTATCTGTACTTGGTTTTTGGTGATTGATCATCCTTGTTTTGTCACCTTCAATATTATTGTTTATTAGTATGTCATCTGCTGGTTCTCTTACCTGGAGATATATTCTTTATTTCTTATTTTTTATGCATCTTTCTTTCATCATTTCATATTGCCTATTCCTATATACTAAAAAAATGTCCTGACAGAACGAAGTACATTTGAGCACTTCTCCATGTGCCTCATGTGAGATACACATGACTTCAAGTTCTTTGGCTTTTAAGGAAAACTAATAGATAGACACAAGAAAAAATGTCAGGAACCATCCACTGTCAGAAAAAATATTCTGGAGATACCTATTCTCTTATATCTTTTTTGAAACATAATAAGGTAATAAATATAAAATATCCCAGAACAATCATGTCAAAGATTGTAAAATGGAATTTCCATTTAATATTGAATGGTGCTTGATGTTGAGCCATCCACTTGTTTCCTAGTTGGGTCTTGCAACTTGCCTCATTTATTCAAGGGTACATGCCCCAGCATGATGAATGCTTCTGAGATTTGTTTATTGCTTCAAAAACAGTGGAGATTGCTATCTTTCTCATACAATCAGTCAATAGTTTGCCATTTTGAAATGCACAAGAAAATTGGACTGGTCTGTATCTGTATTGACGCCATGGTGTAACTTATATTGCTGCTTGTTATTCATCATTTTATTGAGTCATGAGATCTGAAGCAACGATAATGCCCTTATGATAGTTGGCCTTTGTAGAAAACTAAATGTGTATAAGGTTACTTTTTCAGACATTGACATTTTTGTGGTTAAAATGGGACTGAGCTAGAAATTTAGCCATACAGGAAAAGTAGAAGAAGGAAATGCTGATGAAAAACTGATGGTATTATACTATGTTTGTTTAATCTGGCCATGCAAAGTTAAATTTGAAGTAGTGATAGTGTGATACTGCTCTTGTTACATAAATAAGATAATTGGCATTGAAGCAAGGTAAATATGCACATGATAACCTTTTCAGAGCATTGAATTTTCGTGGTTGAAGTGGAAATTCTAGCTAGAAATGGAACAGTAAAGGAAGTGCAGGAGTAGAAGAGAGTGAAGGAGAACAAATGAGATAGTTTGGTTATGCACACTAAAAGCTGGAGGCTGTCCTTGTCCAGAGTTCGGCTTGGGTCAGATATATGTTCTTTGTGCGGAGCAGGGTTAGATGTGTGTTTTTTGTGTGAAGCCGGACATGGAGGATGAAGATGATGAATTTTGATCGAAATGGAAGGTAAATCATGAATTTGGAGCCAATGCCAGTGGTTGGAATAAGAGAACTGGTCCATGATTGAATTTGGGTAAGGCTAACCTCATCTGACATGGAAATGGAAGACAAATCATGAATTTGGAAGCAAATGCCTGTGGTTGGAATAAGACTATTGGATCGTGATTGAATTTGTTAAGACAAAACAAATATGATCTGTATTATTATCATCACATGCATTAGTAAGAACATTATTCTTCCTTTTCTTTCCTTTCCTTAATGCAGTTTTGGAATCTATATCTGCATTGCTGTATTTCAAACCTGCCCGCTGTTTTTTGCCAACAGGTGAGAAACCTTGGCAAGCCAGTGGAGCTTGCAGGTCAGTATTATAAGGATGGCGCTGATGAGGTATGTCATATTTCTACTATGCTTTATATGTTTATATTGGAGTCGAGATTATATGAACTTAGAGCAATTAAATGTCATTTCAGGTTAGTTTTTTAAATATAACAGGCTTCCGTGACTTTCCTTTGGGAGATTTGCCAATGTTACAGGTTTGACATGGAAGTTGTCCGTTATTAATGCAATTTTTTCTAATCAAGTTACATTCTGAGAAATCTTTTGTTTTGGATAATATCGTGAAGTTCAACTCATTCTAAATTACTTATTTAGTTTCATCTTAGTGACCTTGTACATAGTGTCTTATATAGGTGCTACGCTGCACATCGGAAAATGTTTTTGTACCACTAACAGTTGGTGGTGGTATAAGAGACTTCACAGATGGAAGTGGAAGGTTAGTGCTTATGGTTCTTTGAAGAATTCTATATTTGATACTTGTAGATATGTGTTTGACATGATCATTTATCTATTCACTTTATGGTCCAAAGTCCTTGACTGTTGGGATAGAATAGTTTGTTATTGATTATGAGTTGATTGGATGATGCATTACATGCTTTTTGATCAGTAGATACGTACTCACTATCTACTAGAGGACCTTTATGCTAACTACAATCTATTTAAGATCTATGGGAACTGATCTCATGTTCCAGGGCAGTGCTTGATTTGGTAATAAGCCAATTTTAGGGGATTATATGCTGGAGAAAGTTGATGCAGGTTTGCAATCTATATAAGAATGCATTTAGTTTGCAATCTACATTTTTATATAGATACTCTTCATTTGAGTTTGTACATGAATTGTTTGCTATATATCAAGGGTTGCCATCTCGGTATCGGACTCCGTACCGATACCATTCTATTACAGTGTTGTTATGCGGTATGATACGAGACAACAAGGTGTATAGATTGTTAGTACGATAAGAGACTACGTATGGTTCGGTACCGGTATGGTACGGTACCGACTAGTATGGCAAACTTTGCTATATATTATGTAAAAGTTTATATGCATAGGATTAAAGATAGATTAGATAAAATAGAGAAATGCAATTGGGATATGATGTGATCTGAGGATACCTCTCAAGTTGAATGGAAAAGTTTATAGGACACCTACACAACTAGCTATGCTTTATGGTACAAAATGTGGGGTAGTTAAAAAACAACATGTGCACATGGTAAGTGCCACTGAAATGAGAATATTGAGATAGATGTATGGTAATACAAGAAAAGATATCACTGAAAATGAAGCTATTTGTAAAAAAGTGGAGGTAGCATTGATTGAGGACAAGTTGATAGATGGTTTGACATATACAATATAAGCTGAAGGATGCACCGGTACGAAGGTGTGACCTGATACATATAAAAGAAAAGAGGGGTAGAGCTAGACCAAAAGTCACGTAGGATGAAGTATTAAGGAAGGGCTTGATATTTCAATATCTCTCAAAAAATATGGCCCTAAACTGAGCAGGGTGAAGGAAAAGGATTCATATAGCTGACTCCAACTAGCTTGGGATTAAGGCTTAGTTAAGTTGAGTTAATTACACTTGAAAAGTTTTGAATTTGTTTGTGACTCACATCCTTTAGCTCTATTTGCCGTGAAATCAGTATCATATCTTCATTTTCATGTTATTGATCTCCTCTTATGAGCTTATAGGTCGTGTATTGTGATTGGGGTAATTCTAACATGGTTGGTATCATATTTGCTCAAATTTGTTTTACTGAAGATGGAGGCAAATATTGCACCTTTCTTTTAACGAAAATTGTTTTGAGCTTCAGCCTGAATATTCCTTCTTTTGGAGTTATCAAGCATTTTGTGTAATCATTGCTAAAGTTAAGCATTGAGGTTGCTAATGTCCTAGCACTCTTGTTCATGCTCCCTCATTCTCATTGAACAGATTGAACCTTTGAAAGAATTACAGCTGCTTTTATACAATGCCGTGCTCTCTCTCTCTCTCTCTCTCTCTCTCTCTCTCTCTCTCTTTATTAAGTAGAAGAATGCCATGGGCTGATTAAATGCCACTGTGGTGCTGTCTATACAATGCTGCGGTTTATATTAGATTCTACAACGTGGGTGATTGGGAGCATGATGGCCATAAAATTGAAGTCATATCATCTTTGAAAATATTATAATTTGTTTCCTTTTGCAATATCTTTGGAGCTGGATTTTGTCAGTATTAAACCTAGAGAAATGATGTCATTAATCTTCATTTGTTAATGACAGATTTCTCATCAATTTCCTTTCAAATCTTATGATCTGTATTCGAGTATGCTGATATTTTAGCTTTATGAAAAACTTCTAATCCTTCAATAATTAGTCAAGTGCAACCAAGGATTAAGTGTCTTAGCACGAAACATGACAGCCAGTGGGGCATGTGCTATGCCATGTCTAGACACATGCATGATGTGTCAAAACACTTGTGTCATGCACTGGTAGCAACTAGTGTTATGCTTTGTACTAGCCTAGCATGACATGGGTCTGCCGGAGCCAAGGTTTGAAATCCTGGATCATACTGCATGGTACAGGATGTACCGACCATACTGCTAGGATATCAAGACTCAATACACCCCCAATATTGAGTAGTGTACTGATTTATGTACCACAGACTGTTGAGCAGCAGTATGGAGTGCAGAACCAGAAATCACTCGAAACCTTGTGTGAAAAAAGAGTCTCCATGAACAATACTTCACATAAATAAGCCATGCATATTGTTTCCTAAATTCAAGCATGAAAACATTTTCATTTGATTGGATCTGCTAAAGTTTTAGATCCTTGGTACCATCTCAACTCCTAAAATTGCATTGCATAATTCTATCTAAATAGACAACATATCAGAGTACACTTTTGTTGAAAGATCTATCACTGGGGTAAGGAACTTTTATCATGCACAGTAACTTGCTGAAAATGATTGTAGTCTAGAGCATCTTCTATGACTATATGAAAGTTGTGTTATCACTTTAACAAACGATTATGTTTGTTATTTATATGTATTTTCTATGTCTGATTTCTTTTTATCCTTACTCTTCCTCAGGCACTATTCGAGCTTGGAAGTGGCATCAGAATACTTCAGGTCTGGTGCAGATAAGATTTCAATTGGAAGTGATGCAGTTTTAACTGCAGAAGAATATTTAAGAACTGGAGTATGTATTGATTTCCCTTCATTGCATCATGTGAAGTTATGAATTCCTTGTCTAATTTTTTCCTAATATTATCTTTAGGTGAAGACTGGAAAGAGCAGCTTAGAACAAATTTCACGTGTCTATGGAAATCAGGTTGGTACATGTCTTGCTTCGTAAGTGAGGTTATTTTACTATTTTGTAACCTTTAACTGCTGTTTATTTATACTTGGTAAAGGGACCACAGATCTTGCTCTAATCTTTCCAGTTAATTTTTTTGAAGAAATTTAGCCTGCCATGTGACATAGGATAAAATTTATTTTTCAAACCTTTTTCTAGCTTTCACAAATATTTTATCAAAAATTTATATTAGGTTTTCCCTGAACTCACTTTTCTGGATGATCCTCGCACATATTTGATCCTGTCTTCTTTCTGGGATTTATTTCTGACTATCTTTGCGCATTACTTTTTTTCACTCCAGTGGGTTCTTCATTACTTTATTTTTGATCAAGGTAAATCTTCAGCTCTTTTTTTATAACCTAACATGCACGTTGAAATCCTCCTATGCCCATCTTTTGTGTATGTCTCTTCATTGACAAGCATGTTGATCCACAAGTGTTGCTGGTAGCTTATTTGTTACCATCAAAAAGAATTACAAAGGAAGCTGAGGTCGTAGTTATTATGTCATGTAGATAAAGACTGCTTCTTGACATTAATGGTGATTACTATCCACAGTATTAGATACAATCCCCACCAATATCTAAGTCTTGATTTGTAACATTATTTGCCCTTTTTATGGTTTTTCAATGCAAAGTGGATGCTTTTGACATCGAAACTTATGAATATTGCATGAAATGCATAGCGTTTAGATTAAATTAGGCATGTAGAACCTACCAAAAAATAAAATAATATCAATGTATAATGGTTCTGATAAAGCCACTCTACTAAGTACCTTGGAAGGTATATTTATTCCTTTTTTCTGCCTTAAATGCATATGTTTATTGTCTAACATCTGATAGAAATGTCAGTGTTCTCTCTTCTTTCTCTAAGGCTAGAAATTTAGAGGTGTGAAGAAATTATTTTAGTCTTTTGTGAAGAAATTAATTTATAGCTATCTGCTTTAAAAAAATCAAGAGTTTCAAATAATGGAGACATCAATGATAATAAATACATGCATAGATAGGAAAATTTATGATCATCAATATCTATTCTATTCCTAACTTATGGTCTTGCTGGCTTAATGGCTTTAATCCACTGTTTATGTGCCATACGGTTTCCATTTTCTTGCTTAATTGCGGATTTCGAGATATACATACTTCTTTCTCTATAAAAGTTCTTATATGTCACTACCCTTAGTTCAACTAGTGGCTGTCACTCTTGAATGTTTGAATTGCTCAACCATCATAGCATCTTTAGTTATTTTTCTACGAGGTCAGGTTGTATATTTTTCTGTTGAGATTTATATAGTTGGTAGCTTATTCTGCAGATTCATAATCAAATGCAATTTGTCTGCTTGTGCTTCTTTTTTAAATATTTCTTCTGTTTATGGGAAATGGCTGATGGAGATTGCTTCATTTTCTAGTGAGGAATTCTGATTTGGTTTCATATGTTAGCTTTGACTTTCGAGATGTGCTTGTATAACTTAAACATTAACAAGTTTGACCTAAAATCTAATATTTTCTAAGCTGCTATCTTTCTGCTTGTCAGGCAGTAGTCGTAAGTATTGATCCTCGCAGAATGTATGTCAGGAGCCCTGATGATGTTGAATTTAAGACTGTAAAAGTGACAACTCCAGGTACTATTCTGTTCATCCTCATCTTATTTCTATTTGATGTTCTCCTGTTGCCTTACTCTTTTGTCTGATATCAGGTCCATTTGGAGAAGAATATGCATGGTACCAGTGCACAGTAAGCCCTTTCCCCATGTTAATCCTCATTGTTTTATTTGGACATGTAACTAGACGCCTCATTTCGTCATTTAGGCTTTCAATCTGATTTGTAGCTGTTGTCTTATTTTTGTTATCAGATATGGCTCTAGTTTCTTGCAGATGATTGAACATGTAGAAATGTAAATGATATTAGTTGTTCCATGCATGTCTCCCTTTGTGATCTAGATGTCAGGCGACATTACCACCTACAAATGCATCTCAACTAGTATGGTTGTGTTCATCTCTTCTTTTCTCTTCTCTTCTTTTCTCCTCTTCTTTTCTTTTCTTTTCTTTTCTTTTTTCCTTTTTTTCCTTCCTCCCTCTCAGTTTGTGATAGAATCTAGAAGGCTGGAAACTATGGCCTGTCTTGAGCGGCAAGCCCAACCCACATTAGTTCCGTGAGCCAGCATACTTATATTTGATCCTGAGGCACCTCAATTGGATTTGGTTTGGTTGTGGTTGTAAAACAACATCTCGACATACAGAACATAGATGCATCAAGGTGACCTTTGTTGTGTTTGTTTCACTGAGCAGGTCAGTGGTGGACGTGAAGGTCGACCCATTGGAGCTTATGAGCTTGCAAAAGCTGTTGAAGAACTTGGAGCTGGGGAAATACTACTAAATTGCATTGATTGTGATGGTATGTTGATTTCAGTATACTTCACAACTCCTGTGTCTGGTGAGCTTAAATAATTTGAGCTTGCAGGAGTTCTTCCTTCTGGTAATGCTTTGGCATATAGCAGTTCTTCTCTTTGCTTCAGTAATTAGGTCTCTACTAATATATTGTGGTGAATTTTGCCAGTCAATTATGGAAATGCGAACACTCAATCATAGTTGGATTTTCTTTTAAACTTTTCAATGATTCTTGATTTAAGTTGGCATTTCAAGTCAGTCTAGTATGTTGAGTTGTTGCATTTGAATATCACTGATTAACAATATGAATCTCTGGTTTGAATAATGCTTTAAAATATTTTGTTGCTTTACAGGTCAGGGTCAAGGGTTTGATATAGACCTGATCAAGCTGATATCAGAGGCTGTCACAATTCCTGTCATTGCAAGCAGTGGTGCTGGTGCCGTTGAACATTTCTCTGAGGTTTTTAAGAAAACAAGTGCTTCAGCTGCTCTTGCTGCTGGTATTTTCCATCGCAAGGAGGTATCTCCATGAAATCCATTTCATATCCAATTATAAATATTCGAATAACGATATTGCTATACTAGCTGCAAAAATTCAGCAATATTTTAGGTGGTAGAGTACCAATCTGGGTTACATTTCATTTTATTGGTTATGTCTTATATATTTTGGGTCTGCTTCTGCAGGCTTTGTTTCTTTTCATTTTTATTCTTCTTGTATATCACTTTTCTCATCCTATGTCATCAAACTAGAGCATTGTTCAAGCAAACATATTCCATCACTCATGTCATGTTATTTTAAGGGAAAAACATAGGATCTTGGGTCCCTTTTGTTTAGTTTGGTTGCAGATAATTATGACACAATCAAATCCTGTCTACCTGCTTCTGATGATTAAATGCATTTAAAAGTAAATGGAAATCCATGAGAAATAGTATGATAGAAATACAATTTACTGTAGAAAGCAATGAGACAATTGTTACTTCAATATGCATATCTTGCTTAAAAGCATGGCAATATATGTAAATTCTTTATATTTAGGTGCCTCGAAAGGAGTAACTTATCAGTTCAGAAATCACTCGATCAGATTCCAGAACATCTCGCTCTACATTTCTTCTGTCAATATTAGGATTTAGAAGTCCTTGTTCTTCATTTAATTTGTCGATTTGATCGACATTATATTTCTGTTGTTTTGATCTGTGAAAGGTGATTCATATGTGGTAGTATTGACATGCTTCGTTTACGAACATCTGCCTTTTGCTCTGCCATTTTGTAGAAACCTTGGTGGAACTGGTTAGCGGACGGACAAGTGTGTTGGAAGATTTTTGTCCTTTTACATGCACTATGACAATATTGTCATTTGTCATATCAATTTTTCTTACTTAGAGATCGTGTATCAATTAATGCCTAGTGGCATGGCTGAATGCTGCCACTCTGACTATTTGCTGCTGTTCCCTGCTATGGCAGACTTATTAGATCTGTATGGAGCGTAAGTTTGTCTTTTTTGGCTTTATATATTCTCCACTAAATCTTAAAAAGATAAGGACAAAACTTATCATGATAATATAAATAGGTAGATGAGAAAATTTTAGAAAAAAATACTAAGAAAGCAGCAGCCTAGCTTAACAGACTTCAGATTTGTTTGTCAGACCCTTTCCAAATTGAAACAGGAAGCGGTACAAATTAATTTGGAACTTGTATGATCGGAAGGTACGTCAAGATGATTTGGAAGAGTTGTTGCCACGTTGGTAAGCATGCAGATCCTAACGGACTCTAGTCTAGAAAAATCTTTTTGAGCCATATGAAGTGGATGTACGATTAACAGAAATGTTTTTTTTTTTTGTGCAAGGCTCACATCAAGTGCTGGCAGGACACGTGGCCTGTCAGGTGGCTAGCCACAAAATTATGTGCAAAGTCCATATCCCATTAAGGTGTGGGTATCCATTAGAGCCATGTTGGTCAAGCACTGGTCTCCATAGCTATTAGCAGCAGCGATGTGGAATTTTCATTGCCTGTTATTTAAATTTCCTTTATTTTAGACATTTGATAAGGCTTAATTCAGATTTGTGAACACACCATATTGATTACATTATACAGATGCAAGAAAATTGTGGAAATGATTTGTGTGGTGTTGCAGGTCCCCATTTTATCAGTGAAAGAGCATTTGTTGCAAGAAGGTATTGAGGTCAGAATACCATGGACATGAGGAAGGCGTCTATCTCCAAAGCAATACTTCAAAATGGATTGTGTTGTCTGCAAATGGCGTGCTGCAGCAAATACATTTTATTTTTGACCGAGGATTTCATGTTTATTTTTTGCAGCTACGTTTTACTGAGCAGGATGAAACTCCATGTTTACATGGCCTTTTATTTATGGCAGCCCCTGTGCTCTTTGGTCATGTTAAAGAATTTGTAGTGATGTAATAACAATTGAAGGGGAAGATGCGCACGGACCAAAAATATTATCATGCCCATCAATTTGGGCTGAATATTTTGTGTTATGATCTCTCTGTTTCATATCAGCAAGGAGTAAAAGAAAAGCAGAGGAAAAGGGCGGCTCATTTCTCATCCTGACAGCAGCTAAGCCGGGCTGGTATTTGAAGCTGAGAATGAGGTCTCTCTTTTGTCTATCAGTTATAGATTTTGAATTATATATCTATTTGGAGTCCTGATTGAGTTCCATTACCGATGAGGTTTCAGGGCTTTTGGTATGTCATGTGGGCGCTACTGAAATTCCCTTCTCTACTAGGCGCGTTAAGTATTTGTGTAGTCCATTATTGTACGTCGGCCCATGTTCTTCGGCGCACTCTACCGTGTGCTGCTTCTCTGGCGGGGTGGAGGAAGGCCCTGGGTCAAAGCCAACAAATGCCAAAGCACCTTGTTGTTTATTACAACGTCGTTGTTAGAAAAGCTTTTATTTCATTTTTTTTTTTCCTTCTCATAACCTATGATGATTTAGAATGTGGAAGATTGGTTGGGTTTCTAGTTTTGATGTGAATTTGGGAATTGATTCACTGGGTTGTTTAATGCAAGCACTGTGCAGGCGTGCGCATGCATTTTGTGGAGGTAAATCTGTCTCTCAGAGATTAGCATTGTAACAATCGTTGCTTCTGAATCTAGATTTATATTATCTAAACATAGTCTAGGTTGACAGACTTGGCATGATGGCTTGCAAACAGCTTATGAATGTTATTTCGATCTATTTTGTTTAAAATTTGGCAAAATTCAACTTTGATCCGCTGGCATATATAGGCTCCCGTTTTCAAGCTAGCCCTTGAATATCAAATGAAATATAAAATGGAGCTAGCTCTTAATCGAGGCCTATCAGATTCGCCCCAAATGGACGGGTAGGGTTGCCAGGCTTGACACTGTCCAGCCTTTGCACGTTGGCGAGAACTGGATCCGTATCTAAAGCATCATACGTAGGTTAGATACTCCCTTCCTGACGTATTATTTCTCCTCAAGCTCCGACCTTTTTTTTTTTTTTAAATTTTTGGTTGTACCGACAAAAAAAGGGTAGGATGCTCGGCATCCAAACAGGGCGGTGCGATAAGGAGCGAACGTGGGCATGGCCCGGAAGTGCAGCAGATTTCAGTTCCGGCCGGAGACTGCTACAGCCCAATTGGGCTTAACATTTAAGTCCAGGACAGGCCCAATCCTATCTTCGCAGCTCCGACCGCGCCGGCCCATTGGCAGCTCTCAAACAGCGCGGAGAGGGGGTAGTCGGTAGGTATGCATTTCATACAGATCGGTGGAGGGAGGTTGGAGCGGAAGAAAAATATCCGGATCCGGAGTGGAGAGGGGGGGGGGGGGGGGGGGGGGGGTGGAGAGACAGAGCTACTAGAACTAGGGTTTGGGTTTTGGTTTGGTAAAGGAGGAGAGTTACAAAGTAGAAGATGGACGTGGTGAAGGCGCAGCAGATATCGGGGCGGGCGATCGAGAAGGTGATCGTGCACCCGCTGGTCCTGCTGAGCATCGTCGACAACTACAACCGGGTGGCCCGCGATACCCGCAAGCGCGTCATCGGCGTCCTCCTTGGCTCCTCCTTCCGCGGCACCGTCGACGTCACCAACAGCTACGCTGGTATTCTTCTCATATATTTCAAAAGAAATATATGTATACATACATACATACATACATACATACATATATATATATATATATATATATATAGAGAGAGAGAGAGAGAGAGAGAGAGAGAGAGAGAGAGAGAGAGAGAGAGAGCGAGCTAATTCAAGCCTCTTTTCCCAATTCCATCCAAGAAGACTAGGTTTAGTAGGGTCCGGATATGATCGATTCCTGGAAGATTTGCAGAATTTCAGTTAAGTTTAGGCTAATATGGGAAAAGAAGAATTAATGATTTCAGCTTCTGATCTAACAATTGGTTGTACCATAAAAAAGGAAAAATATGGCAATTGGTTCCGACGTTTTAGAAACCTTGGGTACATTTGGCTATTGATGCTTTTCGAAGAGTATAGACTTCACAAGAATCAACTCTTCATCATGGTCAATCATTGGACATTTTGTTGGTAGTCTTTAATAGTCCTGGATCCTTAGCCTTCACTGGCTCGGAATTGACCAATTCTTGCACTGCACGGGACGAGAGCTTGATCGTGGGGGTCATTTGTGTGAAAGGATGATGAAATTTTTCCAGGGAGTTGGTGGATTTCGCGTATAAGCTGTTTGTCGTTTTGTGGCTTAAGATTTTGGATATTCTAGCTCCCCTTTGAGGGAGTGTAGCAGTATACTGTGGGAGGGGAGGATGGACGGCAGAGACTACCTACCTATTGATCATAGGATGGGTGATATGGAAAGAGAAAAGAAAACACACTTGGATTTCACTGAGAGGACGTCATATACTTTGCCTCTGTTTTGCTTGTTCACATACTTTCAATTGAATATCATTCAGTCAGGCATTTGGAGGGAAGAGGAACGTCTTCCTTAACTAATGGTTTCAGTAGAATGCGTTGCTTGTACCAAGAGTCAAGCTGGAATTTTTTGCATGCAAGTGAGGGGAAGGCTTTACATTTCTTTTACCATAGCATACATAGGCATACACACATGCATCACAATCTTGGCTATGCATATCTTGTGAAAAGCATTATTATTATTATTTTTGCTTTTTATTTGGAATATAATTGTTAGATCATGTTATTACATTTGACATTTAACTCATCAGGTTGGTAATCAACAAACATATTCAACATTGCAAATACAAGTCTTTAGGTCAAAATGATAAAAACATTTAATCTGGTTAAGTGACTGTAAGATCATTTAAAGGTGCTTGAATGACCATGCAGACTAAACTGCTTCAAGGTAGTACTACATAAAGATATTAACTACAGCATAGCCATTTATGCATTTAAGCAGCTGCTAGTACAGCATGAGCTGACCTTCAATTTCGATGGAGGGTTTGCATGCTATATGCATTACTTTCTTGATGCTCCTCACACTTTACCATATTTTCTTAAATATTATCTTGTCTATATTTTTCACTTTCTTGTCGAATCAGATGTTTTACTGTACCCTTCTTTTCTTCCAATGTGTATATTTAGCTCAAGAAGACTTCTATTTAATTGCTAAATATCAAATTTTGTTTTCAAGCAAATGTTTCTGTTAAAGTTATTATAGGATGGGTAAAAGTTTGAATTCTTAATTCTTCACTCTATTGCGAATTTGCATTTATTATCAGGAAATTGGTTTCATACACACTTATTATCAATCCTTTTTTTTTTTAATTAAAGAAAAGAAATCAGTGCCTATCATGTTAAAGGCCAAAAGCCGAGTATGTTGCTTATCCCTCAATGCTGATTTTGCAGTGCCTTTTGAAGAAGATGAGAAAGATCCAAGCATCTGGTTTCTTGACCATAATTACCATGAATCAATGTTTGCCATGTTCAAAAGGATAAATGGTGTCCCCCAATATTCCACATTCTGTGGTTGATCCTTATCAGATTTCTCTCTTTTACTTTATGCTCAAGTCTGGACTTATCTTTCTTTCAGCAAAGGAACACGTTGTTGGTTGGTATAGCACAGGCCCAAAACTACGGGAAAACGATTTGGATGTTCATGCATTGTTCAATGAGTAAGATTATAGGACCTTTTTTATCTTTCAAGTTTTTGGTTTTTTTTTTTTTTTTAAATTGCATAACTTTTTAACCATAGGACTTTCTAGTTCCTTGTCAGATATCCTGATGGGTTCATTTTTTGTCCTTCTGCATGGAAATGGAATAATGTTCCTCTATTCATAATAAAAGACATATAGTTACTAATTTCTGATCGGAACCAATAGTTTGTTTGGAGGATGACAAGAGTCACAAGACCAAGTTTCTAGTTTGTTGGCTGAGCTTAGCCTTCAAAATATTATGTAAAATCTGAGCAAATTCAGTTTTCCCCTTTTAGATTTTAATGTTGTAATGTTTGTTTCCTTCCCTGTTAAGATTGGTACCTTACAATTGACATCTGGTTGATTGTTTTTTCGTACACTGGACTGAATTATGGTTTGTTGTATTTTTAATATGATCAGCGTGTTCAAAAAATCTTCATAAAGATCAATACCAAAGGATTGTCTAGCATCCTAAAGAACCTTCAACAGTTTCAGCTGTGCTTTCTTTGCCTTTCCTCTCCATTACATGGCAGAATGTTTATTATGATACCGAGCTTTGCACAATATTCTCTACCTTCTTGGCATTCTTTTGTTTGAGCCAACCCCATATGGATGGCTTGAAGGTTGTCTTTAGATCCTTTTGTATAACCGACCTATATGGTTGTGAGTTTCAACTTATGCTTCTGATTTTCCAGTTATGTTCTCAATCCTGTATTGGTGATCATCGATGTCCAGCCGAAAGAGCTGGGAATACCTACCAAAGCATACTATGCTGTTGAAGAGGTGAAAGAGGTAAGCAAACTCAGTGTAGTGGAACTTTTCAGGATGAAGATTTCACTTTATGCTGCATATCAGTAGTTAGGTGCCTCAGTGCTAATGTTTGAAATTATTTACAGAACGCCACTCAGAAAAGTCAGAAGGTGTTTGTGCATGTGCCTTCAGAAATAGCTGCTCATGAAGTTGAGGAAATTGGTATGCCTATGCTATGTTGTTGAGCAGGAAACTGTTGCAACCACTTTT
This sequence comes from Phoenix dactylifera, assembly GCF_009389715.1. Taxonomy (NCBI): domain Eukaryota; kingdom Viridiplantae; phylum Streptophyta; class Magnoliopsida; order Arecales; family Arecaceae; genus Phoenix; species Phoenix dactylifera. The sequence goes on along the minus strand of NC_052403.1, from coordinate 866,154 downwards.
CAATTGTTTTCTCTGTCTAGCTCCAGAAGGAAATCTGAATGTCCGCCTTTCTATTTGTGAATGACATCAGATCTTTTGTGCTAAATTTTACCTTCTCTGTCTACCCCTGACATCACCTTGGATGTTTATGATGATTGACATGTGCTTTTTGTTTTATAATTGAATGTATTGTTATAGGAGTTGAACACTTACTGAGGGATGTGAAGGATACAACCATCAGCACCCTTGCAACAGAAGTAATTTTCTTTCTAACAATATCTTTGTTCTACGATTTCCAGTTTAAAATATTTGATATTTATCTTATACAGTTAGCTTAACCTTATAATGCTGTTATGTTTGATACAGGTTACTAGCAAACTTGCAGCCTTGAAGGGGCTGGATGCAAGACTCCGAGAGATACAAGGTTATCTAGATCTTGTAATTGATGGAAGGCTTCCGCTAAATCATGAAATTTTGTACCATTTGCAGGTAGGGTTTTCCTTGGCTTCTCTCTATCATCCTCCTTGTTGGGATCATTCATCACAGCATATAGATTTGTGGATAATACTATAATTGTTGTCCTCCCCATATCATGGTCCTCTCAGTGAGGTCACATGCAAAACAAGTTCACTTGTTTGTTCAGTCAAAATGGCTTAAATTATTCCATTTGAACTCTTACTTGGCTATTGGTAAAGGTCATGCTGCACAGTCACGAGGCACTATATCTCACTTCATTTGGATATATTAAACAATTTTTAGCTAGTGTTTGTGGGTTTTATTGCATCATAAAGAAACATTTTGGTGGTGATTGCTGAAACAGATATACATGCAGAGATCTGATTGAATGTAGTATTTGTGAGATAACTGGACCAAACATCTGAGTACATGCATCATATAGTTCAATTTGCTTTTAAATGTATCCTTGCTCTTGTATTAGAGGCATATTGTAAGAAACAGCATATGTTGAATACAAAGCTTCGTGCCAACTTACGATTATTTCTTTTAATACCAGACATTGACATTATTTTTTGCATAATTTTCTCTAGATTTAGGAATATGCTTCAGGGTCCGTTATGGGTGCAGGGAAAGTTTATCAGGCCCTTAAATGTTGATTTGACAATTTCATAATCAATCATGCTCCTGTATATGGTGACAATTCCGGGAGTTGCACCAATTCCTTATGCCACATGGCAAGAGAACTGTTCGTGTGTGCATTACGGGAGCCTCATAGTGTTCCTCATAGAGTTAACACATGCTCGAGACATCCTGGTTAATTAGCTAGCATTGGCTGCTAAACTTTTGTTTTGGTCAACTTTGGGAGTGCAATTTCTATAAGAATATGTTTTGAATCTCAATTAGGAGTTGAGAAGCGAGGTCTAGAAACCATTTCGGTTTTGACCAACCTGTGGAGTTTTGGTTTTGGCAATTCCAAACGTTTTGCTCTAGGTTTTGGAGTTTTGGTCCAAAAGTCAATAAAAGAAAATTAAGCCTAGAAGTTATAACAAGACATTTTAGAGTTTTTTTAATGTTTTATAGGTTCTTTATTTTGTACAGTTTGACAGTTCTAGGCTGAACTTAACGTTGCATGTAAGCGAAAATCAAATATAGCAGTACTTAGTATTGTGAATGTATATATAGTAACTTAAATTATTTGAAAATTTGTTATATTTAGGAATTGTGAAGCTTTTCAGTGCCTGGTGAATTCCTTTTCTTCATTTTAGTAAAGCTGATAAATATTTTAAATTTGGATATTTCTTTCTGACAATTTGGAGAAATTCATTGGGTTATATAATATTATATTGATTTTATATGAAAAAAGATGTCATTCCTGTGCAAGGTCTTGCATTCGGTTGCCCATATTGGTCTTTATGAAATATGTATTAAGGGCCTTTTTGGAGTCAGTTTGTCAAGGGTTATGTTTATTATTCATGCGCTCTTTTAAATTAAAAGGGAAAATTAATTGAAAATATCACTGCAATCTATGTTTATAAATAAATAAGTGATTCGATATGGATACCAAAGTAAAACCTGTAAAGAATTGTCCATGTTCCTCAGTTTTAATTGAAATCGGATGAAACCACTGAACCTGAGAAATTTCAACAAAAACTGATTGAAGCTGCCGAAACTGACCAAAACTTGAAACTGGTGTGGTCAGTCTTGGTTCATTCGATATGGTTCAGCATTTCAGAAATCGCCCATTATCCATTCGATATGGTGTTTGATATGTTATATTTTGTGGGTACCATCTACAAACTAGGCAACAATTTTTTGATATGGAATGGATAATCTCTTCAAATGCCTCGTCCATTATCCATATTTTAGTTATTGGTGAAGCTCCAGTATCACCCAAGCATGTTGCTCAATCACGTATCGTTCTACTAGTACCTTGATATGTTCATTAATATTTGTATAGGTCAATTTTCCATGAGAATGTTTACTGTAAAATTTGCTGAAGATATTTATTGTCATCTTTTGATTATTGTTTATCAGAAAGTTTACATTTGATGTGTAGACCTGGCGTCTTCCATGGTATTATTTACACAGATATGACTACACAACCATATTATAACAAAAGACTGCCTGTTTAAACATCGTGCATATTCTTTGTTTCTCCTTTCTATTTTTCTGTTCATTACTTTATGCAGCCAACCTGAGAATCCACCCTAAGTCTCATGTGTGCAAATGGCGATGCCTCCAAAGCTTATAATGCTTGGCCATAGATCAATTTTCTTCTCTCTTTTTCACGAAGATTTCTTGAAACTGTGTTCATGTCTTGTTTGCACTTTTTTTTGGTCTTACAGAAAACATTTCTTCTTGCAGGATGTATTCAATCTGCTTCCCAACCTTAATGTGAATGAATTAATCAAGGCTTTTGCAGGTAATAATAACCTTGTTAGGGACGAATAAAATAGTCGACTTTGTCTAGACAGTTATTACATCCATGGTTTGCTATAACAGACCATACCACCCAATACGGGGCCTACCATACCATACTGATATGGTACCGAGACTCGGTATATCCTCCATACCAAGTTTTGGTACCGAGGTATGCACCATACTGACGGTATATATTTGTTGGGTACTGGTATAAGGTGTAGTACCAGGGCCGGAAACCTTGATTATGTCCGTCTCATGGCAGCTTTTTGATTGATTCTGTTTTATCTTTTTTTGCAGTAAAAACAAATGATATGATGCTGGTTATATACCTTTCTTCCCTCATTCGGAGCGTCATTGCACTTCACAACTTGATAAACAACAAAGTAATTTGTTCTCCCCCTTTTTTATTTTATGAAGCATGTAATGCAGTTTTCGGCCTATAGTGACCTTTGACTTTGGTTAATACCGTAAATGCTGATTGATATTAAATTTGTGACCATTATTGATCTCTCTCTCTCTCTCTCTCTCTCTCTCTCTCTCTCTCTCTCCCCACATATGCACATCATCCTTTTCCTCAAATATAATTTGACAATTTGATGTATATCAATGTTATCCTGGATGGAGCCCAGCATTATTTAGTAACTACTTGTGCAATAAATGTCTAAAAATGGCACTATCTGTGATGGCAGATGCTGAACAAGGAACATGAGAAGGCCGAAGACTCAAAGGCCACCTTTGTATCGAGTGCAGCAGGATGCTAGAAATCATCTCTATTGGTGCCATGTTGTGGACACATAGTAATGGTCTTTATATCTAGCTCATAGCTTGATATTTTGGGTACTGTTGCACAGAGATGGTGCAACATTTAGCACGCTTCTTAGTTTCATTTGTTTTAGCACTATTAGACAAAAGTTATTTTTTTTGATAATAGACATCAAGATTTTCTCTTCTTAACGATGATCATATTTCTGAGGTTATGTTTTGATCCTCTAAAGCTATCTGTCACAGTGGGTTGTAGAGGCTGTATGCCTGGTATCGTAATACTTGTTGTGTTGTATTATGTTAAAGTTCTCTTTGAGAGTACCCATTGCTTGCCTAAAATGTCATTTTGAGCTATGGACGTCTATGGCATATTTTTCTAAAGATCGGTTCAAACTTCAATATGGGATGATTGGTAGGTGGCTGCATCGAGTGACTGCAGTTTGCAGCATCTGTGTGATATGTGATATCTATGGGAATGGCATATTTATTCAAACACAGGTTCAAACTTCCAGATCAGATGATTGGAAGGTGGCTGCATCAACTGCTATAGTTTGCATTGTGATATCTATGGGGGCCTATTTTGTCTACCTTCTGTTACTGTAGCTCCTTGCCAGAGGCCGACCGGTTTCACCCCTGAAATGCAATAGAGAAACCGGTAAGGAGCGGCCAGCAACAAGAGATCCTGTAGGCGACCCCAGTAACAACGACGTTTCTTTGCAGTGCTCTGGATGTCTGAAGATTCTGTGTTATTGTTCGGACTGGTGTGGTAAGTGCATTTTCGAGCTTCCACTGTCATGGAAGAAGGCAAGTTTGCAGCAGAGATTTGTATGCAGTTGCATAAGAATAGAGCCCACTGCTGGAGCCGTTTGGTATCACCTTTGTTTTCTATTCTTATTTTCAAAAATCTTTCCTCCAAAAAGAAAAATTAAACTAGGGTGTACACGAAACCTTTTTATGTTTCAAAATTATTTGTGAAGTCTTTAGAGTTTTGATGGCAAATATTTGATGCTTTCAGAAAAAGAGTTAATATAGAAAGCAAAAATTTTATGCAAATGCTATCGACGTACAATTTTTTTTTCCAATAAAATAAATGGCAATAAAGATTACCTGGTACGAGCTAATGGCTATCCTCGCCACCTCCGGCCTCGCCCTCAGATAAACAGCTACGAGAGAGAGAGAGACCAGACATCCGGCTAAAGCGACGTCTTCTTGATAGATTTCATTAAGTTGTACAGAAAGAAAAATACTTAAAGCAAATACCAAACAGGCCCTAAACTACTATGATGGCACCTGACCTGCAGATTAAGACTTAAGAGTAATGCGTCTCTCGAGCACAAATAATCCCAACATCTCATGGATGCGGGCCATCGCCTTGATCTCTCTCTCGCTCTCTCCTAGATCCAGCGTATGCATGACATTTTTGTCTTTTTGCTGTTAGAGGAGAAGTTGTGCCCTGCTGCCCCGCGAGCAAATAATAACTGGGCTTTGGGTGTGACCGTCGGCTCAAGTCCCCGGGTCGAGCGATTGTGCGGGTGTAGTGTCACGCCCCCGTCCCGAGATCGCGGGCTGGGAGTCGCGCCAACCGCCGCACACCCGTAGAAAACTCTCCCCACGAACATGCAAGGCATCTAAACCAAACACCTCAATTATGAAATTCCAAAATAATTTAACAGAATAAATTGAAATCTTATTCCATTGACTAACTCAAGTCATAATGTCTCACAAGTCTAAATATGCAGCGGAATAATCATTTACCAACATGGAGAAACCTAGTTCTTAAAATAATAAAAGTTCACCAATCATAATAACTGTCCATAATAACAAATCAATTTAAATAACCCTAATCTAAGATAACTTGTGCCACAATCTTTCTAGTCGCTCTCCCAATTTGAATCCCCAATAGACTAGTTCTCGAAATCTGTAAAACAACAAGAGATGGTATAATGAGCTAGACAGCCCAGTAAGTAATGAACACTCTAGCTAGATAAATCAAGCAATAATATGTGGAAAATAAATAAATATGCAGTTCCAAAGTATAAGTCAAATATTTCTTGAATTCATAAGATTCTTTTCGCGGTTTCAAGATTCTTTCACATATTCAATTTATCATGTCGATCCTGGACTATGACCACATGTTCCCTGTGGCAGGGTCATCAACACCGACTAATCTTCTTGCGGTGAGTCCTTCAGGACAGTCAATTGCCAACGTATCTGCCCCCATTGGCGGGGTCCTCAACATAGCCAGGTCGATAGTTCAGTTTGTTCTCTATTTCATATTTCAGTTATATATAAAAAAATCATACAATATCAAAACCAAATGTCGTTCATATCTTAATTTCTTTCAATTTATCAGATTCAACTCAACAGCCAGGAACTATGACCACATATTCCCTGTGGTAGGGTCATATCACCGACTATTCATCTTGCGGTACCAATATATTAGCCCCCATTGGCAGGGTCCTCAACATAGCCCGACTGCAAGTCTGAATCTATTTCAAGTCATAATCTTTTCTTACATTATGTTTAGTGTTCCAAACCAAAAGGTACAATGTCAGAGCAATTAAACACAATTCAAATCAGAAGCAAATACGTTCAATCATAATCATATAATATTCTAAAAAATACACATATAATCCATGCATCAAATTCGAAATCACGAATAATTCGATTCGTAAAACAGATATTTACTTTGCCGATAAATCTAGTAAAGAGGTTACATCACTTACCTTGCGAACGCGATCCACAACAAATCCAATTAATTCTGCAAATCCCTCGCAGCACCTAATATTCAAAACCATATTTTCTTTTAAAATTCATCACAATATATATATATATATATATATAAAAACCTAAATTTTAACATTCTCCCAGGGCCGACCCTGCCGAAGTGTCTAGCACCCCGGGTTTGGGTTCGGATCCGGGTTCATACCCGTAAACCACCCTCCTTTTAGTTATTTATTTTTTTTTTCTTTTTCCTTTTCTTTTCTTTTCTTTTTTTTTTTCTTTTCTTTTCTTTTTTCCTTCTTCTTTCCTTTTTCTTTTCCCCTCTTCTCCCGAATCCCCTCTTCTTCTTCGGCGAGACAGGGGACCCGTGAGCCCCCGCCCCCCCTTCTTCTTCCCTCTCGGTCGGGCCCAAGGGCGGCCGTGGTGGCCGGCCTTGGCAGCGGCAGGAGGTGGCGGAGCAAGCCCGGCCACCCCCGGCGACTGGCGGCGGCGAACACGCCGACGGCTAGGGCAGCCGTTTTGGAGCCAAATCCGGCGATCGGCCGGCCCCAACCCACCACACATCGTGGCCAAGCTTCAGAAGAAAAGGAGAAGAAGGTGAGAGATTCTTACCTCAGCCCCGACGAAGACCGGCGCCTCCCCCTCTCCGACGGAAAAGAAGAAGGAGACCACCCGCCACCCGGTGCCGTGGCTCCTCTCTCTCTCCCTCTCTCCCTCTCTCTCTCTCTCTCCCTCTCTCTCGGTGGCCACACGAAGAAGACCCTCCCCCCCCTTTGCGTGCGGCGGCTCTCCTTCGGTGGGCTCAAAGGAGGAGAGGAAGGAGAAGGAAGCCCTAAAACAGGGCTCCTCCTTCTTCTTCGGGATGGAGGTTCCATCCCGCTGCCTCACGTGCGTTGCACGTGAGGCCAAGATTTGGGACTGGGCCGGTCGAGTGGACCGGGCCCAGTTCCGGGTTCTTACATGTAGTGAACCCTAAGTTCCTGACCCGCAGGGCCTCAACCCTTTAACGAGAGAGAGAGAGAGAGAGAGAGAGAGAGAGACGGTCGTCGGCTGGCTCTTTTTCACTCCCTCGACGATCATACAACTACTGCGAGGGCCGGCGAGTGGAGTCGGAGTTGGAAAACCGTAGGCCCTTCCCTCTCCAGGTTGTAATTTTGCTTGCTAAAACTTGTCCTGAGAGACGAGGATATGGGAAAAGCATCCAAAGACAAGAGGGTAACCATCTTCTCGCTTCATTCCTTCTGATTCCTTCCTGCTGTTCCCGGTCTTCGATTAATTTCTTTTGAAAAGAATAATATATATATTTATATATTTCTATATTATTGATTGTGCTCCAGGATATTTACTACCGCAAGGCAAAAGAAGAGGGTTGGCGGGCACGGAGCGCGTTCAAGCTCCTCCAGATCGATGAGGAATTCAACATCTTCCAAGGTGAATATTCCTATCTGAGGATCTGCTAGGGTTCTTTGCTTTAAATTTTTGACATCCCTTTGATGCCAAGCAATCTATTAAAACTGAGCCGAGCTCCATGAAGTCTAGAGCGTGATCGACCAGGCGAGCATAAATTCGAGAGTATTTATTTTTCGAGAATGAATACGTGCCAATTGGGCAATGATCGAGAGGATGCTATGTGTCCATTTTATGGAGGCAGTAAAGATCCTAGGCATCATATCTTTTTATCATTTATAATTTCGGTTTCCAGGACCTAAATGATCAGTGGGACCTTGAAATATGAATTCTTGTTCCTCAGAAATTTCATGCTTGATTGGTTTTATTACTCTTTAGATTGTCCAGAATTTTCCATGCGGTGACTATAAAGCGTGGAGTCCGAGAGACTTGTCTGTGGAGCCTGCCTTCTCTAAAAATCTCTCAAACATGATTTTTTTTTCTGAAAACAAAAAGGTCATTTTATTGCAAAACTTTCTCCCTGGGTCATCGACTTGACTTTCTTAGCCTTTTTGTTTTGCATTCATGGCTTTGTCGGATGTCCTCCAACTTTCAGAGAACTTGCATTTTGTAGTCACAAATAACTATGTGTAATTGTTTTCCTTGCTTAGATGTACAGAATGCATGAAATTCGTCGAACAATCATTAAGCACTGCAGGTCCTTTCTATGAAGTAACTAAAGAAATTGCAGTTGAGATTGCTAGAATGATTCTCGGCTAGTGATTTTTCATCTCATTTCAACGTCTTTCATAATACCCCTCTTTAGATAATCATTCGATGTAGAAAATTTGTGGTTCTTCTATCCTGTTGTCAGTGGGTGCATACAGCTGCTTTTTGGCCTTTAGTAGTTGCAGATATTTCTGTAACTTCAATTTTCATCTTTTCTGCATGGATGCCCGTGCAAATATGCACAATGTATTGAATGGCTTATTGATTTTGAAAAATTTGGATCAATAACTTGGCTACAACTCTCTGAATACAAAGAATCTTGATCTACAGGGGTGAAGCGCGTGGTTGATCTTTGTGCAGCTCCTGGCAGCTGGAGTCAGGTACTTCTTGAGATTGGCATGCGGTTATGTTTTCAATTATTCATATTTAAAAACGTATACTGTTGAGAAGCTTCATGGACTTATGCATTGTAGCTTACTATCAAGATTAGTGTAGCAGTTGGAAACTTAGAATTTAAAAATTAGTTTTATTTGTGCACATCACTTAGTTCTTGTTAGATTTCTATGCCATCTAATTGACTACTGTGGAATTAGATAGACAAAGTTATTTTCAAAAGTAACTCTCTTGGAATGGAAGACTGCCTTCATTTCTAGAGTCCTAATTAATTGAATTCTATATTACTTAAGGCTGTCGAGTATGAATGGGCTACACATACCATTCTTGTAATTTTCTATGTTACAAGGTCTTGCGCTATATCTTTCTTTCTCTCTTCTTCTTTTTTTTAAAAAAAAGTGGGGCCATTAGGCTCCCATTCATCCTCCTTACATTTGGATGCAGTTGGTAAACCTTCAATTCTCATATGTGTAGGGAGAGATTTGTGCTGAAAGATGAAGTATATCTGGGAAGCCATATTTTGTTAGTCCAGCAAATGCGATGAATGGCATTATGAGAGGCCATAGAGACAAAATAGAGTTTTGGCAGGAAGAAGTCCTCCTTGTTTATTGAAGGGCCAGTCTTATTTAAGTAGAGTTGCTATCTGAGCATATGCATTCAAAGTCATTGCACTTGCTGGAGTTTGAGGAACTAATTATCTATAAAATCCTTCTCAAAGTTCTGTGTCTAGGCCTTGTATATGTAGAATATCTCACTTATGTTTTGAACTGCTGGTTGCTCATTGTTTTGTAGAAATTTCAGGAAATGTTGGTAAATTTTCATTCTTGTTGTGCAATATGTATACTTTCCACTTCCATTGAGCTATTTAGCTGATTGGCCTTTCTGCTAACTAATGCATATTTCTGTGGCAACTAAGTCTCCTGTATCTTAGCTCTTGATTTCAGTAGATGAACTATATAAGTCCTATAGTATTTAAATTTAAAATAATTTCACTGTATCAAGAGTATTAGTGCTGAAATGAGCAGGAAAAAAAAAATGCTAAGTCCATTTCCTCATTGCTTTGATGATTGATTTGATGTTGTTGGTTACAATCCTGGATTCCGTATCTTACCTGCAGGTGTTGAGTCGAAAGTTATATGTTCCAGCTAAGTTGTCGCCGGATCATAGGTAAGACATCTCTTATTATACATAATATGCAGTTTCTTTTTAGTAATTTATTGTTGATCATGCTGCTACATAAATGCTTTTCTAGGCAGTTTTTTTGTTAAACATCTGACTGAGGAATTGTTTTTTTTCTACTGCAATTTCGGAGTAGTCTTGAATGAACTAAAGTAAGGAGCAACAAATAATTGTGTTTCTACCCATGTTAACACTAATTGAGGAGGTGCAAATCCAAACCCAGATCAAATATTTAGTCTCTTAAATCTAGAGTTGGATCAAAACCTTATCTGGCTAATCCTATTCCTGAATTTTATATCAGTATACATTTCACTCACATTTTCTTTCAAGACTTTCCTAGAAAACTGTAAAGCTTTACTCAAAATCCCTATAATAGCCTTTCTCGTTAGCTGTAGAACTTTAACCCAGTAAGCTTATTAATAAGCTAAAAATTCTAGAGTCATTGTTTGCTTGTTGTAAAATTTAAACCTTTCCTATTTGCTTTAAAACTTTTCGTTGTCTTTTATCAAATGTCCTCAATCTGATCAAAACACTATTTTGCATGACAAGCATTAATTTGCTAAACTTACGTAGCAGTTACCTGTAACTTTTGCCTAAAAATTCAAATTTCAGTCACAGGCTTCCCAGCAAACTTCTCTTAGTCAGGGATACTATAATTGTGCCTCTGGGATGAATTAGCACCCTACGTTAAATCATGCCACCTCTTTTTGTCCATTCTCTTCCTTGCTCTAGGGGAACCTTTTGGGGTAGCTCCTTGTAGTCCAAAGACCAAAACGTATAACCGGCAACCTAGGTCTCCTTATCCTCTAGCAGGTCTTTTGTTGTTCGTTGCAGGCTCCTCTTTTGGCTATAGATTCTTTGGGCAGGAATTTGGCACCATTATAGAGGACTAATCACTAATGTTAGGTTTTGAGTCAACTGTAAATGTTCTTAAACATTTTCCAAGGAAACCTTATTCTGTAAATTCAATTGCATGTATAGATGAGATAAGGGTTCTAGTTGAGGTTAAGGTATATGATTATATCACTTAAGATGTCTACTTATCATATGTATAAAACATTATGCCTGGCGTCATAATATCCTTTCCTCCTTATAGAGAGGGAATTCATGATTAAGTAATTCAAGTTTGAAAATTTTAAATAAGGTCAATACACTCCAGCAGCTTTCCTCGATAACTTGGATTTTGATCCATTGTCATTAAAGTGAACACAAATATAAATTATTATATACAGTTGAATGAAATCTACTATATTTTTCTCATGACTTCTTCAAATTTTTAAAATTTTCATAGGGATGGTGATCTTCCGCTTATTGTTGCAATTGACTTGCAACCCATGGCTCCAATAGATGGTGTTATTCAAGTACAGGGGGATATCACTAATGCCCGGACTGCTGAAGTGGTAAATTATATGATATGCTTATATTTGGCTCTTTAATTTATATTTGACTAAATTCGACAAACCAATCTTCAACTTCCATTAGAATTTTGGTGTGAGATGGTCATTTGGAGTTTACTAATAACATTACATATTTATATCTATTGGTGATGAAGATTTGTAGAATTGATTTATATGTGGTTGGTAAAGGTCTTTTGATGGCTGAGAATGATGGTCTTGTAACATATATGAATCTATTTGTTCTAATCTTAACTATATGTGTATAAAAAATGGTAGTGACATTAGTAATTTGTTAATGACCATCATCCTTTATTTTTTTGTTTCCTTTTCCACTTCCAAGTTTTATTATGCCATTAACTCTACTTTTGTAAATTTTACAACTATTTTTATGAGCATTATTTCTTCTTTTCTTTTCTCCGTCTCTTGTGTTGGGTTTGTAGGTCTAGCTTTGATGATGATTCTATCATTATTTAGGTAGTCCCTGTATGGTATGCCTGAAATTTCTTCTCTACAAGCTGCCTTCTGCTTGGCATCCAATATTCTTGTAATATTATTAAATCTCGCTTAGTTACATTGAAGCAATCATTTAACTGGACTTGAATGATTCATTAGGTTATCAAACATTTTGATGGATGCAAAGCGGACTTAGTTGTTTGTGATGGTGCTCCTGATGGTAAGAACAGAGGATGGTGCACATTTTGGTTATTACATTAGTTTTTCTTATTGCACTTATCAGTTTCATAAATATGTTCCTTAAATTTGATATCAATTGATTGCAGTTACTGGACTTCATGATATGGATGAATTTGTTCAATCACAGCTTATTTTGGCAGTAAGTGTTAGTGCAATATTTCCGTCATTCTGGTTCTTTTTTACATATTTAATGATTGTAACATAATTTGTATGTATCTATGCATGCATGCAGCCATTAATTTGAAAACACTAAAAAGAAATCCCTCTTATAACCAATCCTCTTAACCAAAGTGGTTATCTATGATCACCTGCAACCTTTGAAGAATGGTGATTGACAAACTTTTCATTCCTCTTCACCACTACCACCAAAACTCATTACATTAGGCTTTAGACTTGAAGAATATTTGTAGAAAACCCATGGTTTCTTATTGATAACTGCTTTTCTTGATGGATACTTTATAGCCAATAAAGAATTCATCTATGAAAAGATGAACGAGGTAAGATGACTTGATAGGTTTGATGCTAAATCAGGATTTTGGCAAGTAGAATTAAGTGAAGAATCTAAATTACTAACTTTACGTAATGTCTTTTGTGTTAAAAAAATGCCCCTGAAGTTTTTCAAAGATGGATGAATTATTTGTTGAGACTTGAGACCATATAAAGAATATTGTTGCAACCACCTTGCATTTCCAAGGACAATGCAAGGTGGTTGGACCATGTTTTCAGGATGAACCATCAGAATAGATTGCTTCAACTTTGTTGTTAAACAAGATTAAAGGCACCATAATTAGTTGATTATAGGAGTAGTACTGGAATTTCATAAGGGTGGGTGGATAAAAGAATTAAAAAAGGGTGGGGCACAGGAGGTCAAAATCTTATGCTGGTTAGCCTCATTGCAAGTCTATACAAAGTTGTGGGGTGACGTTGGTAAATAGAGTCAAAAACATTGTGAAGGATTCCCTTCTTTTTCTGAAAGGCAAACAAATGTATGTAGGGGAAGCTTATTGCTGATAAATATGTTATGCGGATAAAAGAATTGGAGAGCAATGTAATAGACAAAGCTGATGTGGAAATGACCTTTCAATAGAGTGGAAATGTAAGATGAAGATCTCTCATGTACATCATGAAGAGAATGAGAAGGCAAAATTTCTGGTGCTATTGTCATAAATAGATCTAATTTCTCATTGAGGCAATCTCTTTTAAAAATAATCTTTCTCATCGACAATAGGAAAGATGGCTCCCTAAGGACATTTGAGAATGACTTCTGCGTGCAAATTGTTTTGGAGATTTACCAAATTATAGGTAGCAATGTTATTCATAATCATTAGAAAAGGGAAAAATGCTTAGCAAGTAACATTTGGAGGAATTCTCTCTCTCTCTCTCTCTCTCTCTCTCTCTCCACAGAGCATATGGGCCAAGCGGCATTCTGCTCCTACAAAGGGGCTTTTCTCAATCACATCTTTGGCATAGTGTAGGTTGCGCACTCCATTTGTGTTGGATGTGCTTCATTTTAAGCTTAAACTTTGTTTGTTGGAGGGCTAGGAGAGGTAGGAGATTGAAGGTGATTACTTCTAGGTAATAATCTAATACAGTGGTAGGTAATTTAGAAAATTGCGTGAGCAACATATATCAGAAAGATGGAATTATGAACCATGTACTGTTGCAGTTTGGTAGTTTTTAAAAATTGTTCAAATGTGTATCTCTTGTAGACTCTTGATTTCGAAAATCTAAAAAGAAATCCTAGTTGGCTTTGTTATGGTGTTTCTAATCCATCCCTTAACTTATTTTCTCAGTTTACTATAAATAATGTATCTTAATTTTGTAGCATTTGACCTGATGACTTTGCTCCCTTGCCTATAAAAGTAATTTTTATTGCATTATAACTTCAAAGCTAGAATGGGGGTGCATGCTGGAAGCAGTCAAAATGGGTTTTGTATTTTTGGTTCTCTCTTAAGAACTTGTGATTAATTGGTTCTTCTATCTTGATGCTTTATGTTTGGTATTGCAACCATAGTTTCTTAATTATGGTATGCTGGTTGGAGCAGAAAGCACATACAGCTTTAGTTTAAGGAGTTTCTCTATGGTACATCATTTGGATTATTTGTTATTGTGTGACGTGCTGCATATATTTTGATTAATTTTTGCATGTCTTCTATAAAATTATCTTGCTGTAAATTCAGAAATCTGAATATGATAATGTTCACATGGAATGCAGAACTTTCTCGTTATCTGCCTAATATATATTTTTTAAAATCCTGCATTGGTCTTGTGCATGTCATCTATATCCTTTTACTACAGAGCCCTAACGTTGCTATTTTTTAGAGGCTATATACCTGCTTTCTGAGTTGCTAACTTTTGATTCGTCATCTTGCATCTAGGCACTAACAATTGTTACTCATGTGCTTCGAGTGGGTGGAAAATTTATTGCAAAGATTTTTCGGGGTAAAGACACAAGTCTCCTCTATTGCCAAGTAAGACTCTTGTCTTGTTATGATTCAACAACAACAACACAAAGAAAAGGAAGAAGATAAAAGAGTACAAATATGAGTTGTTCTTCAAATTTATACTTGTCTTTGATATCTGTGTCTATCTTGTTTAATAAAAGTGGATAGATATGGTGTATCCTTAAACAAGGATCAACTTCAGCATAAAAGCAAATTTAGAACAATTAAAAAAAAGGATAATAAAGTAGAGGGTGAAAAACCAAGGACTGGATGCAAGCCATGTCGAGCTCCCCACATCGGTTTGTAGGAAAATCATACCAGGGCAGACATAATAAAAGGCCTAAGCTCCAATTGTTGGCAAGAATATGACTGAAGATATAGATTCACGACAAGAATAAATCTTTATACAAGTACCTTTTGGCAAGTTCACTAATGGAGTAACTTGCCTGTCTCACTTGGATAAGCATAGCCTCCGACTAGCTTAAGTGTATGGACCATCTGACCTTTTTCCTCTCTCAAACCTATGTTTATGACTTGAAATACTTTTGCTCCTTTTGCCTTCTAACTCAGGGCTTGACAGCTGTGAGATGTTCTGTACAAATTGTTCTCTTGGTATTTAATATAGTAGGATGTTCTTATTTATCTATTTACATATTTTATTACTTGTAACACTCTTGACCAATGCTAACTTTGAATTTTGTCTCCTGTATGACTACGTAATCATTGTATCAAATCAAAGGATATTAGGTTATTTTGGGCAGTGAATTCATGTGTATAATACAAATGAATTTCATTATACCATTAATATGATTGTCAAGGTCAGTGGATTTCATGATTGGGCTATTCAATCAAGAGAAGATAATGTTATGGTTTAATGACGGCTGAATAAGGAAGGTGATGTTGATACTGCTTATTTAAATATAGATCTATACTATGGAATATTTGATATGATTCATTTTTGTCATTCCCCTAAGGCTGTGTCATAACTTTTCTATATGACTGTTTTGATAGTTTTTTCTTTGTTTCTTTTTCCTTTTTAATCTTAGTTTCTCACTTTGAATTCATTGGAACCTTGTTCTTTCTTCTACACAGCTGAAACTATTCTTCTCTCATGTTACATTTGCAAAACCAAAAAGCAGCCGCAACTCCAGTATTGGTGAGGCCAACAATTCTTTGTACATTTTTGGGTCTTTATGCAGCAGCAGGTCATGCTATCACAAGTTTATGTTGATTATATACATGTATTTGGCAGATGCTCAAATAGTTGAATGTGTTATTTGTTATGCACCTCTAAACCAAAGCACATCATACAAAATATCACGCACCTTGTGTGCTAGTATATACATCCACTTGTGCAAGATGACATATAAGTAGATGTTTCTATACTTGACAATGTAATCTGAAAGGACTGATGAGATGCATAGGAGCACGTGCTTATGCTTTGGTTGCACATGTGGAGGCACGCATGTCTTCAAACCATAGTATGCCGTACCGTACCGAACCGGACGGTATCAGGCGTACCGTACTATACCGGTTCAGAACCGGTACTGGTGGCGTACCGATACTTGGAATGTCAAAAGAATTGCATACCGTACTGTACCGACACTATGCTAGTGTGGCACCGATATGGGTCCGGTACCGACATGACGAATGTTGCTTCAAACAAGTGCAGATAAACTACACGTCCGCAACAAGCCCAAATTTTTATACATACACATGTTTTAGTTCTTTGATGCAGCTAATTCAATTTGCTTAAACATGCTGACGCTTCTTAATTGTATGCAATAGGAAGCATATCAACAAGCATATGTTTAGTAACCTGCAATGCTCTTGTATTTGAATGCGATGACCAGATGTTGGGAATTCTTCATATTTATTCATGCACGTTTGCAATGGCATGTGCATGTTTGCTGCGCAAACACACCATCATGCATACAGGCACATACTCCATACAAGTGGTTTTTCAAGCATAAACCAATCAAATGTTTCTATCAATATATTGTGCAGTCTCGAATATGGCATTTCTTATGTATTCTATTTGCTTTCCTTGCAAACATGCATTGTTGTCCTGAGGGTTTAGGACTGCTGAATTACTTCTGCTTTTGTATACAGAGGCATTTGCAGTTTGTGAGAATTATTCACCTCCTGAAGGATTTAATGAGAGAGATTTATATCACCTTCTGGAAAAGGTGGGCAGTCCTTCCGGGGCTGACAATTTAGGTAAAACCTATCATAAACCAATTTCTATAATAGCTTCCCCCTTATTTCTTTTTCAGCACCACTAAATTTCAAGTTAACGGGTTTAAATTATGATGGTTCTTTTGTTTCTGTAGTAATAGTAAAATATACAATGGCCAGAGAAGGGCTAATATGAATTAGATATCCAGGGAAGATTGTAAATTTTCAATAAAAAAATTTGGCAAGGGGCATGGGCATATAATACTATTTTAGCAATCTGACACTTCATAAAGAAACATGTCATGCAGTGGCTTTGATTGTTTAGGTGGTAGAGAGGAATGCAAGTTGGAGAAATAAAGCGTGGTAAGCAGGCTACACCAATTTGGGCACTTGGATGTGCAATTATGTCCTTGGGATAAGGATTGAAACAGACTATTGTTTGTATTATTTTTCTGTTCCTCTTCTTCGCTAGGCTAAAAAGATTCCGGGACATCAGAACTGCCCCTGTAGTTAGTTGCATGGTTCTCCCATAAATCAGATTGACTGTGGCTGGAAAGGTTTTCCTTCAAGCATTTGTGACTAAACCTGGTTTTAATATATTTAACTAACGACCTAGATTCATTCTTTCTAAAATTATCTTATATTTGTAAGTTAATATGAGCATGTTGTCTTAGGCATAAAAATCAAAATCTGAAACTTGGACTCTATGCATACTTTGGAGTCCCAAGCCAAGACGTGCTCTAAATATTAGCGAGTTTCTAGTTTTACAGTTTGGCCTAATTTCTTCAAGAAAAAAAAAAATTCTATAAAATTATGGATGAAGGTTTGTTGTTTCTTGTTGCGCTCTTTACATGGCCTTTGATACGATAACCTCATATGTAGAAGTTTGATGCTGTTTTGACAGTCATATCTTGTTGACAGATTGCCATAGTGGGTGGTTGGAGGGGCCAAACAAGGTTTATATTCCTTTTTTGGCTTGCGGGGACCTCAGTGGCTATGATTCGGACCGTTCATACCCACTCCCAAGTTCTGCTGAGGGAGGCCGTTACCAGAGCTTGGATCCGGTACAGCCCCCAATCGCGCCTCCTTATAAAACAGCCTTGGAACTGAAGAAAGCCTCTAGTCATGGGATTCTAGAAATGGACAAGCTCTCTCTTAGTTCCTGATGGACTTTCCTTTCCACGAGAGAGAGAGAGAGAGAGAGAGAGATGGATTCTCTTTGTTTCTTCTTTCTTTGGAGGTTGCATGTATGTAAAAGGGCCGATAGGCATTTGAAGCCTCAAATGAGGATTATTTCATGTTAAAACTGCAATGACCTGGAGTGGTATCTGACCATGAGAACTATTGGTATAATTCCAACCAACTGTCTGTAACTGCATGGTGTTCTCTAGATACATACAGCCCCAGGCGTATGTTCCACAGACTATCTCTTCATCAAATTATCTATTTTTTGTTTGCAACTGGGAAAAGTAGCATGCTCATTTTATGCACAGGAAAGCATGGGAGGAGGGATGAGTCCCGCTCTTCCTGGTGGCTAGTAGCTCCGTCTTTGGCTGTCCTGCTATATTTGGAGTTTGAACTCAAGGGACAGCAGCCACATTAATAAGATTAGAAGTTACTGGAAAGCAATGGTAGTTTGGATGTACACCAGATCCAGGAGGAATATACATTAGCATATGATAAAAAGGCAAGCAGCCTGTGATTCAATATTTTGATTTTTATATGGATGCGGTGACAGCAGTGCAGCAGCTTGATAGACATGGTTAAGTGCAAAATTCAAAAGACCTCCGTGATGTGGCGTTGATTAATTGAATACAGTCCTCAATGGCCTCTCTATGGTGAGAATCTCTTGGAGGGTCCCTTAGAGAGAGAAAATGAAGGGCCCCAACATGGCGGAAGAATCTCGCAGCAGAGAAACGAGCAGCGAGGCCTCTGGGTCCTTCATTTTCTGGTATCCGACAGCTCTTGGATGAGTGTTCGAGGCGAAAGAGATTGCAGGCCTCTCGTAAATATCAGGGCTGCAGCAGGCATGCTGGCTCCCTGTTCTCAGCATCTTCAGACGCAAATGCGAATATGATGTTCGCATGGGAAGGAAGTGGGAGGAATTTATAGAAGAGACTGCACAAGTGCCGCGAGAAAATAAAGGGGAGGAGGAAAAAGATAAAGTAGGGGGGGGGGAGGGAGAGAAAAGGTGGGCTTCTTGTTGATTCCTGGTAGGACAGTGATGCTTCCTTAGAACGAGAAGCGCTGCGGGCACGAAAGCAAGTGAAGAAATCCGGTTAAGGTTTGCAAGAACCAAGAGGACTCATGACCTTGGGCAGGCAAGCATGAGGGGAAGACATGAGATGGAAAGCTCGCAGCAGCGTTTACTTTCGAGATGGCATTGCAACTTTAGGGCCCCCCAAGTGGAATCCGTTTCTCTGGCAGTTGAGACGACGGACAGCGCGCCAAGGAGTCGAGCGCTTTGGGTCCCATCTAAACGTCCCTTATATTCCCGAAGCAATTCCGCTTCCAAACAATGACCGTTGGTCTCGTTCGCTTCGTGTTGGTATTTGTGTTTGACTGTAGTACATATATCGCTCTACAGAAGGTTCCTTCCTAAAAAGAATTGAGACGTTGCAGGTTGGTGGTTAAATGCCAATCAGGTACATAACCTTACTATTCCTTCTTGGGCTGTAGCTACGATAATAGGAGAAAGAAGCTCCGAGGGTATCGGTGACCAATCGTTGGGTTACCCTCAACTTCAGTGTTTGTGAACTACTGGAAATCAGGTGAAAGAGTGCTGTCGCATGCAGCACGTGCGCACTCTACGGTCTAGAATATTCGATAGATTTTCCGGCCACAGACTATATATGTATGTATGTATATAAGTGGCGCAAATACAAAGAGCCATGATAATTAACTTATTATATGGCATGTTTGTGCATATGCAAAAGAGAGGGAGAATAGTATATTCTCACACGTTGATGATTGTTGCGCACTTGATGCTTCGATGAACAGAAACTTCATGAAGTCAACAAACTGCATGGTATATGCTATATTGTTCTTGGTATCTCAATGTTTAAACCGTGCAAGTTAGGCTTATGAAAACTTAAGACTAACGGATTTCCAAACTTGTTAAGAAAAGGATTTTCTTTGCTATACCGTAGTAAAATATTTACACTTTGCTTGTACGTATTGAAAATATTTAAAATATAATTTTTTGTGTAAGCTTTTTCCCCCCCTTTTTTTAATCGTAAGATGTGGTAATCTTGAGCAATTGAATTTGTTTTTCCAACTTAAGTACTAAATTTATATTTTCTTCTTGCTGCGTTCTCCCTATCGGTGGGCAACCGTTCGAAGATTGTTCAAACCCAATTAATGGCCCACGCATCATGTGATTGTATTCTTTGACGTGAAGTTCAAGCATCTTCGATAAAACATCCTGTTGTATGTAGCACAAAAATGCAACTGGGAATAGACTATTATACGAGTGACATGTAATGACTCACAATTTAATACAAGGTATTTCAGTTAAGAATTCTGCTAATGAGCGCCGACTTTTTAATAGTAGTTGGCTGCGAACACATGTGGTCAAGGAAAAGGCTCCTGAAACTAGTGGATGCTGGGGAGTCTGGTGCTAGGTAACTAAAAGTCTCGCACAAAATATTTATGTGACTGATGGGTGATTCCCTTATTGGATATCTTGCTGAATCTGTGGCACTGTGCATGTAGATATGTCTATGGAGAGTAACTCCAATATCCATGTGTGCCTCATCCCTTTTTTTTTTTTGAAATTTTTGACACGCCTCCTAGCTGGTCGCATGGCAGTAAAGTTGGGCCCCGTGGGCCGGTTTGTCCTATATGAGGTAAAATTGAGCAAGCTGATATGTATATAAGTTTAGTAGGGATGCGTGTTTTGGTGTAAATGAAAAGATAACGAAAGTAGCAGCATCCAACAAAGGAGGGGGATTGGAGGAAAAGAAAAGGTTCGGGGACCGGGAGGCTGCCAGGGTGAAGCGGGCGGCATATGCTCCCGGCATCGCATTGTTATTCCGTCCCCGCAGGAATATACTCGGAAGAGCACCAATTGGAGAGTCTCAGATCCCTCCTTCCCCCCCGCTCTTCACAGTCTTTTAGCAAACTCCCCAATCAATCGCCCCCAGCGCCGCGCCCCTACGACATGTCTATAAATCTTTCTTCCTTCCCCTTCTCTCCCACGTCTCCTCCTCCTCTTTCTCCTGCCCCCCCTCTTCTCCCTTGTTCTTCTTGTGCTCTGTCTTGGGTTGCAAGAAGCCCCTGCTTCTCGCGGGAAGCGCGGCGTCTCGCCGTATGCCAAAAGAAGCGGAGGAGAGCGGCGGTCTTGGTGTCGGCATCGGCGAGGAAGATGACGATAGAAGAGATAAAGGAACAGGAGGTCGAGGAAGCGCCACCGCTGTTGGAGGATGCCGAGGCCAACTCCAGGCCTCGACGCATTGCTCTCTTCGTCGAGCCCTCTCCCTTCGCGTCCGTATTTCCGCCCTCCCTCTTTCTTTGATTTTTTTTTTCTTTTTGATTCTTTAGGTAAAACGCTGCTTGATGCTTGATGACTGCTGCTGTGCTGGAAATATACTGCCCTATCGATTGTTATCATGTATTGGATGATGATTTGGCTGCGATTCTCTTGCGGATGAATCGGGATGTCTTCCATTGATGATCTTGCTTGAAAAATATTCTTATTAAAGTCGCAGTAGAACGATACCGATCCCTCATGGCACGAGCTTAAACTACATACCAGACTGATTTAATAGGTTTAATGCGGGTCTGTCTCTTGCCAAAGCTGCCCTGGCCAAGAATTTACCATGTTATCCGACTTTGCTAAACGCATCTTGGTCTGTATGCCTGATCCCGTATCCGAATTTGCATGAAATTATCCTCCTCAGTTATCACTAAACGAGAAAAATACAAGGAAGCCTGAGGGTGCATGTGAAGATTGTAACATTCTGGTGGTCAGAAGAAAGAAGTTATCCTTCTTTAATTGATAGGTTATCGCTAGATTGTCTCACATTAAGCGCCCACAGTCCTGCATCTAAACTGAGTTGATCCGGTTTTCTGAATCGTTGCCATGTTCTTGATAGTAGCAGGCTGCTATAGATGAAGAGGATATGTATTTTCAATTTTCTTTTGCCCGCTGATTTTCTAAGTAACTACTTGTCAGTTTTCTTCTCTATTCAATTCCACTCTTTCAGGACCTAAACTACTCTTATTTTCTTTTGGCAGCTATGTTTCTGGATACAAGAACCGGTTTCAGAATTTCATCAAATACTTGCGTGAAATGGGAGATGAGGTATATTAACACTGTACAACTAACTTTGTATCGGTGTTATTGGATCTTCTGCAGTCATATGCATTTTCTGAATTACCTTGAATATCCCTACACAAACAGCGTCACCGAGACCTAGCTGTTACACTAGTCAGATTAAAGATGAATAAAGTGGAGGAAAATATTAGATGGTAGGATAAGGTAGGAAATTTCATGCTTGTTTAGATGTAAAAATTCTAAATTTGCAACGATTGCCTTGTTGCTGCCTCGTGCAGGTCATCGTCGTGACTACCCACAAAGGAGTTCCTCAGGAGTTCCATGGAGCAAAACTGATCGGTTCATGGAGGTAATCAAAATCGAGACCTATTTAATTCGACAAAATGTCGTACTATCATGTTCTAGATTATCTCTTCTTGGTGGCAAACTTTTTTCCTTTCAACTTCAACTGTTATAGTTGGCTGAATTTTTCCTCTACTTCTGGTAATTGTTTTCAACTTCCCTTTCCAGTTTTCCCTGCCCATGGTATCAAAAGGTTCCACTTTCTCTGGCACTTAGCCCTAGAATAATATCAGAGGTGGCAAAGTTCAAGCCGGACATAATTCATGCATCTTCACCTGGAGTCATGGTAATTTTAACAGAGAAAAACATGCCCATACATGAGGAGCTCTTTCTGCCTTATAACTTACTAATTCCTTTTACATTTCAGGTATTTGGTGCTCTTATAATTGCTAAATTGCTTTGTGTCCCAATAGTGATGTCATATCACACCCATGTTCCAATGTGAGTTGAATTCTCCCCCTAAACTTATGCAACTAACATCTCTATATGTCATCATTGCTAGTGATTTGAAAATTCATATAGTAGTGCGGTTTGTTGAATCCATGTTAGCAATATACTGTTAAAATTGGAAGAAATGCTGTGCCTTGATACTGCAACTCGTGGCTCGTATGATCATAACAAGTTGAGCTTGAGAAGGACACGTGGTCATCAATGTATAGTTTATAGTTTGTCTATGTTTGCACACACATGTTTTTGGGGTTCATACAACTATTTCACTATTATCTGGGAAGGTGCGTGGGGCATGTAGCAGATTGTCATACTATAAACAAATTTTGTTTCATTTATAGTTGAGAATGTACTGCATTAAGCAGAAAAGGATTTTTATGAATAAATATCAATGCATAGTGGGATAGTATTAGATGTAGGATGCATCAATTTTAACAAAGAAAAGAACAACTAGATCTAGACAGCAGCAAAAACTACACAGATAAGCCTAAGGAGGTGCATATATTCCATGATGTCTTAATTCTTTCCATTGGTACATGCTTAATTAAATTAGATTTGCCAAAAACTTAATAGTCAGCTTGAATCCATTTCTCCTTTTTTTTTTTTTTGATCTTACCTGTCACCTCGTCTATTGTGACCATCATTTCCCTTCACCATAGCAAAAGGGAATTGAATCAGTGTCTTTCTGTTTCATAAATTCATTATTTTATCTAAAGCTGATGTGATTTTTATTGAACCAGACATAACTTATCCGTTCTATTCAAATCCATAAAGAAGAAACATTCATATGTTGAGGTGGCTGCAGCCACCCAGACACAAATATTCCTTGTCTTTTGCCTAAATGTACCCCAGAGTCTATATTCAAATGCTAATGTTGTAATATTTTGCTAGCATGTTACCTATATAGAAAATTCTTGGAACATCATATTGTAGCAGACTTAATTTGTATTTCTGTTCTGCAGATACATTCCCAGGTACACATTCAGCTGGTTGGTGAAGCCTATGTGGTTGATTATAAGTAAGCAAGCCTTTTCTCTCATGTTTCTTGGTACAAATACTTCGTTTATTCATATAGGTCGCTACTAATTCTCTTGTCATCCCATTTCAGAGTTCCTTCACAGAGCTGCTGATCTTACGTTAGTGCCTTCAGCTGCTATTGGCAGGGATCTTCAAGCCGCTCGTGTGACAGCAGGTCAGCAGATAGATTTTGTAGCAGAGTACTTTTTCCTCCTCATGTAGCTAATGGTTTTCTTGTTCTGCAGCTCACAAGATACGCCTTTGGAACAAAGGTGTTGATTCTGAAAGTTTCCACCCTCGGTACCGCAGCCATGAAATGCGCTCAAGGCTAAGGTACCTAGTCTGAATCTATCAACCCATCAACCATGCATGCACACAATTAAATAAGTGCACAGGTACAAAACTCTACTTGGGGTTTGTCTTATGATCTTTGTTTCTCTTATGTCAGTAATGGTGAACCTGAAAAGCCATTGATAATTCATGTTGGACGCTTAGGAGTTGAAAAAAGTTTGGATTTTCTCAAAGGGTGAGTTCCTTTTATGAATCCTCCAGCTTTAAATCATCGTAGGAAGAGGAAAGCATTTTTGATTTGTTGCTGCTTCTTCATTTTGTTTTTCTTCCCCGTTCCCCTTACTTCTGGTGTGGTAAGCATGGTATATATTTACAGTGCCACGACCCGATGGAGGAGTATTTTCTAATCAATTCATTTGCACTTTGAATCAATTTATTCATTTAACAAAAATAGTGAGTTGACTGATGGCTAGTTATTAATCTGTTAAGCCTCTTTTTTGTGGACTCTTGTGCTAGCAAGTGCTAACTGATACAAAAATGATTCAAAACTAATTCTCAAAAAAGAAAAAAAGGACTAGAAACTAGGAATCTGGTGATGTTCTAACTAGACACAAAGGACACCAACTCTCGGTGATGCCTGTCTGAAAAGATGAGGTTATATCAAAGTCAAGGCCACCTAAGCGTGCTTCATATTTACATATAAAACTCTATCAGTCTATCCAGTAGCATGCTATAGTCTTTTTGTTTCTCCCTACTTTGATACATTTCAAGGAATACCTTTTTTAATAAATTTTACTCGTTTAGGTTATTTTTCTCTTCTGCATCCACAGTTAAGGTTATAACTCATCTGTAATGTGTACTTGAGCAGAGTTATGGATAGGCTGTCAGGAGCAAGAATTGCCTTTATTGGAGATGGACCATACAGGTAAGATATTGTTGCAGTTCTTGCAATTTCAGTTTTTCTTTTCAGAATGTAGTATGTCATGGTTTTCTGTGACACTATTGGATTTGATATGAATTTCAAATGCTTAAAACGAAAGGACCACATACTCTTATTCTTGAGGCCCTTGCATGTTTAGATCTTTATCATCATCATGATATTTTACATTATTTTGGCAATGGAATGATGGATCATCCTTCCCAAGTCAATGAATAATCTTAGAGGTAGCCTTGGGCATGCCATGCATGAGAAAATTAGCAACAGAAGCGATGTTTGCCATGCCTTATTGGCACCTTTCAATTGTCATCATGAAAACATGGAGAAGATTTCTTGGCATCCATTCAATTGTGACTAACGTATTCGATGACTAAACCTAAACCAATATCTTGCACATATGGAATCAAGAAAATCATATCGGCTGCCTGGCTCTGGCGTTCCAGTCTTGCATATGGGAATTCCGCCTTGTGAAGCTGAGTTTGCATTGGTAGCTAGCTAACATGGTGTCTTGCCGTCTGGACAGGCCTGAACTGGAGCAGCTGTTCTCAGGCATGCCTGCGGTGTTCACAGGAATGCTGCAAGGTGAGGAGCTTTCACAGGCGTATGCCAGTGGTGACATCTTTGTGATGCCTTCGGAGTCTGAGACCCTTGGGCTTGTCGTGCTGGAGGCCATGTCATCTGGGATTCCTGTGGTTGCGGCTCGAGCAGGTGGAATACCAGAGATTATAGCAGAAGATCAGGAGGGCAAAACCAGCTTCCTATTTACTCCCGGAGACCTTGATGACTGTGTGAACAAGATCGAAAGCCTACTCTCTTGCAAGGAATTCAGAGAGGCCATGGGGCGAACTGCACGGGAAGAAATGGAGAAGTATGACTGGAAAGCAGCCACCCGGAAGATACGCAATGAGCACTACAATGCAGCCATCTGGTTCTGGCGGAAGAAGAGGGCGCAGCTGCTCAGACCCATTCAGTGGTTGGTCAGAAGGTTTTTCCGATCGCCACAAGTCAATTATGGTTGATGTTAGAATGTGTGTGAACATTGCAGTTAAAAAGGTTTGGGAAAGTGGAGTGTGGGCGATTGATTGGCCAGTTGATTCCTTTCTTGTACATTATTATATATTATATTGCCACAGCTCTAGTGATTGTTTGAGATGATGTAATGATAAAAGAATTGTTTGTTGTTATCATGGCACTGGTCTTGGTGTTGCTTTTGCCTTGTGGGTTGCATGCATCAGGTTGCCAAGGATTGCGGTCACGACATCCTCTTTTGAAGTCACGAAGCATTAACAAGAAACTATGTTAATTTATGGGAGAAAAGATTACTCAAACCGACCACATCAGTTGTATCAAAACAATCTTCTTCTTCTTCCTTTTTTTTTTTATTATTTTTTTTGACTTTCTAAATCATGAGAAAAACGTTGTTCGTTATGCATTTGAGGGTTTGGCTATGATGGCGCAATATACGGAAATCAGCTTACCGGGTTCGTATGCGGCCTCCTAGCGCATCAACTTGCAGAGGCATGCATAAAATTACCATGCGGTGATCAAAGCAATAGAAAAAACACGTGGATGGATATCCTTACTTGAGAAGCATACATGTATTAGGAAGCGGATGCCTACATCGCGAGGAAGCGAGAAATTGCTGAGATGGCGGTCCACATCCTCCTCGGTGTTTTTTACGCCCTACTTTCAGGAGGGCCAATCCTGCTTGGTTCGGCTTGATGTTTCATTGGTCAGGCCGGGCTTGGGCCCGGATCCTGAAACTGGTCCTTGATATTTAGCTCTACCTCAGCCCAGATCCCGACGAACCAAGCTGCACTCGGGTTTAATGGAGTGGAAACAAAATTCGGTCAATGACTTGGACTGCGATTCATAAAGAGGATAAGTTTTGGAGAGAGATCCCTCATGTTGTAGAAGTGCTATGCTATTCTGCGAGATTATATTTTCTTTTGATGTTCGGATAAGGGATGAGTAGATCAATAAATGAATGCACTGGTTTTTGAGATAATTTGAATTTAATCTCAATGATATAATTGCCCTCCCACTCTTTGGTATGTTTGGAGGGGATAGGTTTCTTTATTTCTGCAGGTTAAGTCTATTCTGCTGAAATGGTGCTGCTGTATTATCCCTTCTCTTTTCCTTTTTGTACTCAGATGAATAGGCCTATTCCAAGACGTTTTTGAGGTGTTTAGCAACATATTCCGCCATTTAGGGGGATATCTCCTCACTTATCACCTCTAACAGATGCAAGCTTAGAGAATTTGACCTGTTTCAGCCCTGTTTTGACGATCATAAAATAATTGTTTTCGTGGACGTTCTGGTCATGGATTTTAACCGCCAAAAATAATCAATTTCTAACGTCCGAGGATTCGCAAGTCCTAAACAAATTCTTAGTGGGAAGCTGATGCAGATAGAAAGGGAGCACCATTAATCAAATGATTCAGCTTATAGTTACCATTTTACCTGCACAAAGGTGCATAGATTAGCACAAGCATCCTCATCAAAAGAGCGAGACAAGACTGCAAAATCTACATTGAGGGGCACAACTTTATTTGTTTTTTTGTTTTTTGTCCTCCAATCATTGAGGAGAAAATGCAACAACTTAATGATTAAACGACTGCAACACCAGGATTCTTATCCTGTCCGGGACCTCCAACATCTGTGCTTTTGCTTCCACACGCAGCTTCCTCGGACGGCTAATTAACTAGCAGAAAGTCAGAAAGGAAGGGCCATCCAATATCACAGTGCAGAGTAGTCTTTGGAGACGTAGTGCATGAACTCGTCGTCCTTGAGGAGCGCCGCCATGGTGTCGGGGGCGAGGCACACCTCGAGGTCCACGCTCCCTCCTCCCTCCCTCCCTGGGAACGCCGAAATCTTGCCATCGAACTTGTTCGCTCGCCCGCTCCGCACCGCCAGGGGCAGCCCCCATCCGAAGTCGTTCCCCTCGTACACGGGGAACCGGTGGGAGCTCCCCATCGTGATCCCGGCCCCGTCCGGGTTCCCCAGCGGGAAGCACCGCGGCGCCGCCTCCCACTCTGCCACCACCCTCCGCACCGCCTCGTCCCCGTGCGCCACCACGCTCCTGTGCAGCAGCCCCGCCGCCCACTGCAGCTCGCTCGCCGCCACCTCCCCCACCGCCGCCGCCGTCGGGATGCTCTGGATCGCGTTCCCGAAGTACAACGGATCCACCTGCGGCACCAGCCGGTGCCGGCAGTTCACCGCCATCCGGAACGTCGTCGTCGCCTCCGGTCGGAGGTGCTTCCGAGCCCGCGTCACCGACCGCCACAGCTGGGCGCACAGCGATTGGAAAGACGAGATCTCCCCCGCCGCGGCCGCCGCCGCTGTCGTCGCTTTCTTCCGGTCGTGGATCTGCTTCCCACATATTTCGGCGATCGAATCATGGGCCCGGCTGTTGGCCCTCGATTTGAGATCTCGGATTGCTTCCCGGCTGAAGTGGAAGATCCGCTCCCGCAGCGGAGCATTCACCGGGAAAGTCACCTCCGGGCCGGCGCCGTCTGCGAACCGGATCACCGCTGTGGAGTCGCCGAAGAAGTTCCGGCGGAAGTCCGGCGGCTGGGGCGCGCCGCCGCGGCAGAGCTCCGCCCATGTGTTGAAGAAGTTCCAGAAGGAGGTGCCATCGACGATGGCATGGTCGACGACGCTCCCGATGAAGACGGCGCCATCGCCGAGCTCGGTGACCTGGAAGGCGGCGAGAGGCCGGAAGTGGCCCTGGTAGCTGACGGCGCCGTCGAAGGGGAAGAACGACTTGACGGGCAGCGGGACGTCGGATGAGGTTGGGAGGAGGAGGGGGAGGGCGAGGGATGGGGCGACGGCGTGGGAGAAGTCGGCGCCGGCGTCGTTGCAGGAGATGACGATGCGACCGTCTGCGAGGGTGGAGAGGCGGCCGGCGAGGGCGGGGAAGAGGGAGAGGGCGCGGGAGAGAGAGGATTTGAGGAGGGAGAGGAGGGGAGCGAAGGGGATGGGGGGGCGGGGGAAGAAGAGGCCTTTCTGGATGTAGTGGCAGGAGAGCATGGGGAGGTCGGACACGGAGAGGTTGAGGTCTCCGAGAGTGGACTTGGTGTCAGGATACACGGTGCACCTGGATACAACAGTGACAGGAGCAGCAGAAGCAGCAAGTCCACTCTCGGAGAAGAAGGAATTGGGGGAGGGAGAATTGTACATGGTCGCAGCAGGAGAGGGATCCGGGGAGGGGGAGAGAATGGTGAGAGCAGCAGCAGGGGAATTCCGGGAGGAGGAAAGGTATAGAGCCATCTTTAACTTTGCCTTTCCCCTCTTCTGCTTGCTGCTGTCTGGCTCTTTGCAGGGAAGAGCGCGGCTGCCACTTGTTCACCGCTCTGCTGGGAGAGGAGTTCGTCTTGAAGGGCTTTTATAGGCGAGGACGGAAGGTCGGGTTCATGCATTTGGAGTTGGCCATACTGCTCGGGCGCTTGGATGTTCCTCGGTGGGACATCTATCCCTTCGGGGTATATGGGATAGAGGGGATGGATGATCACTAATTGGAGAACTTCGCACTCGGTGGCCGCCATGACGATGTCTACGCCTGTGCTGCACGGCGGTGGCGTCGTTTTGCATGCAGATAATATCATAAAAAATCATCATTGATTTTTTTTTTAAAAAAAAAAACAAAAGAAGGAAAATCTTCAGTCTATGGAGTCATTCAGATCTCAATTTTATCTATCGAAGATGTCACGTTCCATGATCCCCTGCACTATGGTCAAATCCCTACCCGCACGGGATAAGATTATTTTGCGAAGGTACCTGTACAATTACTGCGAATTCTTTTTAAGGATAATACTGTGCGAGCGGCTTGGCTACGCATCGTACTTCTAGGACGCTCGAGACATGGTGGCTCGGAAACAAAGAGTGCAACCGCAACCAAATATCCGTATGCGTTACTTCTTTGACGCTACTTTTGGACTCTTACCTGAGTCGGGTTTGGCAGGAGGCTGCTCGATGTTGGCGCCGATAATGAAAGGACCGAACAAGCTCGAGTGGAGCACAACAAAAGTTCGTGCAAGCCCGGCCAACTTTTACGATCCGAGCTTTACGTTTTATTTGAGTTTGGCCTCCTTCGGCATTGGACCGAGTCTAAACAAATCTATTCCCAGCTTCTTCTTTTTTTTTTCTTTTTTTTTTTTCCTCCTCATAGCTCGTTTCATTTGTAACAATCCAAAATTTTATCTAAAATAACTAGCCAATTTTCTTAAAAAAAATGTATAGTTTTCTATAAATATCAAAAAAAAATTCGATGAATGACCGATGTGAATTAAATATACACCTATCCTCATACTAAAATTTGGTACAATCGATGATAAGTAATCTGAATTGATTGAGTTCCTTTTTTTTTTTGAATGGAATAAAACTACTTACCTTCTGTCATGCAAGAATTGCCAAATTTTCAAGGATAGCTACAGCCAAAATATCGTGAATATATGTAGTTCCACTCTCTCCTCCCAGTTCAAAAGAGACCCAATGGGATCGCAAGCCTTGATTTATTAATTGAACTGCTGCCTTACGGCCCGATTTCTCGGTATAGCATCTGGTTTCTAACACGGCAATCGATGCGGTGGGCAATTGGACATGAAACAAGTACCCGTGCTCGATTAGCTGTTTCCAGTATGCGTACGTGCTTCATTAACCAAGGAAGCTCATCTGGCTCTGACATGCTTTCGAGGCTCCAGCTTATATCTGCCGGCCACGAGTTTTTGTGAGAGCTGGTACTAATTTCTCACCACCCAATGCAGCCGTCCACTTTTAAGTACGTCCTTAGTTGTAAGAAAACTAATCACGAGTCGTAATTTAAACGAGCGAGCAAGCTGGTACCTATCGGTTAATCCCCCCTCAGAATATAATTAGGCTCGGATGAGTAGATCTCCGTGCCCACGTCAGCCAAATTGGTATAAATCAACGGACGGAAAGAACTGAGAATTAGGCTCGATTAATCTTTGTTCCAGTTCCATTCTGCATATGGTGCTACCTTTCTTCCTCATCAGAAGAGCACAGCAGTTGTATTAGTATATTATCCTCGAAGAAAGGGTGAAGGAAGGGAAGGGGTGGATGCTCGCATAAAAATCAAAAGGAACTAATTAAATCCCTGTCCATCGATCATTAGCTGGCTTGCTCAGTGCCCTCTACAGTGCTCCAGTTGATCAGGGTGTGTGTGTGTGTTCTCTCTTCTCCTTTCTTAATGCATTAAAAAAGAGAGCATATATTTGATAGTAAAGGAGTCCCAAAATCTGGATGGCAGGTCAACGTACGGGGTTCTGTAATTATGACCAGTATTTAACAAAAGATGGTGATTACTGTATTTAGGCACTTCCCGTAGCTATCGTCCCCAGGACAGTGGGGTTCGCAGGCTTGCCGAGAACTTGACCTTGTTAATTTCCATGATCGATTAATCCATTCATCTCCTGTCTATCAGCACTAATGGCCAAGTCAGTCATGCGACACGTGAAACAAGCTTCCAGGAACGTATCATTTTCCCAATCCATTGAGAAAAGGACTGGCCGAAGAATCCACATCATCTTCGTGACCATCGTGTATATATGCTCGACCATTAATTATTATATATCCTTGTCCCCATCCTAGCCCTTGGTGGTCATGTGGAACACAATCACCAACTTTGTTTCGAAAACAATCATAGGAGCAAATGTCTCTTTAGTGATTGCCTTTTTTTTCCTCTCTTTTTTTTTTTTTTTTTAATTTCTGTTGGCTGGGAACCCTCCTCGTGATTGGCTGGATACCACGATCATGCGAACGTGACCCTACCTCATATACTTTTTGAGAACTGGATGAAGAAAATTTTCGGGATAATATCTCCAATAAATAAGAACACGGCCAGGGGAACAAATAGCTAATGTAGTCTCGGCTATGTATGTATCTTAGATCGAACACTCGAGCAACATCAGAACCATTGGCCATTCTATCATACACGAGCATGTCCCCCGTTAATTCCAATTGTGCTGTAGTAATGAAAAAAATTACTACAGACTAGGACATGAAATCTCCAGGAGCAAGATTAGACTGGGAAATGGGAGTAGAAAATTCAGATGATTTGGGAAAAATCGACAGCAGCCCACAAGAAGGGGGGAGGGAAAAGACGAAAGAAAAAGTTGGAACTCAAAAGAATTGTTGTTCCGGTTGGTGACTCACATGGAATGGTGGAATGGACGGAATGTCGCTTTTAGCTCTCCGCATTTAGCCAAGGAGGTCCCGACGAAGCCTCCAACAAGGAATCTGAAGGGTGGTGGATTTACTTGGATGAGGCAAACCTGAGCAACGGGGACCGATTTTATTTTTTGCAAGGGGAGACAAGGCGAGGGCCCACCACCAGGAGCGATGCCCACCACTCGCCGGTCGCCACCACCAACCCGGTAAGGTTCCTCTTGCTTCTCTGTGCGACCCAATCCATTGTATGGATAATGGACCTTGTATCCTGCAGTCAACGCATGTCGCACAGCACAAAGGTTCAATGGTTCCTTCCACCGATATATAGTAGAGTTGCACCTATCTGCTGCTGTAATACATGCGCCACCATTATCTCAGGTGGAGCCCGTCCTCCATGTAAGCCAGCCCCAGAACTTCTGTTCTATCGTCATCCACTACAGAGCATGTCCTGTCGAAGGCTTCAATTTGCTTCCGAACGTCCTCTCTTATGACAAAACAAAACAACAACAACAACAAAAAAATGATCATTGGGTTATTTACCGACTATCTTCTTCTTTCTTTATTAGGATGGCCAATTCCAAATGCTCGAATCCAGTTGATCTTGGAAAGGATTCATGTGAATCGAGTGCTCTTTGGATGTTCGATCGGCAGGCCCTTAATTAATTGGCAGGGAACAGGGGTGGGAGACAACCTGCCGTGATAACATCATGACGGCCGGCACCAATTAATGGCATGGTAGGGTCACGAAGGATCGCTTTTGCAGTCAGAAGGTAGCAGAGTCGATCCATCCGCGCTGCGAATTCGTTTCGAGGAATGCTGGAAATGATTGATAATAAGGTGAATGCGAAAGATGATGACTGGAGAGCATGTTGAGTTCAAATAACCCCGTAGATGCTGCTTTCATCTTTGGACGCCACGACTTGTATTGCCTATAGCACCTATCCCCCTGCTCCCAACTTTTTTCATTCTAGTGGATGGATGATGGTTCATCCTGTAGTGCCGTGCGCCGTTGGATGGTAAATGGCAATATCTGGTGTCAGCTCTGCCTCATGCCCGTGGACACTACCAAAGTGGAATCAGAAAAAGAGATCGAAAAGGATTTAGGGTGGATAGATGGCTGTCTCCACATTGGAACATGGAAAGAGTGGATCCTAGTTGAATATCAGGATAAACACCAACCTTAGAATGAATGGACAAGAGTAAAGGGAATTGCATAATTTGGTTCCCATGGACAAGCAGGCCGGAAAACACACAAGGAGGTAGAGGAGGAAGAGGAAGAAGATGCCACATCAAGGTGGACATCCCGGATGAATACTTGGGGCTCTGAGCCGGTTATTTCCACAATAGCTTAAGCTTAAGCTTTTGGGTCGGTCCTCCTCACAATATGGGTTTACTAACTTGGAACGGTCCTCCACTTAATAGCTTAAGATTTTGAGCTGCAAATTTGTCACACTAGTTTGTTGCTTGCTTAGCAATCTAGGCTCTCCAAGGCTCCAAGCACCTAGATGGCACTATTGACAACGCTACCAAAGGCTAGGTTCGAGTCCAAAATCAAGACTCAAAAATGAATCTAGTCTGGCGAGCATCAAGCATGCCTATTCCTAGCCGACCAATTTGAAACCCTAATTGGAAATCTATGAAAACTAATCACTGCACCTCAAACATACTGCTCCCTCTAGTGAATTCTCTTGGATTCTCCAAAACTAAGCAAATCACTAGGAATGTGCAAAATAGAATTAGCACGACACAAACACATATATTTCCCTTTCCCTTTCAATTAAAATAATAAATCTTATCAACTTAAAATTCCCTGCTCAGGAGGCAACGTCTCCAATAAGTACTATATGATTCAAGTTTTCTACAAGTCAAAATCAATGCTCAAAAAATGAACAATAAATATTCATCAGAACCTCATCAACTGATCTTATTCCATTATATTTTAGTATTATAGGGAGGACACATCATCCTTGGCCCTTCATGCTGATGTATCTGTGTGGACTTAAATGGGGTCGTTTTGGCATGCAAACATACCACAAGTGATGGCCTAAAAAGGCATATGCTCGCAAAATATTTGAACTTTCCAAGAAATGATGGATGTTAAGAATAAATCAACAAGGCTCGACAGATTTAAAAGTCTCTTGCAACATTTGGTTATGAAACGTCACTAAGAAGGATATACATAATAAAGATGTAGTTTGTGTTTTAATCCTCGACATGAATCAAATTGTGATGGACTAGGCTTATCTTATGGTTATCTTTAATGCCAAGTGCCTATGTCATGTCATTTGAATAGATAACACCTGGCCAACATGCTCAGCTTTGACAACTTGTGAAGATAAGTAACCATCAACAAGCTAACCCGGTACTTAGTTTAGTCCAATCTGGAAAAGGAAAGCACAGTGAACAGCCACCAGTAAATGCATGATGTTCCACTTTACTAATTCCCAACGAAATGGAGCCCAAAAGAAGCATGCATCATCCAAAGGCTCGCTAAGTGATTGTCTGGAATGAACTTCCCCTCTCAAAGGTCCATTGTGATCATTGATTTAGTGCGGGTATTCATTCAATCACATATCCTTCATAGTATTCTTCTGCATCCAAATGGTCCCTTTCTTTGCATGTAATGTTGCTACTTGATTGGTTCCCATCTCTCCTTCAAATTGAGCCTACAAGCGCACCATCCGTTTCATATAGACAAAGTAATAAGTATTGCTTCATAGACGTTTAAATCTTCCCATTTAAACAATATCGTCTTCATCTTCATATTTCACATATTGGTGGTAGTATTACTTCTGCTGACAAATTTTCATGCAATTAACCATGCTCTAATTGATAGAGATACGGAAACATGCTTTGCAAGCAAGGTCAAACTTTGCTCACAAGGTAGCACCAGACATTTTGGGTTGCTACATTTTCTTATGCAAGAGGACTCATCCACAGTTAATGAAATCAAACTTCCTTAGGACTTTTGGTCCGACGGAGCTCTACAGCACCATGCTTCCTTATATTCAAGTTCAGGAGTCTCTGCTCTATGTAAACTGCCATATCTTCTGCATAGCTCATAAGTATACTCCTGCAACCCATACGCTCGTTAGCAAAGCTTTGACAATAAGAGATATATATCAAACCACTGTTGACTCTATAGCGTTGAACGTATTGAAATCAACACCAGAACATCAAATAGTTGGAGAATGTAAATCTCCAAAAGCGGATGCATGAAACTTGGCGAACTCCTGAACAAGCATGGTTATCAGTCCGAATGTTTCCAAGTACCGCTCGAGTGGTCCATTTCACTACAACCGTCCACTTGAGGACATATAGATATCTGGAGGCTTCAACCAACGTTGAATGCCCTGGCATTCCGAAATTGCATATAGTATATAGAAAGTCAAATGGAAAGACTGTGGTGCATGACAAATGAGGACACCTGTACATGCAACACTTGAAACTCATGCATGAAGTTTCTATCAAGAGTCAAGATAACTTTATAATCTTCTTAATCTGCAAAAAAAAAAAAAAAAAAAAAAAAAAAATCCTTTTCCGTGGTGGATCTAGACTCTAGAACTCTTGATAGGACATTCAATGTAGTTCAAGTAGCCTATCCTGTTTGCAAGGTTGTTCGTATTCACGAAGCAATATGGCTGCAGAATGGGCAGCTATTACAGAAGGGCCTACCTTTAACGAGGTTGTATCAAAAATTGAGCTCCATAGGCTTGAGTGAATGAGTAAACTAGACGGCTCTCTCCTTATCACTAAGATAAAGTGATTCATCCAGAAATATATTCACCTTTGAGCCTTTGAGGGGAAAGCCCAAATGAAGAGACCATAGTCACTTTTCAGAAAGGTGAGGTATAACTTATCTTCCCGCATATGGGTGTCCAAATGGATGTTATGACAAGAAGTACCCTAGCCTCCGCATATCAAGCATGCTCGAAGCTGCAACTGACTAGGCAACAAGACATACCTGTTTTATTATGACCTTTAAACATGAAAATGAATTCAAAAGTAGAGTTGATCCATAAGAAACCTGCTTGTGAATTCTTCTATATAACCATGAATAGCATTAGTCGAGCTTCTGCTACAGATAATGTCATGTCTTCAAAAGCACAAGATCTGGTCATGCTTGAAATTAATCACTTTCTGCAACGAAATCGGCAAACTGCTTAAGAAAAAACCTGAGCTGAATAAATTAGCCAAAGATAAATGCAATCACCTTCAGATGGCAGTCATCAACTTGTGACAGATAATTCTTAAGAACATCTGCAGGTGTGTAATGAGCTGTTACATTGAAACCTGATTCTTATAAATCATAAGATACCATTTTGATCTCAACTTACTCCTATTAAGCTATTTTCTAAGATGCAGTTAACAGATTCAACTGATGATTCATTAGCTAGAACTCATAGCATCAGCAGGGAAAAGGGGGCTTTTAGTAGCAGCAAGACTCAAAATAGTTTGAGGGCATATCCTTTGCAAAACTTGGAGTAATCATCCGATGATTTGTGCAGAATGAACTTCTTGATTGGCGTCTGCATTTCCCTTCTTCAGTCCAATCCAGCATGAATTGCAAAAGTTGGAGGGACACACCAATATATCCCCCTAATCAACAAAAATAAAGCAGATTCTTCTTCATAAAAAGAATCAATAATACTATCAGTTTATCAAAAAAACTGTGAATCTTTAAAGAAGCATTAATGGAAAAAGATAACGAACTATTGGTCCATTGTTCTCTCAGTTCCAGGTAAGATCAAATTTTTAATTTACTATTCAACACCCATAGGGTTTGTTGGTGATTCTCTCTGTCATAGGCGAGCATGTACTACTTACAACTAGTTGGTCTCTTCCTAGAAACTTTTAATTTAGTAGGAATACTTCCTAGACTGCAAAGAATGTCAGACATGATAATCTGCCAAATATTTGAGCTGCTTTACCTTTGCTAATGTAAACTATAATTAGCTTTTGTAAATGCGCTTCATTTCTTCAATCTGTACCTGAGATTCTAAATAATTTGAGTTCCACATGCATTTTCCTCTCTCCGACAAGATAAGCAGTATGATTTACAGTTCAAGAAAGAAAATTAAGGAACTGTCTTGTCAACTTGTCACCAAATTTTGAGAAGCTTCACAAAGTGTTTATCTATAATATATATATGGCCAAATCGGATCCAATTCAAACAAAACTTTTAAATGCATCTAGCAAAGGCTTATCACAATCCTTGTTTCACAAGCGAACATATTAAACCCCTATATACAGAAATCTATTTTTGAGGCTTCATCTAGTAGATGTGCCTATGAATCAGCAACAATTGTCAACAAACGTCAATAAGAAGATGGATTGACCTAATGAAGGCTGATATAAAGGCCAACTTATCTATAGCTTGCTGTCATAACAACCCAGAAACCTTAATGCAGGTAAGTTTCAGGACAGCCAGCCTCTGCACAACCAACTGAAAAATGTAAGGCAGTAAACATAGAAAACAAATTGAAAGAAGAATTATATGCCATAGGGATATAAAGAGGCATATGTGGAGGTGTAAGGGTCTATCGCCATCACTAGAACCACTAACAACAACAATAACTACAAAAAGCCAGTGATGCAATTGCGTTGAGAAGCCAGTTCCCCAACAAAAAGATCAACCCAGCAGAAAAAACTACAATATGATTTGCAAGTACCTTCCTCTGCTACAGTCCCTACTTGAAGTGCACACAAAAGCTTGGGTGCAAGACACATTTTTACTCTCTAAAAACAAGAAAAGAAAAAGAAAACATAAACGACACCATTCTTCCAACAAAATATTCAAGAAACAACCTTACCAACTTCTCAATAATTCTTGAGAAGATCCAGATAAGTTTCACAAGGCAAAAGTCAAAGCACAATTTCATCCACTCCAAGTTAAATTAAACATTTAAACTTCTTTGAAAAGACAAATAAGCTTGTTCACGGTCCCTTTTCTTGTCACAACTAAGCAAATCTACCACCTATACCAATTTTTTATTTTAATTCACACATCAAGTGTGCATTTTGATCTACAAAGAATGCTTACCATTATTTAGATTGTTCCATTGAAGAATACTATCTCCTTAAATTAATTATGCAAACTCTTAAATAGCTTGCCTACATGTGAAAACAATCTCAGGACAAGTACCAAAGCTTCAAGATAGCCAAACTTGTAACAGCCATGGTTTGAAGACTCAGATTCAGTCGGAGCGTTTTTACTCTTTCAACCAATTTGGTTCAGTTTTCTTGGTGCTGACCTAAATTAGTACAATATAAAATGTTACTTCTAAAATGAAAAATCAAAAAAATTGCAAATATACAGAAATAATGAGGGGAAAATAGAAAAGATACACGTTAAAAAATTTCAGACATTTTTTATTCAAGGTGTAGGAGGGTGTACATCTATTTGTTATAAGATAATCAAGAATCCTTTGAAATCTCTGAAAAAATAGACGAGGAATTTTATTACAAGGAATGTTATTAACCAAGTTAAAACCCTCTTAATTCAAAAAACTGAAAAAAATGACCTAGAATT
Organism: Phoenix dactylifera; assembly: GCF_009389715.1. Lineage (NCBI taxonomy): Eukaryota > Viridiplantae > Streptophyta > Magnoliopsida > Arecales > Arecaceae > Phoenix > Phoenix dactylifera. The sequence goes on along the minus strand of NC_052403.1, from coordinate 827,381 downwards.
GACACCAAGTACCCAAGTATCCTTGAAAAGCTGAAGAAATGATCTTAAAATGACACTGAACAGACAAATGGTTGATAAATATATCATTCATAATCAATTTTGATCAATTTTAGCTGAAACTGACTGAAACCATCCGAGAAACTAATTGATTTGAATCGACACTGACCAAAATTGTCTGAAACCCAAGACTGAAACCAGTTTGGGTTTGAACGTGACCAAAATGGATCAGTTTTGGCAAAACTTGAAACCCTTGGCTTGTCCTCTCTATTGTGCAACTTTTTTGAACCATAGAACATCACAAGCCTAAGTCACCAAGTAATATATCAGTCAAATGACACCCTAGAAGCAACTATTTATTTCATCTACTAATTTTTTATTGTATTGGATATCTCTTCATCTATACCCCTATTTTTTTGTACAAAAAATCCTCATAATAAAAAGTTAATTCATCAATTCATCTATAACTAGTGCAGATATTGGCTTGGCGTTAGCCTTGGTGGGAGCTCCCCAAAGGTGGAAATTCAGTTGTCTCACAAAAACTACTTTTAATGCAGGTCACTACTCTAGAATACATCTTCTGAATAATTTTAATAGCACTTATGCCCAACTTTTTAAATTCTCGATTGACTACCTTCCTGGTGCCTATCATCCACTTTATCCAAGTTAAAAAAAAAAAAAACCAATTATACAACTTGTAGAATATCACAAGTCTTTTTCAGCTTTATGAAGACTCAATAATTGAACATGACATAACTTGTTCGACGTTTCAACTTAAATACACTGATAGACACATAATCAAACTTTCCAGAAGACAAATTTTGGCTTTGGCATGTCATGCTTCCAACAGCAACCACTTATGGCCCTAAGTTCTCACAATGACCGGTTAGCTTCCATGTGATATTTCAACCAGCTCTATAAACTAGAACATACAAGGAACCTAATTCAAAAATTTACAGGAATAATAAATAAGTTAATATCATGTTCAGGAATAAATCAAATTAAGCAGGCAAATGGGCTGAGTTGCCACAGGCTATTAGCTCTGTGGCTTTTAACTTGAGAAAATACAAAATTATAGTTCTTTCCAAGAAAATATGAAATAAGTGGAAAAAAAAAACATGAATCTTATTTGACAGTTTCCAACTGATAATGTAAATCAGAATGAAAATATCAAATTCACTGCAAATGTCAAAATGGAAACTGAATGAGTTAAACTAGTCTTTTAGAATCTATCAAGTAGAAGCAAAGAACATCAAAGTCAAAAAGCCAGGGTGGGTGAGTGGGTGAGTGGGTGCTTTAATTTTCGTGCGACCGTGGGTGGTCTCACGGGAATTTTCCCGAACGGGTGGTGGGTGGGAGCGATGGTGGAGCCGGAGGTGGGGAGGAAGACGGGTCCGATGAACGGCGCCCCAACCCGTCCAAATCGGAACACTGTGGGGGGAGGGGGGAGGGGTCCGTCGTGGTCGGAGGTGGCTAGTGGTGCTTCGAGGCGGCCGCATTGGACGACCCACCGGATTCCCGATCGGGAGCTGGAGGCGATGCAGAGACGCTTCGACGACGTGGTGGAGGTTGACGATGATGTGCTGGAAGAGGTCAGGAAGCCTTGGAAGACCTCGGCAGTGTTGATTCGAAGCCTGGGTAGAGTCGTCCCCGCCGAATGGGTAGTCAAAGAGCTTCGGCGAGTCATGAAACTACCCGAGCCTCCCGAAATCTTCCCGCTGTTGGAGGGCTTCTTCGTGGTTCGTTTCTCCTGCGAGGAACACCGGGAGAAGGCTCTGAGCTGGGGGCCATGGCTGGTGGCAGGGCAGATCCATGCCATGGAGAGGTGGAGGCCAAATTTCTCACCCGGTGCAGGTGAGCTAAACAAAGCCATTGTTTGGCTACGAATGCCCGGGTTGCCGTTGGATTATTGGGAGGAGTCCATTATCCTTCAGATGGCGGCGAAGGCCGGGAAGCCGCTGGCAGTGGACGAGATAACAAAACAGGGCAAGAAACGAGGCTTTGCTCGGGTCAAGATAGAGGTGGATCTCCGATTACCTCTGAGAGGCGGCACCTTTGTGAAGGGGAAGGCACAGGGACGGGAGGAGAGAGTTTGGCAAGGCTTCATCTTTGAGAACCTTCCGAATCCATGCTGCAGATGCGGTAGAGTGGGGCACGGAGAAGGCTTCTGTGCGGCGAGTCCGGTCGAGGTCCTAGTGGACGGGGGTACCGAGGTGGTGACGGATGAGCAGATCGGCACACCGGAGAACTCTTCTCAGGGTGGGGCCGGTGGGAACGCTACTCCGGGGAACCCAGGCTATGGGCCGTGGCTGGTAACCCATAGGGTTCGGCAAATGAGAGCCGGCGGAGGGAATGTGAAGCCGAGGAAGCCGATGGTGTCGGAGTGTGGACAAAATCCGGCGGGCACGCCTTCTCGGACGAAGACACCTCCGGCGGATGGGGAGTCGACTCCTTCTGTCTCCCCTGTGGATCTGGATGGCTGGCAGAAGCCGTCCAAAGTAGCTCGGAGGAAATCCCCGGAGCAGGGCAAAGGAGAATGCTCCAACGGCCACTCGGGAGGTGGGGTGAGTCAACTCGGGGGGGCGTTTGGGGCACTGTCCGAGTCGACCAGCGACTCGATACTGGTTGAGTTGGACCGGCCGGAGGTTGATTGGGCTGGCAACAATTCACGGCCCATCTCTACTGTGCTTAGGCGGCCGGGCTCTGGCCCGCCTAGCCCGAGGAGCGGGTCGCGTGATATTGGGCCTGGCGCTGGGCTGGGTCCAATGGTGACTGACCGGGTGCAACTTAAAACGGATGCGGGTCGGGGACCTGGTTTGAGTCCGCTCAAACGCGCCCGCAGCCCGTCAAAGAGAGGCAGCTCTGCCGACTTCCCGTGTCCAGCCGGCGGTGTTCGTCCGGCCATGGGATTCCGGAGGATGGTGGCGCTCGGGCATCGGAGAAGCCGGAGCTCTCCTCCGCCGGTGGCTTCGTCGAGTTCCAGGCCACCGAAGGCCGGCGGCAGGCGGGAAGCCAACGGCGGTCGTCCTGCTGGCTGGAGGTTGTCCCGTGCCACCTCCGTCGGGGATCTTCCGGCGGTCTTGAAGGCGGCGGAGACGCCGAAGGGGGTGACGCAGGTGCCGGATGGACTGGAGGCGCCAGATCGAGCTGGGGCAGATGTGAAAATGAAGGGAGTCTGCGGCAGGGAGGGAGATGGGGCTACTGTGGGTTCTTTGTGCCATTTGGCACAGGGAAACAGTAATCCTAGCCACAGTGAGGTGTTGTCCCAAGCGATGGCAGCTGTGCAGAAAGGGAATCCTGAGTCTAATTCCAATGCGGGAGAGTATGTGGACAGTGGGATGATTGTGGATAATGGGGTCGGCTCCGGTATGGAGAGTCGAGCCACCGAACTGGGTTGTTAATGAAGATAATTCTTTGGAATTGTCGGGGAGCCGGGAAACCCTCTTTCGCCCCGGCGTTTCGGAGATTGGTGCAGGTGCACGACCCAGACATGTGTGTTTTATTTGAGACCCGGTTGGCCGGAAGGAGTATTGTAAGAGCCAGGAGGGCATTGCCTCGGTCCTGGGGTTTCTATGCTGTGGATTCTCAGGGATTGTCGGGAGGTATTATAGTTACTTGGAAACTGGACTGTGGGAAGCTGGACATCTTTAATGTTAGTAGCCAAGAGGTGATCATGGTAATATCTGAGGGGGAGGGTAGACCATGGATATTTGCAGCTGTGTATGCTAGTACCGACTTCAGGGCTCGGAGGACACTGTGGGAGGAGGCTTCCAAGTTGGTTGATCAGGGGCAGCCGATGTTGATTGCAGGAGATTTTAATTGTATAGATGATCCACAGGAGAAGATGGGAGGGAGGCAATTTTCCTATCAGAGGAAGGTCAGGGAATTTCAGGAGTTTATTTCTACAAATGGACTGATAGATCTGGGCTTCACAGGGCCTAGATTCACATGGTGCAACAATCAGCAGGGCCCGGCTAGAGTCTGGGAGAGACTTGACAGGGCCTTCGCCACAGCTGGATGGATCCAGGAGTTTCCAAACAATCATGTTAAACACCTACCGAGGATAGCTTCAGACCACAGTCCGATACTGGTATGTACTGATAGACCCATTCCTTTTCGCTGTCCTTTCAGGTTTGAGAGGTTATGGTTGTGTTACCCCCGATCTTGGGGGGTTGTGAGCGAGGCTTGGAACAAGCCGGTTCGGGGGGATGCTATGTATCGGATTTCTCGCAGACTTGAGCTGACTAGGAGATATCTTCGGAGGTGGAACAGGGTGGAGGTTGGGAACATATTCCGAAGAATTGAGGAGTTAGAGGAGGCCATTGCTAATATGCAACTACGAGAGGCGTCGGGTGGAGGTTTATCACATGTGGAGTTATCGGAGTTGAGATCCTTCCTATCTATGCATGATGCTCTTCTTAGCCAACAGGAGATCTTTTGGAGGCAGAAGTCAAGAGTACAGTGGATTCAGGAAGGGGACAGGAACACAAAGTTCTTTCATCAGTCTACATTGATCAGAAGACAGCGGAATAGGATCAGATCTATCAGGGACGAGGATGGACAGGCTATAGAGGACCCGATTATGATTTGCAGGGTGTTTGAGCAGTTCTTCAGGACTAGGTGGACGGAGCGGACAGGGAGTGGAATATTTACTGAGCTACCCTTATCTCCTGAGGGGGTCTCCGATGAGGACTCTTTAGCACTGATCAGACCGGTATCGGGACGGGAGATTCAGAAGGCGGTGTGGTCCCTGGAGGGGGACAAGGCGCCCGGACCGGATGGCTTTCCGCCCGTGTTCTTCCGTAGGTATTGGTCGATTGTCGGCCTTGATGTTATTGAGGCCATTCAGCAGTTTTTTAGCACGGCGGAGATGAGCCCGGAGTGGCAGAGGACTTTTATTACTTTGATCCCCAAGCGCCAGGTTGCTACTGAGCCTGGCCACTTTAGGCCTATTAGCCTTTGTTCTACTTTATATAAGATTACAGCTAAGATTTTGGCAATTAGAATGAGAGGGATTTTACCCAGAATCATCAGTCCAGAGCAGGGTGCTTTTATTGGGGAGAGGAACATATCAGATAATGTCCTTATTGCCCAGGAGTTCATGTTTGACCTGGTGAAGGCTCCAGTGCGGCGCTGTCTTATGGGGGTCAAGCTTGATATGGAGAGGGCATATGATAGGATGTGCTGGGATTTTCTTCGACATTCCTTACAGAGTTTTGGCTTCCATGAGATGTGGATCAGGTGGATCATGGGCTGTGTGAGGGGGCCATCCTTCTCCATTCTGGTTAATGGTTCACCTTCACACTTTTTTGATGCTTCGGTTGGTCTTCGTCAGGGGTGTCCGCTGTCTCCCTTGCTTTTCATTATCTGTGCAGATGCATTATCCAGAGCTCTTCGAGTAGCAGTGGACACACAGACTCTGGAGGCTTATAGGCCAGTGCAGGGGGCTGTGCCGATCTCCCATCTACTCTTTGCTGATGACTGTTTGCTGTTGGCTAGGGCGACCAGGCAGAATGCCCATGTGATCCGGAGGACCCTCTATGCTTATTGCTCGGCTTCTGGACAACGGGTCAACTTGAACAAATCGTCTATCTTTTTCAGTCCAAAGACCAAGGTTCAGATAAAGGCCGGAATTATGGAGACTCTGGGTGTGGGTGAGCAGGAGGGCACCTTGACTTATTTGGGTGTGCCGATACTTGGGCGACGCATGCGCAGTGGAGATACCAGTTCTCTTGAGCATAGCATTAGGCACAGGCTGGAGGGGTGGCAGATGCATTCACTATCCATGATGGGCAAAGTCACATTGGCACGGTCAGTTCTTAGTGCTATTCCGGTATATCTTGTATCCCATACTGTTCCTCCCGTAGCTTCATTGAGGTCAGTTGAGCGGCTCATCAGGGACTTTATCTGGGGGAGGCGTGGTGATAGAGGCAGGGTACATCTAGTGGCTTGGGAGGTGGTCTGTCAGCCGGTCAAACATGGTGGCTTGGGTGTGCCGTCATTGGTGGCGCGACGGGAGGTATCGATTCTGCGGCTAGCAGCTAGCCTCTTGTTGGAGCCTGAGAGTTTATAGTCCTCACTGATGAGGGCTAAGTACGGGGCATTGACGGTTGGCATTAGGGCGGGACGGCTCCATTCCCCTATCTGGAGGGAGATCAGTGTTAGGGCTCCGTTGGTGCTTCCGGCCATCCGGTGGGCTGTCGGGGATGGTATGTCTGTGGATGTCCTTGAGGATAGCTGGGTGACTGAGTTACCGGTTAGCAGGCTACCGGTCATGGTGGATACGAGCAGGCTGCTGGGACGTCGTGTTGGCGATCTACTTGTACCGGAGGAGGGGAGCTGGGATGAGGTGTTCATTCGGGAGACATTTGGGGAGCAGCTTGTGGAGAGGATTCTGGCATTACCGATCCCATCCCAGGCGGAGCCTGACAGACTGGTCTGGTTACCGACGGGCCGATCGCGGGTACGTGCCAGGGATATTCATGCGTGGACTAGGCGGGAGCCAGAGAGGCGGATTGATGGTGGATGGATATGGAGGATGAGGGTGCATCCCCGGGTGGCGCTCTTCATTTGGAAGGTAGCCTGGGGTTGCCTTCCGACCAGGAGTGTATTGGCCCGGCGGGGGATGAGGATGGGCTCACTATGCGAGGTATGTCTGGATGCTGAGGAGACGGTCGGCCACGTCCTCCTTCGATGTCCTGTAGCTATGCAGTGTTGGAGATTGGCCTCGGCGCTACTACCACCTTTATGGGAGTCGGTGGAGGATATGCTCCGGTTCTTGAGTGAGTCTATTCGTAGGCCGAGGGAGGCTGAGACCGGTTCCATTGTGGCTTATCTAGCCTATCACATATGGTTAGCCAGGAATGATCGTCTATTCGAGGGTGGGCGGCTGACCCCACGGGCTGTGATGGAGAGAGCTCTGAGGCAGGCAGCTGAGACATCTACGTTGACCACGTCGGCTCCACCTGGGAGGACTAGGGACATCTGGGGTACCTGCACTGCTGTTTCAGCGTCCAGGTTCAGTTACTTTTCTTGGGTACCCCCACCCCCCGGTTATCTCAAGGTGAATTTCGACGGTGGCTCGGCGGAGGATGGCACCTCTGGGGGCGTGGGTTTTGTTATCAGGGACCATCGGGGTACTTTTATTGCTGCGGGGGGACGGAGCACTTTTGGCGTTTCGGCGGTGGGAGCAGAGCTGCAGGCTGCTTGGGAGGGTGTTTGGTTTGCGAGACGAGTTCTGGGGGCAGAGAGACTCGTTCTCGAGGGTGACTGTTCTGTGGTGATTGACTGGATTCGTGGTGTGGATATATACGGTGATGGCCATCCCCTGATACGGGATACCCGGAGCTTGGTGCGGGAGCTGATTTCTTGTCAGGTTGTCCATGCTTACCGAGAGGCGAACAGTGCAGCAGATTGGGTCGCCTCTTATGTTGCCCGGCATACCGGGGAGGTTTTCTGAGCTAGGTTGGATGGCGTTCCACACGCCTTATTTTGTTTACTTTTCTTTGATATGTCTGGTTGTATTCACGTTAGTGGTATATGAATGAAATACCGTTTTGATCAAAAAAAAAAAAAAAAAAAAAAAAAAGAACATCAAAGTTTGATGGATTCATCTACTTCAACTCTTTGCAATCAACCAAAAACAAAGTAAACAAGAAATGATAACCAGTTTATTAACAAGAGAAACTGATAGAAAGAAGCAGTAACAACTTTGGATAGATCCTGAAAGAAACATAATCATGGCTCGCCCATGTCATGAAGAACATGAAACTTACATCAATATAAGTGTATAGATCTTCCTCTGACGATCACGAACATCGATCACAAATTCAGCAAAGGTTAAAATATATACAAAGGTGACAGATAAATCGAATCCATACAACCAAACTGGCGTATATTTATTCATCCTTAACTCCTCTATGACGAAACCATAATAATCATCATTAAAGAGTAAGAAGAGGGGAAGGAAGCACGTACTATTCAGTAGTCTGCTCGATAGTCGCTGTAATCATCCCTCGCAGCAAGATCACTCTCCACCCTCTCCGCAACCTTCTCCTCCTCATACTTGAAGCCTTCTTCCAACGCCAGCCCTCCCAGTGCCCCGGCCACCGCCCCAACTGCCAGGCCGGCCCCCATTCCCAATCTGCCCCCCTTCGCCTTCTGCTCGTAAGAAGAAGGGCCGGATGAGTAGTCCACAGGCGCCGACGGGCCACCGTACACCGATGCGCGATCATAGTAGGGCTGGGCCGGGGCAGGGGCAGTGGCCGGGGCCGGGGCGGGAGGTGCGGAGTAATACCCGGCGTTGGAGGAATAGTAGCCAGAGTAGGGATCGGAGTAGTTGCCGTAAGGGTACCGCGATGGTTGGGACGGCATGGGGTGGCTGTAAGGAGGGACGAGCGGAGGCGGAGGGGGATGGGTGCGGTAGTCCCGGGAGGAAAGGGGAGGAGCCGTGGAGTAGTAATAGCCGGAGGGAGAGGCGAATTGGTAGGCGGACTCCGGCGGTGGGCAGGGGCGCTCCCGGATCGCGACCTTGATCCGGATCTTGCCATGTGGGCGGCCGGAGGGGCGGCAGAGCTCTAGCGTTTTGATGGGGAAGGGGCATCCGTCGACGGCTACGACGGAGGATGCGGCGGCTTCGAAGGCGTCGGGGCCAAGGAGTTCCCTGAGGGGGCAGCGGGCGGTGCCGACGAGGGGCTTGGGGGTCTCGGATGGTTTGGAGTGGAAGATGTCGAGGGTGAGCAGGAGCGAGGGGTCGAGGAAGGAGGGGGGGAGGGGGAGAAAGAGGCGCTCGTTCCAGACGGGACGGGTGTTGCCGGCGTCGTCGGGCTTGGTGGCGACCCAGCGGTCGGGGTCGAGGTAGGCAACAGCATAGGGCTTAAGGTCGCCGTGCTGCCAGTTCACGTTCTTGAGGTGCTTCGCAGAGACCACCGTCACCTCCAGGTCGAGGGGCTTCGCCGGAGGAGCGGGAGGAGGCCGAGAAGAAGCCATCGCCGGTAGCGAAGGAGGCTAATGTGCGCGCGCAAGATGCGACAGCCAAACGCCCCAGAGAGGAGCGGACCGCAGCATATAGAATATTTCCGATGTAGAACGAGTTTCATGAGGATCCTATAATAGTATAAGATGGAATTTTATGCAGCAGTCTTTATAGGGATTTGGCTTTCCTGAGGCATAGATCAAATGGGTTGTAGGTTGTATCAAAGCTCCTTCATTCGCCATCTTGGTAAATGGAACGCCATCACGGTATTTTATGTCTTCGGGTGGATTGCGTCAGAGCTGCCCTCTCTCTCCATTATTATTTATTATATGCGCAGATGCACTTTCCAGGGCACTGCGGTATGCAGTGATCATCCAGAAACTGGAGGTTTATAGGTCTGTGCCGGATGCCACACCGATCTCTCATCTACTCTTTGCCAATGATTGTCTTTTGTTAGCTCGGGCGACTAGGCAGGCAGCATGGTTTATTTGGAGGATTGTTCGGGATTATTGTTCTATGTCTGATCAACGGGTCAATTTATCTAAAGTCAGTAATTTGTTTTAGTCCGAAAATCAAACCGGATGTGAAAACCGCCATATTGGAGATTCTGGGAGTGGGAGAGCAGGAGGGCACTTTGAGGTATTTGGGAGTGCCAATCTCCGGTCAGCGTCTACGTAGCAGCGATTGCTCCTCTCTCGAGATCAGTATCAGGCATAGGCTGGAGGGTGGCAGTTACACTCTCTCTCCATGATGGATAGGATTACCCTGGTACGGTCAGTTCTTTTTTCGATCCCGATTTACCTATTATCTAACTCCCTTATACCAGTAGCGACAGTGAGGAATATTGAGCAGATCTTCAGGAACTTTATCTGAGGGAGGAACGGAGGCAGAGGGGGCGTCCATCTTATGGCATGGGAGGTTGTATGTCAGCCTACGAGATATGGTGATTTGGGGGTGCAGTCCTTGGTGGCGAGGCGGGAGGTTCTAGCGGCACGGCATGCTGCTAGAGTTGTGTTGGAGCCTGATGGTATGTGGTCCTTGCTGATGAGGGCCAAGTATGGCGCTCTAGAGCCTGGGGCCCATGCTGGGCGCCGCCATTCACCAGTTTGGAGGGAGATTTGTGCTAGAGCAGGTTGGCGCTTCCTGCGATTAGATGGGCTATTGGTGATGGTCGGTCCATTGATGTGTTGGAGGATCGCTGGGTGACAAAGCAGCCTATTAGTAGACTTCCGGTTATGGTGGATACATCGAGGTTAGCCGGTCTCAGGGTCAGAGATTTGATGGAGCCCGAGGGGGACCGTTGGAGGGTGGAGTTGATTAGGGAGGCTTTTGGGGAGCAGCTGGTAGAGATGATCCTGGCCCTACTTGTCCTTGCCCGGAAGGGGTCGGATAGACTAGTCTGGATGCCGACAGGGTGATCGCAGGTGCGAGATAGGGATATCTATATGTTGTTGCACCGAGAGTCAGCCCGGCAAATAGAGGGAGGATGGATTTGGAGGATGCGGATTCACCGGCGTGTGGCGCTCTTCATCTGGAAGGTGGCATGGGGCTGCCTACCGACCAGGAGTTTGCTAGCACGGCGAGGGGTGAGGATCACTCAGTGTTGTGAGGAGTGTATGGAGACTGAGGAGACGATTGATCATGTTCTCCTGCAGTGTCCTAGAGTTAGGGGGATTTGGGGCCGATCACCCTCTTTGTTGCCCCATTCAGTCGAGTCGACACAGGATTTGATTCATTGGCTGAGAGTTTCCATGCGGAGGCCTAGCACTATTGAGGCCTGGATTCGGTGGTCATATTTGGCTCATTCTATTTGGTTGGACAGAAATGCTGACATCTTTGAGGGCAGGCGGTTACCCCCATAGATGGTGGTGGACAGAGTTATGCGTCTTGCTAGGGAGGTTACTACTACTACCATCAGGTTCTCTTTTAAGATGGCCAGGGACGTCTGGGGTACTCTTTCCGCTATCACAGCACCCAGGTTCGCCCTAGTTTCTTGGGTACCCCCACCCCTTGGTCATCTCAAAGTGAACTTTGATGGTAGTATGTCGGTGGACGGGGTGTCAGGAGGAGTTGGCTTTGTCATCAGAGACCATCTGGGTAGTTTGATAGCAGCTGGTGGCCGCCGCACGCCGAGACTTACTGCAGTCAGTGCGAAGCTGCGGACAGCCTGGAAGGGGATATCCTATGCGAGGCGGATACTCCATGCTGAGCATATATGCCTTGAGGGAGACTGCTCTGTAGTGATTGAGTGGATTCGGGGAGTGGACAGATATGGTGATGGTCATCCTTTCATCCGTGAGATCCGGAGACTGGCTCAGGAGCCGAGCGATTTCCAGGCTTTACATATTTTTTGGGAGGCAAACGGTGCAGCAGACTGAGTTGCCTCATTTGTTGTCCGGCACTCCGGAGAGGTCACATGGACATCTGTAGGAGATATTCCTCCTACCTTGCACTCTTTACTTTCTTTTAATATGGCTGGATGTACTCAAGTTAGAACTATATGAAATGTCATTTTCACCCAAAAAAAAAAGAATATTTCCGATGTATCAGCGATTTTGCCTTATGTTTCTTTCTTTAACGCCTGGGCCCCGCCCTTTCTTTTGTATGTTTATTCATCTAATGTTCTAAGCGTCAGCAAAATGTCGCCTGCTACTCCAAGGACGCTTCGTATGGCCCAAAAAAAAAACTTAAATTTATTATTTTTTAATTTTATTGAATGTATCCACACTTATACTATATAAAATACTTATTTTAGTAAAAAATATCGATAAAATGCCTCCAACTCAGATTATTTGGTAAGAGAAAATCTTATTTTGATTTCTATTTCAGGAGAGGACTCCTACATTTCCATCTCTTGAAAAAAAAAACTCCAATCTTTTTCTCGCTATTCAAATCAAATGCATTAAAAAAAATATGACCATTTCGATTTTTATTACAATTTATTTTAATTTTGATTCCAATTTTGGCAACTTTAGATTGCCAAAATCAACTCCAGATTATTGATAAAAGCTTTTGGCAACCGGGCGAGCTTTGTATTTGCTGAAGAATCCATCTAGGCTATGTTTAATTCGAAACATCCACTTGCAACCAACAACGTTCATGTTGGGCTAAAAAGGAACAATAGTCTAAGTTTATTGATTCTGAAGAGATATAAATTCGATATCCATATCACGTCTCTACACCGTACTTTTTGAGGCTTATATGTAACATGTTGGTTCAATAGGATAGGACATAGTAAGAGTAGTTGGAAGAGGGTGGCGGGGATGGTATAGTATTTTATGCTTGGATATACCCGATTAAAATTGGGTTGTTATGAGTTGGGTGCGTTGTAGTAGGTTGAATGGTTGGTTGGTATGGCAAAAAAGTTTGATGATTGGGGGTGGCAGTAGTGGTGGAGGAGGAGATTTGGGGGAGGGAAGATGGGAGGCGATCTTATGTTGAGGTGCTGGAATGGGTTCAATTGGGATGCTTGTGTTGTCATGTGGTGTATTGATTGAATTGGATGTTGTTGCCATGAAAAAATTCTGAGATTGATATATTGTACCTGCAGAGTGATCTGAGAATGTATAGTTATTAGTAGTCCAAATAGTATCGGCAGGAGTAGGGAGCCGAGATAACCACATAGAAAGGGAGTCAAGAGCAGAAGTGGAATTATGAAAGGTTGATTGAGATGGTGATATAATTGAAAAAGGGAAGACATGCTCATCAAAGATGATATATATTATTTCTTTTACTAAATCAGGTATCTACACCCTTCGTGAATAGTGCTATGTCCTAAAAAACAACATTTAGTAGATTGATATTCTAGTTTATTGGACTTATATGGTCGAAGCCAAAGATAACAAAAACAACCGAAAGCTTGTAAATGGGAATAGTTTGAAGATTTCTGAAAAAGTTTCTCATATGGCGAAATTTTGCGATAAGAAACAATGGCATTCGATTTATTAAATATACTACAATAGAAAATGCTTCCAACCAGAATTTTGGAGAAATAGATACATAAGCAAGAAGTGTAAGTCCATTTTCAAAAATATGATGATATTTTCTTTCGACAACATTATTTTGTTCCTGAGTATGGGAACAAGAAAATTTGTGCATTATGCCATATAAAGACAAAAAATGTTTAAGAGTGTTACTTTTGAATTCACCAGCCCCATCAGAACGGAAAATTTTAATTTTAGTATTAAATAAGTTTTCAACTTGTGCTTTAAAAAAAAAAATCAAAAAAATCGGATTTGTAACACATGAAAAACAATCATGAATAGTGTGAAAATTCATCAACAAATAATACATAATAAGAAAAGTTTAAGCATGAAGAGTATGAGAAGGTCTCCAAACATCACAATATATTATTTCTAGAGGATACTAAGAAGCCAAAACAGATAATAAAAATGGCAATTTTCTGCTTTTTCTAATTGGCAAGATGAACATAAAGTTTGTCTTGGTTTATTTGAAATCGAAAGAGAGACAAAATAAAGGATTGGATATTATGAGATGGATGGCTGAGACGATGATGCCAGAGATAAGTGGAGATGTGATAGCTCACATGGGCTGCTGGTGAGTAATCATATGCATCTTTTGTTAAGAAATAAAAAGGATAAAGTTTATTCTCAGTCATCCTGCGGTACAATCTCGCTCTTGTATCCTTGTCTTTGACAACAAAGCCAAATTCATCGAACAAGAAATAGCAGTAATTATTATAAGAGAAACGGTTTACAGATGAGAGATTTGTCGAGGCTTTAGGACAATAAAGAACATTAGACAAGTGAAATTATTTTATGGCTAATTATAGAAAATGAACCAACGTGAGAGATAGACAAATCTTATCTGCTGCCAACTTGGACACTGCCAAAACCACTATATTTTGATGAGACAGATGACTTGTCGGCAAGAACTTTGAATTACTGGAGATAATCTTGCATAGAGGATGATCTCTTTTTAATATGATGAAGCTGACGTTTCATAGTCATGATATGAGAAGGAGCAAGGGAGTCAAAGCGACGAGAGAGAGCATTCCAAGCTTGCTTAGCTGAGGTAACGCCGACTATATAAGAAAGCATTGATTCGGATAATGTAGCATTGATCCAAGAAAGCAGAATATGATTACATTCATACTATGAAGCATAGGTTAGATGCCTTAGAGAAGATGGTGAAAATGAGTCATCAATGAAGGACATAAGCTTGTGTCCCCATAAAATTGGTTCAAAGAGAGACTTCTAAAGGAGATAGTTGCTGCCATCAAGCTTGATTAGGATTAGATATGAGATATTGGGCATTACAAAGGATGTAGCTAGAGAGGATTCAAGTTCGAGTGAAGAATGTGATGTTCCGGACATTGAAAGGATGGAAATTTCTAATATGAGAAGAAGGGCTGGGTTTGCAGTAGAAAGACAGTGATACCAAGATGGGCTCCGATATCAAGATAAAAAACAAAATTTGATGGTTAAAATCCAACTTAATTAGTTGGGTTTTTTTTGAGTTTGTATTGAATATATATGGAACATACAAGAGTGATTACTGGAGAAAACTTAGGAGAAAATTACAGCAGCAATTCAAATTTAATTAGAAAAAAATAATGAGAAGATTACAACAATAGTTTGAATTTAAAATTAAATTTGAATGGAGAGAATTCAAGATTTGTTATTAACCTTTCGCTAAATCAGCTGCATGGGCAGCTATCTTGTAATGATATGACACCCATCATAACGATTCGGCAACCCAAGGTGTTCCTTAGGTGTTACGGGGCAGAGAAGTGCATACCGAGGGCTCCGATGTTAGCAGCACCGATTGCTGAGGTGATGCGATCATATCCAGGAGCCATATCAGTTGTTAGAGGACCAAGCGTATACAAAGGCGCCTCGTGACACCATTCCAATTTGCTTCTCCATATTATCTGGAATTTTATGCATCGGAATATGTCCAGGCCCTTCATTCATTACCTGCATGGCCATAAATATACTACTAGTAATGTAACTTTTATAAGTTACCATGACTTTGTAAGTTGTTTGTTGCGACACCAAATAGTTATGCAAGAATTTATATCATGCGAAAGTCTAAATTTGTTGAGCTCAGGAGTCCTATTTTGGCTAGAGAGTAAAACTTATTTAAGAGAGCTGCAGTTCAGATAAGATTGTGCTTTGATATGTTTTGGCATGCAACTGGTGTGGCAAATTTGTTCTAATTTTACAATAAAAATCAAACATCTGCTCTCTTTTCTCCATTTTGTGACTCCAGATTTGTGGTTTGTTTTGGTATAGCAGCCTTTCCGAGCGAGCCTCTGCGATCTCCTGTAAACCCCCATGATGATGTGGTGGCTTTGGATTACGATCATCATATCTGCATTCAAGTTCCATCTCAAGAAGCTCCATTTTCGGCACAGTCAGGCAAGCTGAAAGCTTATTGGATTTCAGCTCTAGCCACCCTGCCCCACACTATTCTCAAACCTGAAACATACTCTCTGTTGAACCTGACTTTATTTTCTAGAAGCCTACAGGCAACCAGCAAACGAAACTTTATTCTCCTATCTACCTAAAGAAACTCAACATAAGGAAGGTGTCCCCCCCGCCCCCCGGTAAAAGCATGAGGAAAGTGCTATGCTGTATCAAAATAGAGAAAAAGGGAGGAGGAGATGGGAGACCATAAGAGTTGGAGAAACTTGGATCTTCCATGATAATTAAGAATTTTCTTGCACGAGAATGGATATAATTCTGATAAAAAACTAAAACATACGATGATGTCTCAAAGATAACTACTTGAAAGGGCCACTATTGTTAGAAAAGAAATAATTTAATATCCATAATGATAGACATAAGCATGTATAAAAAAATTATTATTATAGGTAACTCGAATTAGGGCCTGGGGCAACTGGCAAGGTTGCAAACGTACCCCTGACAACCAGACAAGCAATTGATGGAACAGGTAGGCAGATGAATTGTTTATATTCTAACAAAGCGACAATAGCAAGTGAGCATTTTACTGAACTTGATTCCTCACGTCACCAAATACGGACGAAATATGCTAGAGCAATATCTAATAAGGTGGCAAGGGGAAAAAAAAAAGATCTCTTCTTATTATAACATTTCTTCTGCTATTATTCCCTGTTTGGCATAGAACATCTGCGTGTATCTTGGTCCACCCAAATGCTCCCGCCTGTCAACCCAGTCTCTTCTTATCTTGGGAAGAGCTGCGACAACAACAAACAACATGAATCCGGTGACCAGTCCCAACAAACAAATGCATGAGGACATTCAACATCCTATCTCTATTAGGGGAAAAAAAAAATCCCAAAACCACGGATATGTGTCAACCAAGTTGTAATTCCGAAACAACCGTGTAAGAAAAGATTTCAGCAAGTTGCAGACACCGTTTTAACTGATTGGTTTGATTGTAAGAAAATGCTAAGCACCAAGGACGTTGTATGCCCCGGAGACATCTATGAGACTCAAAAGGGAAAAACAGAATATCATGAGTCTTTAGCACAACTCCCTCAAATGATAGAAATTCACAATAATTGGATAAAATAACCCAGAAGGATCATCGGACTCTCGATATAGGCCAGTTTGATTACTACAAGTATTTAGAAAAATCACTGAACTCGATATGGATCACTTTAGCCATTACGAGTATCCAAAGGGTTACCAAACTCGATGTGGATCATTTGGCTACTACGAGTATCGAAGAGGATCACCAAACTTAATGTGGAATATTTTGGCCACTAGAAATATTCAGGAGGATCACCAGACTTTATGTGATATACTTTGGCCACTACGAATATTTGAAAAGATCATCAGACTCGATGTGAATCACTTTGGCCACTACAGATATTCAGAAGAATCACTAGACTCCATGTGGAACACTTTCGCCGCTATAAGCGAGGTCAGATAGGATTCATAAGCGAAATCGGCCATATCGGAAAGCTAAGTCGCAAGCCAAACTTTGAGAGATTATAATTTGGTCGTACGATGTCCGATTGACATGATTTTTTTATTTTAAATTGAATATGTTTTTGAGATTTACAACTTTGGGTCAACCTTTGAATCAGGCTGAAATTCTATCGTTTAGGCTCTGAAACGGTCTGGTCAAACTGAAAGTTTTCTCTTTGAGTAAGATCTTAACCGTGCGTAAATCTCTATCTGAAAAAAGTCAAGCAGAGCGACAGAAGACAAAATTACTGCAAAAGTCAAGATATACCTTCTCGAAATTTTTAGCTTGTTTTTAAAAAATTTCTATTAGATATGACTATTTTAAGATAAAGAACCGTATTAAGTTTAAAAAGAAGAATTTAACCTAAATTGTATTAGAGCATACCTCACATTAAAATTTGCATGAAGTTACTGTACTCGCCCACATGTAAACTTTTATTTTGTGGCCCCTAGTATCATATGTATCAAAGTACTGGTCCTCCCCAGACAGATCAACCCGTTAAAATGGAACTTAAGGACCCGGCCAGATTGTTCATGAACAATTTCCCTGCATAGTTTTACAAAAAAGCAGATTGGTAATATTTATACTCCACAAATGCAAGGAACTATTAGTCTGAAAGGGAAATATTTGTTCTCTATGGTGGTGATGGTGACCCACCAAAGACTTTGAAGTTTCAAGAAATTGTAAATTAGAAAGATGATGGCGACTTGATGAGAGTACTGACAGGAACGGTGTATTGGTAACGGAAATTGATGGTCTCTGTGCAGTGAATATGTGTAGATCTATGGTTAGATGCATCAGGCTGGGCAAAGGTCGCTTTCTTTTTGTCCCCTCTCATTTTGTCCAGCCTGCTCGAGAAATGGCTTTTGTTGAGCATTTGAAAGCAACGGCTTGTAATCCATTTTTTTCTAGAAATCGTAGGTAATTGCTTGGAATCTGTCTTGGCTTCTAATGATGGATCCAACTTTGTTTGCTTGCGGCGGTAATTCTTTATTTTTTTATTTTGGTGTAGAAAGAGGTTGATGAGTGTAACAGTCTAAAACCTCATCCAAAATGGCTAGCCGGAAGGTATTATTTGGGTTCCACTATCTTGTATAGGTACCCAAGATCTATTCAGCAAATAACCATGCGAGACTAAACACACACCTTCTTTATAGTAAGTTGGTAGAGCATTCGAGCTAAAGAACTGTTGTATCGCCTCCACCATATCCTGTCTGACGACCGTCCAATACCTCTTGAAGAAAATTAGGGAAAACTTGTCCAGCCCCGAGGCGATGTCCTTTCCCAGTAACCATAGCGCCTCCCGAATCTCCTCAGCCGACACAAGTCTGATTAAAGCTGCAATCTCCTCCTCACGTGACACTAGTCGAAAGTGGTGGCATAAAAGGCTAACTCTCCCCGCTAGTCTGATCTGTCCATCTAGACCTTAAAAACTGCTCCAGCACCTATCTAATAGCATCTAGATCATCTGTCAACTAGCCATCTGAACCCCTAATTTCTCTGATGTTTCTATGCCTTTTGATGATGGTCGACTGATGAAAGAATCTGGTGTTTTGATCCTTCTCCCTGATCCACTAGATTCTAGACTTCTGCCTCCAAAACGTCTTCTGCTGGCAAAAAAGTGAGTCATAAGTGGATAAGTAAGCTCTGAGCTCCTCCACCGACAGCCCCCCTCCCTCGAATCTCCTAGGATTACAGTCAGGAAATCGCCTCCTCTATCCTCCTAAAGATGTTACCTACCTCCTCCCTATTCCACCTTTGCAGAGGCTATTTGGTAATCTCCACCTTACGAAAAACGCTGTACATGGCATTACCCCGGATCGACACCCTCCAAGCCTCACGGACCACCTCCCAGGAGGGGGATATGACAGCCATAGCTTCTCAAATCTGAATGGACAGAGATAAGGAACAATGGAGGAGGTACTCACCATAGTCGAACAGTAATCCAAGGCGATTCGAGGTAGATGTCTCACTTGATAGTCCGGATAGCTATGCATCCATCTAGCCATGGCAAAGACTCTGTCGATCCGCTCCCAAACCCTGGCCGGCCCCTGACGGTTGTAACATTAAGCGAACCTCGGACCATTAAAGCGAAAATCAATCAGGCCATTGCTAGTGATGAACTTTTAGAACTCTCTAACCTTTCTCTTATTGGAGAAGGCTTTCCCTCCGCAGCTTCTCTTGCTGAATTAATCGAGCCCTGCGAGGAATCTTCACCAAACCCTAACGCTAGATCGGTCGAGACCAAGGTCCTGGAGGTGGAGGTCCACCTCTTTCAACGAGGGTGAGGGCCAATGGACGTCTTCCGATCGAATTTGAGGAACCTTGTATGCTTACCTTATTGCCTGCATATACTATCCTGTAGTTTTTAAGCCATGAAGCTTGCTCAACTTTGTACGTATTTTTTTTCCAATGTACCTATTTTTATTTTAAAAAAACTGAAAATATGTTGCTCAACGGAATGGAATCTACGTCTCAGATCAAGTCCTTGGGCCCTCTGTCTGTCGCCAGTGAACCGTAAGCAGTCAATTGCCAATTTAATTTGGTTAAAACTTTGAACCAGGTGAAATAAATTACAAAGAACGATTTCGGGACTGACTGAATCACAACGGAACGGTTCCTGGACTCACCTCGCCTGTCATTTGCATCGTCCTTCGGGGTCCACTGTGCATCAAAAACGATTGATTTATATCAGTCTTAAATTTATTTTCTTAAAATGCATTACATAATGAGCAATCATTTCCGTCAAAGTGGCCCATAAAAGTTAAAAAAAAGAAAGCAAAGTTTACCCTTCTCTCTTGGGACCTTCTAATAATAAATATTTATTATATGTATGTATGTATGTATGTATGTATGTATCAGCTGAATAAATCAAGAACCTTATTCTCTTTCCGCCTGCCTTTTCTGTTTTCACTCTCTCTCTCTCTCCTCTTTCTGTGTGGTGAACTAGTGGTGGATGGTGAACGGGAAGAAAAAGCCACTGAAATAAAAGGCCGATGCTCTTCCCAGAAGACCTGCCGTCGCGCTCGACGGACAGCCTCGATCCGATCCCTTCGCCGAAGCCGTCCCGGACTCCGGATCTCGGCCACGACGGCCGCCAACGATCCGCCCGGTAGCGCCGCCTCCCGTCGCCGGAGCTCTTCTTCCAGAACCTTCTTGTCGATCGGAGTCCCTAAGTTCTTGGTCTCTTTCTGAGCTTTTCTACTTTTGTTTTTTGTTTTTTTGGCCTTTTCCTTTCTCTCTATTATTCGGCGCCTCTATTAATTAATAATGGTGTTTCCTCATAGCTGCTTCGATTGGGCGGTGGATCTTGTCCTGATTCTTGGTTTCTTGAATCCTTTTTGAGCTCTTTCTCGGAAACCCTAGCAGCCTCCCCTCGGATCGAAGCTGGAGCAGCTGAGCTTGCATCGGACGATGTGCTTCGCGATACCGGACGTGGCGCTGGACCTCGTCATGGGGTACATCGACGACCCCCGCGACCGGGAGGCCGTCTCGCTGGTGTGCAAGAAGTGGTACCGCATGGACGCCATCACCCGCAAGCACATCACCATCGCCATCTGCTACTCCACCAGCCCCGACCGGCTCCGGCGGCGCTTCCCCCGCCTCGAGTCCCTCAAGCTCAAGGGCAAGCCCCGGGCGGCCATGTTCAACCTCATACCCGAGGACTGGGGCGGGTACGCCACCCCCTGGGTCCGCGAGATCGCTGAAACCTTCAACTGCCTCAAGGCCCTCCACTTCCGCCGGATGATCGTGACGGACGCCGACATCTCCCTGCTGGTCAAGGCGAGGGGCCACATGCTCCAGACGCTCAAGCTGGATAAGTGCTCGGGGTTTTCCACCGATGGCCTTTTGCTGCTTGCCCGTTCTTGCAGGTACTCCTCCTCCTTCCAGTTGATCAGATTTTTAGTCCAGTCATTTCTGCCTTTTATTTTCTTTAATTTATTTTTTAAAGAGTGACCACTGATCTCCTTGTGCTTCATTCTTGATTTTCATAATATTTATTTTTTGAGTTAATTTTCTTTATATTTAGTGTTGTTGAGAATAGTATGATGAAGGATAGATACTCCTGTTTAATCCTGTTTTCTCACCCTCTGAGAGGCTGGATTGGAGTGTTAGACCCGTAGATGGGGCTTTCAAGATCTTAACAGGATGTTTTCTGTTCTGTTCTCGAGCTTGCTACATATATAGAGCTTAATATAAAGCTGAAGTGATATGGTTTATGAGTTCTTGGGTCAACTATGCTGTTGTTCTCTGATGCATGTCTGCATTCTGATTTTTTGATATCCATTCCAATATGTTCTTTGATGTGCTCTTAGCATTTTTTCCCTCCCATTATTGTTAATGGAATCCGCAACATTCTGCTTTTGTTTAATATAAATATGATTTCTAAAGGAGAGAGTTGGCATCCTGAGGATAATTGGATATTCTCTCTTATATTGCCTTTTGGGGTCTGAGTTTGTAGTTTCGTTTGTTGTAAAGATGGATGGATTGGGTAACATGGTCTGGACTGATCTTAGATCCAATGGGCTAGTAGTGATGAATTTTAACCAATTGACACTCTTTCGGGCTAGACACTTGAAGGGGCTAGAATGAGCTGTAAAATTTGAAAAACGGTGGTTGTCTATGATGCTGGTTGTCTTTGTAGAGCTGATTTCTCGATGCTTATTTCTTGAATTCTAACATGCCGTTTGAGATAGAACTTGGTGATGGGAGATCAATAAATATGGCTACCCATGTCAGAATGTGTTTTGTGAGTTAAACTTCTAATGTTCCATGGCTGGATAAGTTGGCTTCTTGATCCAAGTTGTGCCAATTGTTAGTGCTAGTGGTTCTGAATTCTGAACATACCAACACTCTTAGGGCCTTTTGGGTATTGCTCTTGCTTTTGTGTTTGTGTTTCTCCACAAATTAGTGAAATGCCAATGGAGATTGATGTTGAAGATAGAATATGCACAAAAATTTTACTATTCCTTCCTTTTATTTTGTCTCTTTTTTGAGAATAATAAATATGTGCTACCTAAAACTCTAAAGGTCTTACAAACAAACTCAGAAAAACAAAAGGGTTTTATCACACATGCTGTTCAGTCTAGTTCATTTTTCTTCTTGGATTTCCAAAAACAACAAACAGACAACAAAAGCAATACCAAACGAGCCCCTGGAATTTCAGGTCTGCCAACCTATCCCATTTTTTTGCTTAATGGTCGAGTCTTTGAGAGATTGACTTCTCCTTAGGTGGTCTTGCTTTTGATCTTTTCGATGTAATTTTGGAAAACCAATTCTTTATATGTTTCCTAGACTATTGCTCATCACATGGACATCTTTCTTGATATTTGTAGTTTGCAAAGGATCTTTTTTAGTTGCTCCAGGAGGAATGTTAACAGCTATAAGCAATTAAAATCCTTTCAGGAGTTTCAGCTTTTTAATCCATTAAGATTATTTCACATAGCACTATCTCTTATGGTAAAGCAAGGTATTTTGCATGTCAAAGATGGTCGCTGACATGATGAACAAGGTTGCTGACACGTCATGTCATTATTAATGGTGTATCTTGACATAAATTCGGATGCCTGTTCATCCTTAGGTTGTAAACACATGATTATTGCTGTCCCCTGTCAACCTGAGTTTGTCTTAGTAAGAAGAGAAAAAGAAGGAGATGAGAAAAACTCGAGAGAAACTGTAAGATTGGAGCTTGAAGACAGATAGTAAAAACTGCTCTCTAGGTGTTTGCTTTTAATCCATTGCAAGTTTTAAGTGAGACATATGTTCCAAAAGTCCTTACAATAAAATCTTGATATTTTTTATGCTTCTATTGACTTTCTGCTAGGATTGGCAGCCAATCATGAAAGGTAAGCCCATGTGTAGCTGCATGCTTGTGAGAAAGGGAATTATTGTTTGACAATTACTTCTAAGGCATAAGTTTTGGTGTTTTAAAAGAGTATCATTAACTGGTTAGTTAGCTACATTATCTATACCCGTGATGGCTGGAAATTAATGAGAGTGAAATGAGGTCATCAAAAAAGTTGGATATGGCCAAGAAATAGAGTCATTGACTTCTTTTTTGCTTTGATAGCCATGTGCCTGACCTTTCCTCTGAGATTGAAATTAGGAAACAAGGTGAGTAAAATAATTTTTAAACTGCACAAATGGTATCCAGTTCTGTAGGGGCATGGGTCATCCAAATTCCACAATGTCATACTAACAACCATGTAATGATTACATCCATGATTCTCACATATATAATGTAACTGACACTCTGGGCTGCAAAGATTGATGAAGCGAGTGTCATGTACAGATAAGTAAATTTTAGGGTGCTATATGCAAAAGCACTTCCTTCAGAATGCTTAAAATTCAATGGGTTCATGAAAAAAGTGTGGATGCTCATCCCAAGGTCTCTCCTTCCTTCAGAATTAAAAAGAGTGGGGAAGGCCAGTTCTTTTTTCTTTATATTTGTTCTAGATGTAATCAGATGACAACTTTTGTGACACTTGAATTCTGCTTTATCTACAAGTAGTAACTAGCAGGTGCCATCGTTAGTTGCTCTGGACTTCATGCAAGTAATATTAGAGTAAGAGCCTTCTATATTTGCTATTTGGTTATTAATGGGTCTGACCCACTTCAAATGGTCAGTTGAGATTCATTTATCCAAAATAAACTAGGTGTGAGGACCGCTTCTTTTTAATGGTCATAGCCTATTTATAATAGAAAACATGACAGAGAATAAATTCATCCACTTGAAGCATATAACATTCTGCAGCAACTTGGTCTCATATAAATTAATTTGAAGTTCCAGAGTCTTTGGGAAATTGAGTCCTGTACAGAATGGATGAAAGGTTGCAACCTTCAAATGTAGTCTAAAGACTTCCACTACTTTTTTTTTCTTTTTTTTTTATTTTTAAATGTTCTTTTAGGATATCTATTGAGATCTGACAACTCGCTTTGTCATGCAAGTTATCAGCCATCTAATCTGATAGTCCTTTTGTGCTAATTTTTAGAATTCCAGTATTTGTTTAATTGTCTTCCCTTGACTTCCCATTTATTCTCAAGAAGTTGATTCTACTGTGCTGGCATCTCTATCAATCATCTTTCAAGCACATGCTGCAATTCTAATCTATTGGGCCATTCTTCTTGATATAAATGATCTCGTCGATATTAAAAAGAATAAATTCTCCTTTACCATTCATGTATGATGTACGGTCACATCTGCTCATTCTTAGTTCCACTTTACATTATTGCAATCTTGATAAATAACCAAGTAAGGTGCAAAATAGCAGAAAACTTTCAACCTATCTATTTGCATTGGCCTTACAGATCTTGCTTATTATCAGAACTTGTTTAAGGTGGTTCTATGAGGTGGATTATATCCTCAAATCAATGCCTCAAAATGATTCCCTCACATTTCTCAATTTGCCCCATTCCCTCTTATTCTGCTGTATTCATTTCTAGCTCCACACCTCTTAGACTGGCTATGATCTTACCACAAAATCCGTCTCCACAGCACTCATCATAGTTTTATGTTCCCTTGTCATAACCTTACAGTTCCAACAATCTAGAAGTGCCAGTTCAATAATTTAAAGTCTTAGAAACATATAAAACTTTTTTCCCTTTTCCCATGAGAAACATGGTGGCCTGTCCAGGTTCGAACCAAGGGCTTCCATCCAGCAGCAGATGGGTTGCTTACAAAATAATCTTTTAGCACATCTATTTGAGGTCTATCTTATGATCATACTTTTCTTTTTCTTAGCCAAGGCTAAGTCTCTGAATTGGGAGGTTTTTTTCAACTTCTCACTTCTCACTACTTCCATCAATTTTTAACTGTGCAAGATAACAAGTATCATCTCTATTTTATTGGACCAATGTCTTTTTTACCTGGAATTTCATGCTCGCTTTGTTGATGATCACTTGGTGTTTCATGTAGAATTTCCTTAACAAATATTATTTCTGTTTAACTGGTTGTGCCTGTATCTTCATTGTTGTTTATGCTTCTTGATGCAACTAACAGAACTTCTGTATAAGCTAAAATCAAGATGCAACTGGTGACAAACCAACAAACATCCCTGATTATGATGTTTTCATTCTCTTTTTATTTTCACTGTCGTCAAACCATGGATTTCCCAAAGAACACGTTTGGGCATGTTGCCTTTGTCGATATGCTGGTGATTTAATCATTCATGATCTTTTTAGTATTTTTATGCTTATTTGTATGGGTTACTTTGTGCTTTCGTGTCCCTAAAAGATGGTTTTGTGTAACATGATAGTTAGATGCTGGTTCCTCTATGACCGGTTTCAGTTTCCAAATGTCCTATCTACAGATGCCTTAAAACCTTATTTTTGGAAGAAAGCTCAGTCGGTGAGAATGATGGTGCATGGCTCCAAGAGCTTGCTATCAACAATTCTGTGCTCGAGACTTTGAATTTCTATATGACAGAGCTCAGGATCTCGTCACAAGACCTCGAGCTACTTGCTAGGAACTGCAGGTCTTTGATTTCCTTGAAGATCAGTGAGTGTGATGTCTCTGACCTAGTTGGCTTTTTTCGCCTAGCAACAGCATTGGAAGAGTTTGGGGGGGGCTCATTTAATGACCAAGCAGGAGAAACCAGTAGGTATGAGAGCGTTCGCTTTCCTCCCAGGTTATGCTGCCTGGGTCTCATTTATATGGGGACGAATGAAATGCAAATAATATTTCCATTTGCTGCTTCACTCAAGAAGCTAGACTTGCAATATACTTTTCTCAGCACCGAAGATCATTGTCAGCTGATTCAACGATGCCCCAATCTAGAAATTCTTGAGGTAGCATATGTAACAGCTTTTATTGTCATTCCATTAACAGTTTTTTTTAATCTTGTTAATTGGATTCAGATGCCAATCTCATAATCCTTGTTCTAAATTTGTTTGATAGGCGAGGAATGTTATAGGAGACAGAGGATTAGAAGTTGTTGCTCAGACGTGTAAGAAACTACGAAGGCTCAGAATAGAGCGAGGGGATGATGAACAAGGCCTGGAGGATGAACAGGGTAGGGTTTCACAGGTGGGGTTGTCAACTCTAGCCCAGGGTTGCCCTGAACTGGAATACCTGGCAGTATATGTCTCTGATATCACAAATGCAGCTCTGGAAGCTGTTGGCACTTATAGCAAAAACCTCTGTGATTTTCGGCTTGTCTTGCTTGACAGGGAAGAAAGGATAACAGAGTTACCCCTTGACAATGGGGTTCGTGCTCTGTTGAGAGGTTGCACCAAACTTAGAAGGTTTGCTTTTTATTTGAGACCTGGAGGTCTTTCAGATGTGGGTCTTGGTTTCATTGGCGAGTGCAGTAGGAATATCCGGTGGATCCTATTGGGTAATCTTGGGCAATCTGATGTTGGACTTCTGCAATTTGCAAGAGTTTGTCCAAGCCTGCAGAAGCTGGAGATGAGAGGCTGTTGCTTTACCGAGCGTGCTTTGGCCCTTGCAGTAACACAGCTGCCTTCATTGAGATACTTATGGGTGCAGGGTTACAAGGCATCACCAACTGGCAGGGACCTTATGGCCATGGCCCGCCCATTCTGGAACATAGAATTCATCCCTCCTAGGCAACATTTTGTCGATCATGATCTTGACGATAGGCTGGGTGCAATAGAGAGTCGGGCTCAAATACTTGCATACTACTCCCTTGCTGGAAAGAGGACCGATTGTCCGGATTCTGTGGTTCCTTTGTATCCAGAATGAGTGTACATATGTAGGCCTTCTGTATTTCGGCTTCTTTTTTCCTTTTCTTTTGTTGCACTCCCTTTTCTACTCTTAACTGCCAAAATATCTGGGTGGTGAACGTCAATATATCTTGTTTGTAACATCTTAAAGATGCGAGCGGCGAGCTTTGTAATAAGCTGTGATCTACTTTCTGTAATTCAAAAGAACTTTAGCGACAGCCATGTGGTCTTCTCAGAGCTCCAAGGTATGGGCTCTGAACTTTTTAGATTTAAGTTGGTACTGATTCTGTTGCTGTAGCTTTTAGGTTTTGTGTGTGCAAAAAATTTTGTTCTTTGGTCGGCTTCCTCCAAAGTTGAGTATGTTCCGTCTTCTTTGTGGCAATTTTTGCTGCTGAGAAGTCTTTTTACAGCAAAAGAAGAACCTTTTTGCTACTCGAGGCGGTGTTTGGAAGGTACCTAAGGCATGGAATAGTTTTTATTGTTTTTAGGTGGTGTTTGATAGGAGCATAAAATGTGGATGCAGGCAAACATCATTTCGAAAACGGGCATGCATTTGAAATAAGCTATGCATGTTTGAATTATCTTATATTCATTTTAGGTCTGGGTTGTTATGTCTCTATTTTGGAGTAGTATTATACTCATTCTTTATGCTTGTTGTACCTTTTTAGTTTGGCTACACTCGAGCAGATCTTCACTTAGATCCGGTCAAGTCTATTTTGAACCATGGAGGTTTCACAATTGATTTGAGCTGTTGGATGCGATCGAATATATCTAAACTACTTACGTACCAAAAAACCATGCGACTTAGAGATTCTTAGCTTATGCATCAAATAATCAATATATATATATATATATATATATATATATATATATATATATATATATATATATTTAATTTTTTGACTATTTAATGTATAGAATAGAAATTTCTAAATCATATAATATTTGGTATGTAAGCAAGTTAGAGGTAGTAGGTCATATCTGAAAACTTAAATCATTAAATATAGAATTTCTATAGTCTAACGTAGAGTTGACCAAATTTGAGTGGAGATTTATTTGAGTATAGCCAAATCTAGCTCTATAATATATTAGATATAGTATTATTAGTATAATATTATATTATATTATATTATATTATATTATATCTTAACATATCTTGATATGATAAATAATTATTTCTTAATATTATAATATGATATCTAATATTATATTATTATATAATATTTTTACTAATATAAATAATATTTAGATATATAAAATATTTATGTTTCTAAAATAATTTTATTTAATTTCATAATGATATTGTATTTATATAATATGACTATAATAATATTGTAATATTTAACATTTATATTATTGTTATATTTCTTTAATACTGATATTATAATACAAAATATTAATATTATTATACAAAATATATTATAGCAAGTCAAGGGTGGTTCTATCATTTCCCAAAAATTGGATATTAATCTAAAAATCTTATCAAACATCTGGTGTAGCTATGTCGTCTATAATGGTTTTCCTTATTCCCATTTTCTTATGCTTCTAATTAACACCGCCTTATTTATTTTTTCTCTTTTTTTTAAGGGATTCAAAGGTATCTACTTGGGCCCCGAATTGGCACATACAAGGAAAATGTAGTTATTAAACCATTATAGGATCAGCATCTTCTGCATTTTTGACATATATTGCAGATATAAATGGTGGTTAGTTATTTCATAGATTTCCACAAGTTTGGCATTTGCAGATAAGCTGATCTGAAAGAAAGATTCCATATTTGAAAGGAATTTTACATGTTTATAAGAAAATTTAAGCAGAAGCTCAAAATGCCAGAGGAGTTGTTAAGTTGTTGGCATGTACGCACGCAAATGCTCACGCATGCATGCGCTGAGGGAAAAGCTTCGATATTTCAAAAGAATTCAGAATGTTCATTAAAAGTTTTGAAAGTTATGAATGCCTGGTTGCTGACATAATGACATGCGCATTTGGATGCGGTCCCCCCAACTCTTTTCTTCTTTTCTTTTTTTTCTGAATAGACCTTGCGTTTTTTTATTCCTCGTCAAGTATGTGAAGACAAAACAACAGTCAATCAATTCCTGATAGCTAAAATTGGTAGATCAGTAAATATTTCTTGAATAAGTGATGCATAAAAGAGAAACAATCTGTAATGTTATATATTATTAATATATATATTTTTATAAAGGTTAATTAGTTGGCAGCGGTTGGAGAATTATAGTCAGCATTCAGCGGCGGAGGAAGACCCTTTTTTTTTTTTCTTCTTCTTCGGAGGCTAGCAGACCATCTTCCCATTAGCGCATGGTATACAAAGCAAGGGCCGCTTCGACCACGAAAGCTGTCTCTTCACTTCTGCGATAATCTCGTTCTACATAGGTTGGAGGACCAACTTTTTTGAATGATTAATTTTTCGTTGAATTAGATATACTGCTGAGCTCAACTATAAAACAACATATATAAATGTATATATTATTTTTTTTTATTTTTGTGCAAAAAAGTATTATGGGCCTATCCATGAAATATGTATTTCAGTAAATTACTATAGAAATCAGCTGTTGTTATTGGTTGCATGTACGGTGTGTGCAGTCTCGGCAATAATTTCTTTTCTGTGCAATTTTGATTCCTTACAGTTGGACGGCGGTTAAAGCGGATCCAACCAATAATTACCCGCTGCTGACTCTCGCCTTGTCCGTCCTTCCGAATAGGTCCGGTCAGGCTGTATCTACAGTCTTCGGATCACTCGTTTCTTGGTCCCTCAGAAGGAAGCCAGGGAGAAGATTTTTTTTTTTTTTTTGAAAAGAAAAAGAGCAGCTGGGGGGTTGAAGTGGTTGTATATAAGGATCGATCGGTACCAGCCGGCGGAGAGAAGCCGGCAAGTTGACCCAGATCGAGCGCTCCCCGGCCGCCCTCACCGGCAGCGTCCTCAACGCCAGCAATGTAGTTATAGATCCGCATGGACTCGAGAAGCTACGAGCGCAACAGCCAGCGAGGCCGACGGAGATGGTGCGGACCATGGCCTCCATCGTATCTGGATTGCAGGGATCACCTCCCGAAGGGCACCCTGCCTGCTACGCTTTTCTTGCTGGAAGGTATCGATTTCAACCATAATTCGACAACATCTGATCCATCCTCTCGAGCAGCGGTATCGAAGCTTCCTTTTTTTATTGTAAAATTGCTATAACTATATATTCATTCTAGTCTCCAAAACAATCATGTCCCCTTCTTTCACTAGATTCACTCACATCCTTCTATGTGTTCAACTACTCCCGGGGTTACCTGTTACTTCCATGGCATTGCACAAATCTCCGAGATCGATAGCTGTGGATGAAGCCAGGCTGTTCTCGTGATCTCCCAACTTCATCCCTGGCATTGTTCATGGAGCTCGTTACATGACTGCAGCCGGCAAGCGATTGCCTGCGCCAACAATCTTGTCGGAGACGGAGCACACGTAAAGGGAGAAATGAAGGAAATACCATTTCCACCTTTTAAGGAGTTGAGGCCTCACCTCGACTGCGTTGCTCCGGGAGTTTCTACGATTATGGCTTCATGTTCCAGCCGGAATGGAAAATCATTGCATTAACAAATATTCTGAAGGCTGAAGCACAAATAGGGTTTGTTCCGGCACTCACTGCCTCATGCTTCTTCAGATAAATAACCAGAATGAGAAAAACCTGGTATCATCAACTAGCATTACGATTACAATATTTACAAGGCATGGATTCGTTGCTTTTGGCAAGTCTCCCTGCACTCAAGTTGTGTTCGAAATGTACTACAAAATTTCGTTAATTACTAACCAGATAATGGTCTTTATAGACCTGACTCTCAAGATCAAGGTTTTTGTTTTCAGGGGTTCGTTTTATCAGATTGGGAAGGTATATACAGGCTCTCTCAGCCTCATGGATTCGGCTTACCGATATTGTATTTCTGCTTCGATTGTTGCTGGAATTGACATGGTAGGGTCTGAGCTGCAAAAATGCGGCACGCTCTGCAACAATTGTTTTTCTTTTTTTTTTGTCCATGTTTCTAGCTGAAAAAGTTGACAGATTGTGGTGCCTCACAGATATGAAAAGTTCCTAGAAGATTTGATGTTCCTGGAGGAATCATGGGAGATACCAACTTCACATGTTGATGATGCCGTAGAGCAGAGACCGAGCAGCCTTTCTTAGATTGATCTTCACTTGAAATGATTGGTTGTAAGGTAAGCTTGACAAATATTTTTAAAAGAACTTGATTAAGCAATCTGAATTTTATCATGTTGCCCTCCTTCGTAGCTCTTTAAATTTTATTCAAGAAGAAAAATCCAATGCCCTGACTAATTGATGAAGAAAGATGGATGAACTCTTCTTCATTTAGTCGAATTTCACATTTCATCTTAGACGTATTTTAAAGTTTGTATTCGCTTCCCCTCCATATCCTCTATCATTTTATCATCACTGAAAATATCACACTTTCTCCTGAATAGTCCCCTCTTTGTTCTCATTTTGTCTTGTTTTGGTAGAAGAGGCCTGTAGGAAACGGGCTATGCAGCAAGGATAGCCTCCCCAGAGACCCATAAACCCCCATCATCTCAGCGAGGTAGAATTCGAACCCATGTCTCTTGGTAGAACACCAAAAAGACTTTACCAGGTCAGTCGGGTAGCACCTTCCTCGAATAGCCCCTAATCGAAGAAGAAATTCCCTCTAGACTATCCACTCCCAAGTTTTAAAAGTAATGAAGAAGAAATCCATCTTCGAAACTTTCAACAGATGACATTCAAAAATTATAGAGTTGGTTGCGCTGGTACATCTCCCTTCGCAAGAAAACATTAGGTGTCCATGGGTTTTATTAGTGTCACTTGTTTTCACAAGGCACCTTCTCAATTTTGCCTCTGCAGATTACCAAGTTTAACCATAGTATGGGCATGGCAGATTCTGCGATCCAAAGTTTTTTGGAGAGATCATCTGAACTAACTTTACATCCGTTCATCTTATAGCTCATTGTGGTCAGTGCCTCCGTGAAATGAAAACTTAGGTTTTCAATATCGCAATGGGAGGTGATAAGAGTAAGGAAGTTGTTGGTTCTGTCTTCCTGGAGTGGTCATTGCATATCCCTTTGCTGGCTGTGGCATTAATTGCTAAAGTTCTTGTGATTATATTTCGGTTCCACATAAGTAAGCCGCATTGTATGAGCACCCTAATTATGCAACCTACTGAGCTGTATCTGTGGACCTAATTTTTCTACTCTTCAGGAACATCGGCTATTGGGACGGGAGGCATGCAGTTCCGAAGTCTTTATATCAAAAAATGGAAAGGATCCAAAGAAACCATTTCTTCCTCTAAATAAAAATGCTAGAAGAAGTCTTATCACTGGAATGCATGCTGATGATATTGGATATCAATGTGCAGATGGACTATAACATGCACGGAGGCAACAAAAGGAGCATGATTGGTATGTTTCTTTACTACAGAAATTATTTTAAGTAGAGTCATTTTCCTGCACAATGCATTTTTCTTCTCTTCGTTTTCATACTAACTCTTTCCATTTGCTTGTAAGTTTTGTTTTTAATCATATCTTCTGCTGCATTCCTGTAGTCATTTTTGACATTTATAGATTTCTTTAGGGATCGGTGATACAAGAGCAACGAGTAGTAAAAACTTTTTATATATCCACATATGTAGCTATTAAGAAGTGGAATGAGGATATTATGTTTGTTTAGTTAGAAAGTATTATATGGTGTGAAATATTTGGTAGCAAAACAAATGTCCAAGGAAATAAGAGAAGGTGCTAAAGATGTGAGGATAAAGTGATGAATGAGTTTATCAAAGGAGAGTTGCATTAAATAAGTACAGAGTGATAGTGAAACAGCTGAGCTGCTATTGTCATGTGCAATGGAGATTTGCGTAGTCCCTAGAGGAAGTACTCCCTACTTCTGGACACTTGCATTATATATATTGTGTTACATGATGGAAAAATTTAACATATGTTGATGGAAAAAGTTCAGCAATTAGAAACAGTTAAGATTTATTAACTTGACTATCAGTTTTGGCAGCCTTGATGATTTTGTAGTGGCCATGGAATGTCTTGAACGATAATTGAAACAATAGATGCAGATAATTTCGCTTTTGAATGAAACACAATCATGCCTTAATACTGTGCATAAGAAGATTTCACTGTTGTCCCATGACTTCAGTTTTGTGCTCATTGATTTGGAAGCTATTCCAAAATTTCAATTTCAGGCCTTAACTTTGTCGTTCTATGTGGATGGAATTTGTGTGTGTGTGTGTGTGTTTGGAAGAGAACAGCCAGTTTCCCAAACTTTGCCTTGCATCAAGTGAAAAACATGTAAGTGCTCTAAGATTTCCTTTTGCAGCCTTGGAAGCCATCAAAGAATCAGTAGGCAAGGAAACAGAGGTGATATAAGAGGAACACCCATCAGAAGCCACTTTTGCAGATAAAGCATTTCCATTTGCAGCACCGTTTGCTGGGTAAACCTAGAAGCTAATGCCAAAATTTCAATCTTGTGATCTCCCATTTTGTGCTTATTGATTTTTTTTTTTTTTTATGTTGACAAAAGTAGCAAGCAGTGCCGAAAGGATGCTCTGAATTTTTCGTTTTCAGGCATAACTACTCTAGAAGCTCTCATAGAAGCAACAGGAGAGAAAACAGGAGTTATATTGAAGGAACACTCATCAATAGCCAACTTCCTGGCTTCAAGCACTCTCAATTTCAGCTGCTGTCATTGAGGTGGTTCCCTGTGCGGAATCTTTTGGAGACAATCAGAGCACGGCATTCCTTTTAATGGTTGTGACATGACATCTCTAGTAGCTAACAAGGTTATCACTTGTCTGGAGATCATGAGTTTGAGGGTTTAAATAAGTTGCAAATGGATGTTGGACCTATGTCATAAGGCATATTTTCAGTTGGATTTGGATTCTGCAAATGGTAGCTGATAACAAATATACATAAAAGTTTGTACCGTAATCAATCCAAAGGCTGGCCCTCGGGTGTAATATCTCAAATTGTGTCTGAGCTGATTGTGTTTGCATTATAATTTAATAAATTTACCAAAGTTCATGCCTCCTGGTTCCCCTTTTCCATTGAGATGCATGCAAATTAATGACTTTAGAGCATATGAAAAGCTTTTCTATTACGAGTTGAGATGCCATGTACTGGGATGCTTAAAAATTTCGTGCATCTCAAACCTTGGTTTATGGTATTGAGTGGTAAGCCTCTGCAGGAATCTCCAGATTTCTCTTATTGGCCAATGGAGAAAGCAGAGAACATTGTGTCCCTCCACCCAATCATATATAATTTGCCAAACCCATTTGAAGAGCTTTGAATCAGCATAAAACATAAAGTTTGGAAACGATGTTAAAAAAAAAAAAAAAAAAGGTACAGAGGTGTTAGACCATGTAATGGTTGATCAAAATTAGAATAAAGTGGAACCAAGTGCTTTTCTAATGCAAGCTGCAGAAAAGGATGCAGCATCTTTCCAAAATAAAGTGTGCAGTTTTGTCACTTACGTTGGAAAAGCGAACAGGGAAGACCACTTTGCTCCTGTTGCAATGAATCTTCTTTTCATTGCCCAACTAGTGGGACCTAAATTTGCAAGTGACTCGTCAGGCACCTAAACTTTCTGACATCAGTTGCAGCTACAGCAGCAATAGCAATTTCAGCAATAGTAACGGTGGCGCCGTGGCGGCAATAATAACAACAACAACAACCACGACGACAACAAAACTCAAGCAAAAAGTTAGAAAAAAAAAAGAGGAGGAAGCAAAGAAACATCAACCACCACCATGACCACAGACCATAGTGGCAATAGGTTCTACTTTATTCTTGCTGTCACTATTGGAAAAGCCAGGACAAATAAGAATCGCCAACAGCGGAAAGCAACTATCATATAAGATGATGGTGGAATCGACATTAATTCGTCTGAAGCCCGGCGGAACCAATTGGAGCATTTAGGTTGGCGAGCACGGATGGCATATGTGACCCTCCACAGACATGCAGATCCAAAAGATCAGGTGATTGGTTTGGTTAATGGGATAATGACAAATGGACGGAATGTTTGGGCGGTGCATCGAGTAGGATTTCACTCGGGCTCCACTTGACCCACAATAATATGGTCCTTAGATTCTCAAGACCAACTTCACAACCACAAAACAAGGAAAGAAAGTTTTCAAATCATGGAGTACAGCGTGAGGTTCGCTAATTAATTCTCCACTGGTAGCTTTCCATCGTATAGGATTTACAAGATACTCGAGATATCTGCTCAAGGAACGCACGTGATTACTAATTAGATTCACATTCCAGCTTAGAAAGAGCTGAAAGGACATTTGAGGCCCTCAGGCCATGGATTAACCCATAACGAACGTTCCTTGATGCCGAATTCCATACCAGGATGACAGGATAGGCTGAAAAATCATAGTTAGAAGTCAAAGCTCTATCGTCCTCGCGGTATCAAATACAGCATTCAAAAGAATTTAGCATTCAGGTGGACAATTTGCTCCATTTTCTGGAGTAGTTCGTTGCATGTATACACGTCTCCGGAGACTCGGAAGATCACCCCCTACTTTGCCCTGCGTCTGGGAGAGTAGCTTCGCATGTTCTGGGCTGCAAGCAGAAAGGGAACTACTATTTTTACCGGTCGAGCCCGGTCAGCAATGCATCACATTAGAGGATTAAAACAGTAAAGCTAAGGACTGCCGAGACGGATGATCTCTATATATGAGTCGCACATTCCATTCCATTCAAAGAGAGCAATCAGAAGCAATGAGCGGACATACAAGGGAATGGTATTTGGATACGACTCGGACAAGTCGAGCAACGCACGCGTGTGCATACAGGTTTAGCATTTGGTCAGAGCCTCCACCCTCGTGCGAACTGTAAATTAATCAGGAAATCATTGCTGTAGAACTTCAGGGTTTACTGTAAACAATGACTGGCGAATTGGGAGTACTCCGGAGATTGGTAACTACTCTAAAGGTTAAAAATGCAAACAGCTGTAAAGAGACCAAAGAAATTGGAACTCGCATCCTTTACCAGAAAACACATTTATGATTATCTCGTATTTTACGTACAAGAGAGCCAAGGAAAGGAATACATTGCACAAATCTGAAACTACATGGAAATGAGGCAGAGGTCAACCAGCCATGACCGCTGCACATACATACGAACAGATGAAATAAGAAATAGCAACATGGACAGATATTAAGTAATAATGTGTCCATGGATCTTTACATCACAACAGCTTACACAGAGATCAAGCAAGCTGACTCGGGCCTTCAGTTCATACCTCAAGAATCATACCATGGAGTATGCACACTCTCCACAAATTTGAAAACTAGCTTCTTCTGGCCGGCACCTGAACAGGAAAGGCGACCATTATTGCTCCTTTGCGGATCTCTTGGAACCGGGGCACTCAACCAGCACAAGCATGGAGCAGTCTAAGC
The DNA here is from genome assembly GCF_009389715.1 of Phoenix dactylifera. Taxonomy (NCBI): domain Eukaryota; kingdom Viridiplantae; phylum Streptophyta; class Magnoliopsida; order Arecales; family Arecaceae; genus Phoenix; species Phoenix dactylifera. The sequence goes on along the minus strand of NC_052403.1, from coordinate 791,353 downwards.
TAAGACCACCAAACGACATCAAGTTTCAAGCTAATGCCTTGTTGCTCGAACATTCTTGAGCTCTGTACCTTAGAATGGAAAATTCTACAAAGAAGAAAATGAAAATCATAAGGCCCATCTGAGAAAATATCAGTATTAACAGATTGACAGCATCAAAAACACACTCTTCATCATTCCATTTCAAGCTCAAAGGCCTGAATTTAATGGCCATAGACAATTTACTGTCTAAGGACCGCATATTCTACATTTTGTTATCCACGAGGGTGCATTCGAAATAGCATATTGTGGGCGCCGATCGTCGAACCTCGAAGATTGCCTCTTTGAGAATTTTGAGCTGATAATTTCATCCCATATGAAGTAACTTCATGAGGTGGCTGCATAAACTGATTACCATGCGACGATGGGCTAAAGACACTAGCTGCTTCATTAGGCTGATTGGAATCGCCTATCACCGAGAACTGGTCGGAGGTTGCAGTGTTAGCAGCCGAACTCGATTGCAGCGAAAGCAGGGACGACTGAGATGGCGAGGGAGGCCCATTGTTCGGCAAGCTGACGGTGGTGATGTCATGGATGCTGGACCTCCTCTTATCTCTTCCACCTGAATTGAGCCTGATGAAATACTTCTGCGCATGGCTAGCCACTTGCGTAGGTGTCCTGGTGTGGACAAAATTCCGTGATATGTTTCTCCAATCCCCTTTCCCATATTTCTGGAGACCCAGTAGAAATAGCCTGCAATGAGTCCCATAAAATTTTTCACCATCAGCAAATATCCGCAGAGAGCAAGCAAACTAAGCTAGCGGCAGAACTGACAATAAACAGGCTCAAAATATAAAAATCCTATTTTGCATGCTAGAGAGTACTTCTTCTTCTTGGATCGAAATCAAAACAAACGTGGATTAACTATCCGAACAAGTGTAACGTCTGCAAGGTCCCATCATTTTAATTTTTCAAAAAATATAATTAAAGATGGCGATGTTTATATGAGTGATTTAATCATGGGGTATGAAAAACACGCATATAAGCTTCTTAAAATGCCAAACGGGGTTTAAACGGGGAATTTACTTGTGCTCCTCTTCAGTCCACGGGACTCCCTTCTTCCTCTCCTGATCTGGCCTCCCTCCTAACCTCTTTGCACCCACAAAGTAGGATGGCTTCGACCCTTCATACCTATGGCTGTTCTCCCAATCTAGCGTAAAAGACGAAGAGCTGTAGCCGGGGAATGGGATTAGCCCAGCTTCTATGTGGCTCACGTCCTCCTCCAAATCCTTGTAATGGGATATGATATCCTGCACCGACTTCCCCGGGATCATGGCCGCCACCATCTCCCATCGGTCAGGGGTGTCCCCGTCGAAGTGCGCCAGGGCATCCTCGAAGAGCTTGTTCTCCTCTTGGGTCCAATTCCCGCTCCTCTTCGGGCCAAGAAGCCAACTTGAGTTGGGGAAGTACGGGGTCGTTTGAGCGAGAACTTCCATCCAGGAGCTCGTCACCATTTCCAGGTCTTTCGAAACTCGAACTGCTATTTTTCGGATAGTTGAGCAAACAGAGGGCAAATCCAGCAGAAGGGACGGACGGAGTTGTATTGTTTTGCCAAAGGAATCGGAACAGATACCCACCCCTCCAAAACTAGGGAGAATCCAAAGGAGAGAGCTTGATGAGAATATTCCAATTCAAGAACACTTCTTTCTCCCAAAAACAAGCAAAGAGACTCAACCATCAATAGATTCGAACACCAACAACAACCAGCGAAATCGAAACTTCAAGCCCAAAAGATGGACCCTAAAGCTCGCCATAGCCATCAGATCCGGCGCCCCAATTCAAGAAGAATCAAAGGGAGTGGAAGCCAACCCATATGGAATCCAAACGAGTCGAGCCCGGACCAAGCGAGAAATCAAGAGTATCTATGACGAGAGGCTTGTAGAAATTGCTATGGAGAACGCGACCGCAGACCCCTGTAACACCCTGGACCTCCCACCAGCAGAGAGTTTTCGATCAGCGTAAAGGAACAGAGATCGAGTAGAAAAGAGGCAAAAGAGCCATCTTTCGAGGAGAAGAAGCGGATAAAGAGGCAAAAGAGCGATCTTTGGATGGATAAAGGGAGCAAAAAGAAGGAACGAGATTGAAGAAAAAAAGGGACGGGAAAGGGGGGAACGAGCTAGAAGAACGAAGGGATCTAAACCATGGCTCTCTATTTTATTTTCTCCATCCTGTTTTGAGATCTAAAAACAGAAGAAATGGGAAAGGAAGGAAGAAAGCCTGTGATTGGACCGTGGTGGAGTCACTGGCCACCCAGCCGTGGGAAAGTTCTCTCTCCCCTGTTTGTTTTATACACAGAAGACTGGAGAATAATTTATTGCAGGGTGATGTGACCCGCGCCCTGTATCCAAAAAAAAAAAAAAACAAGGCTGGAGAATAACCATCAAACTGGTTGTTAAGGTTTTGTTGTTTGAGTTAAGCACTTCTCCAAACCTCGTATCAATTGAGTTTCTAGAAAGATGAATACATCTCCAACCCTCGTAATAACTTTCTTCAAAGACACTATGCTTGCTTAATTAAACACATATTACAAGAATAGATATGTCCAGCACTCGAAGCCTTTATTTGTGTCTTTCTGTTTGGAAAATTTTTTTGGAAACTACTATAATCTATGGATATCTATTAAAATCAAGATATTTTATAATTTCAAAATTTTAATATAATTATTTCAAATTTTGGGCAATTTGATTACTTTGTACAAATTTAGAAAAGTTATTAAGTCGGAAAATTACAAATTTTTTCTCCTATTGGAATTTTTGAAGCTCATGATTTTCTCCTCTCAATTTTTTATTTTTAGATTTTTTTCGTCTTAGCAATAAAAAAACTTTGGAGGAAAGCCTCAACTTTCCAAACCTAAAATATTCGAATAAAAAGGATAAAATCATGATTTTAAAATTTGAAATCTCCAAACACATGCTGCATTTAAATGCAAGCAAATGAAATTCCTGCCAATTATACATACAGTACGCATAATTTTTGCAAAATATGATTGCAAAAAATATAGATGAAATAGTTTCTAGGCACAAATAATTTGATCGGCACAAGTGATTGATCGATAACAAGTGACATGATTTAGATTAGTGTGCTAATATTAGTTTCCCTACATAGCTTATCTCAATCTTTCGAAAATACAATAACTACAAGAAAGTTATATCAAATCTCAATTCTTCAGACTAAACTGGGTGAGGAGCCATGTTGTTATACGGTTTGACCTAAGAACAACATGTAATTTTTGAGGTCAAACTTTATTGCATTTTCTATCTAGAATTAAAACATCCCATATATATATAAAGTCTCTTCGTGTTAAAGGATAACACTATTTTTTTTTTAGCAAATTATAGACAACACACTATGTTCTTAATATTATAATCCCCACTCTTGGGATTCCAATTGGGTCGGAGCCTAGTCCGATACTTAAACATTGTAAGTTCAGAAACCCATCAATTGGGATATGTGAAGGTCATCGTTCACAAATTTTACTACCAAAAAAATGTTAGTTTTGACACATCGGTCGGCTAGAAACAAGCTTTCCAAAAAAAACTTAATTTTGACAAATCGGTCGGCCAAAAACAAGCTTTGGAGCAGGTTCTTTATGCATGATGAAAACAGGAGACCTCGTATCTCTGGGATTGTGTCTCTTTTTACGAGATCATTCATGGTTTGTCAACTAGTGGCAGCTTGTGAACTGCTGAGTATGGCCACCTCTCTCCCTAGTCATTGAAATGATCATTGATGTCTTAAGCGTTCAGGCGACCCTTCTCTTCTGCACCTCTATGATATCAACAACATACCATGGTACTTGGATTTCTATCAGATTTCCCCTATATACAAAGAAGGAAACTTTGGTTTTCAAATTCCTCCACCGATCTGTTGCATTTAGCCCGAGCGTATGCCTCGGGTTGTAGTTTTAAAAGGTTTTATTTGGCCAATGCGGTTGCCCTCGGTAGCAAGTTTGAAAGGCTGTCATTTGAGAGCATTGAAAAAAATAAGCAGCAGCAGAAAATAAAAAGATCCACGAGAGGCCTTCTGGTCTCGCCATCTTTGTAGTGCTATCAATAGTCAAGTGCTGCGCTCTTTATAATCTATTCTTTTCCTTGGTCCTGATGTTATAGCCAACCCGTTGCTATTTCTATTTGCTGCTCTTTCCTACTATCCTAATATTCTATCCTTTTAATCCCTGACATTTATGCAGGCACAAGAAAGAAATAGTATTCTCAGCCACCCAGCCAAAGAACATCATTTGTCATTGAAATACATGTGCCTATAAATATATATATATATAAATAAATAGTTATCCATGTTGCAAAGTATAGAACTCGTTTAAATCGTTAAAAAAAAAATCATTGAAATATTTTTATTGAGAAGCTAACACGTAAATACATAATACTTAAAAAATTAGTTTTTACGTATTTAGCTAGCCATGAAAAAGTAGCATATAGCTGGTTGAGCTGCTTGAGCATCTAGTTTTGTAAAAAAAAATTATGTATCTCTAATAAAAGAAATAGAGCTTATCTCATTCTATCTAAAAATTTAAAAATATCTTTTAAAAAATATTTTAATTTTCAGCCAATAATTTTTTTTATATTTTATATATTTTTTATAAAATATAAAAAATCTTATTTTATAAAAAAACATTTTATTTTTTCTAAAAAATAACTAAATATAAGATATTTTTTAATTTTCCATTGAGTATATTATTTCCCACCTCTTCCGGCGCTCGCCAGCAGTCTCTATCGAGCCCATATTGCGGTCCCCTGACAGATGCTACAGTCTCTCCCTCTCTCTCTATTGCTGCTTCCTCTGCCTTTCCCCATGCCTACGTCGCATGATTTAGCTGTTTCGTCTCATCCACTGACGTGTCGAGCCCCAATTGTCGGAGAATCTTAATGTACAAGAACCCACCCACCGTAAACTAGAAAGGAATCCAAAAAAAAAAAAAGAACATCATTTATAAAGCATGCTCACAAAATCTTACTTGTACTTCTAGACCGACACGGATTTAAGAATTAAGATGCCACGGGGAGGCATTCCCTACAAATGACACATCCCCACCCGTACTCATTCCTCGTAGCTTTTCTGGGCTGTTCTCAATTAATCACTGCTTGACTTTAAACTCGCAATAAGCAGAAGACACCGATGTGATTTGCTACACTATTAGATCGATGTGGCTACGTGACCGTCGCATCTAAACTAAGCCCTTTCTTCTATGCTTAATTAAAAACTAAGCAGAAGAGAACCCGCATGGAAGTGGTCGGACAGAGCCAGCCACGCGAAATCAAGGAAGGTCAAGCAACAAAACATCGTAACATCAAAATATAACGGTATCATTAGACCGCTGTCCTAAGATCAGACAAAGTTGCTTGGTGATTATATCCTCTATTGCTAGTTTAAGTGTATGGTTATGAAAATAATGAAGGTTTTTAAGTGTTACATGGGCTCACGTAGCTTCAAAGCTATGACCTAAAGCATCCAAGAGTTGTGTGACTTGTGTCCCTCGAGGGGACCATGGGGCGGGCAGACGATTCTGGTCTTCTTTGTGTAATTATAATAAAGAAAAAGCAAACTGTATGGAAGGATGGGCCGGTACATGGGACTTGGTCTAACTCATATGAAACATTCAATATTCTATAGCAAGTTGCTCAATGAATTAATACCTTTTTTTTTTTTTTTTGAATTGAATCACATGAGGTTTACCCTCAGGAAGAACAAAGAGAGCATTTGAATAAGAGACAGGGCCATTCCAGGCCCAGCTTATGTAACATTCAAAATTGTGGGGAAACTACCACTGTATAAGAAATTATGGTAATATTTCACAGTTAGTTTAGCTGGTAATAAATTGCTACTTTTGAAGAAGCTATTTTGGTGAACCGAGCGGTTCATGGATTGCTCGGTGTTGCTAATTAATTGGCTTTTTTTAAGGTTGCTCGTTTCGAAAATTAGACGAACACAAACCGTCGGAAAAAAAAAATTTGTCTTGCAGAAGGAAATAGAGTCTCGTGTTTGTCTCGAGAATGGGATCTTTTACATTGTAAATGATTAAGCCAAGTTTGATTAGTTGCCATAGAACTTACTGCTTCGATTAAGTCGAGCCTGAGCAACCCAAAGCTTGGTTTGCTGGTCTGCACCCCTAACAGGCAAAGCATAGGGTATAATGCTGACATTGGTTAGAATGTTGGTGCCTCAGAAATCTACGATATATTATATATTACTTCTCTCGAGTACGAGCTTAAGATTATCTCACTTGTGTTACTCTGCTATAGTCATATTCTTTCTCTCTTTTTTTTGAATTTTAGAATAATTATTTTATCATATTAGTGCTGTGGTTTCATGATTTGAATTCTTTCTTTTAATAAAATCTTCATAGAATTGGAGCTCATCTTTTCATCGATCAAACCTAGAACCTCTTCCTAGCTATCTCATGCGCTGAGAGGGTCTTAATTGTTAATAGGACGAAGGTCCCATCAGCCACATTCTTTCTAATTATATGGGCATCCATCCTCATTATAATCAGTTCTAACGTTCGCACTCAAGTGTTGCGATCCAACATTTTGAGGCATTCTATATATATCGAGAGAATGGTATAGGAACCGTCTTCATTGTCCCAGAAAAAAAAAGAAAAAGAAAAAAAAAAACGAAACGTAGCAGCATCTAATTACAGATGAGACTGCGTTCTGATTTTTCGACAATTCGAATCCGATTCCTTTCCCACCAGTAAAGTGAGTATTCCCAAGAGAGAACGGGCGAAAGCCCTAAAAGCCTGTGGTATATATGCATACAAACGGCACATGCAGCTGGCATTCTTAAATGTGAGGGAGGCATCCTCTCTGTTTCTGAATTTCTTGTCCGGTTCGGACGCTCCAGCCTCCAGTAGGCGTGTTTGCAAACGCACATAATCTCACAATTTCCGATTACTTGTATGTGAGAGACATTAACGTTTCAAAGCTTCAAACTAATGAAGCCGGACATAATCCATCGTTCCATGGGAGTAAATACAAGACATTAACGTTTCAAAGCTTCAAACTAATGAAGCCGGACATAATCCATCGTTCCATGGGAGTAAATACAAGACATTAACGTTTCAAAGCTTCAAACTAATGAAGCCGGACATAATCCATCGTTCCATGGGAGTAAATACAAGACATGTGGGAAAGGAGAAGATTCCCCCCTTCCGCGGGGCGTTCGCAGGGGAAAGAGGTGGTCCGCATTTAGTTGCGGACCCAGGTGCGGCATTCAAGAGGCTTTTCTTGGGAGATTCCGTCGCCCGTGATATTATATCTGGGAAGGCGAGACCGACTACCATTCCAGTATGTTCAACTAGAGCTTTATTTTGGAGGGGTCGGATGCCAGGGTGGTCCAGTCCAAGTCCGGCTCATCATCTCCCCACTCTCGAAGGCACGCGAAGGCAAAGGCGAAGGCGAAGGCGAAGGCGAAGGCAAAGGCGAACCCAAACACAAACACCCTCTTCGTCTCGAAAAGGTCGTTGGACTTTTGGTGCACCCACCAAAGAGGCTTTTTGGTTGGGAAAGAATACGAACGGCTCGCTTTCCTCAATTTATTTCGCTTCGCACCAAGAGATGATGTCCTTTCGTCTTTCCTTTCCTTTTTTTTTATGAGCATATGAATGAACGGGTGGAAGGATCTAATGAGCGCGTCGTTAAGTGGGCCCCCAAGGCCCGTCCTGGACTAACAGTGTGAAAGAGGCGTGGTGTACTACTGCAGGGGAATCCCAGCGGGCTCATGGGGACCTAGAAAGCACCACTTCGTCCCCCTAACGCACAAAGTGACGCGAAAACTTTGAGAACTTTGAGATGGTGATGGGCGTGAACATATGGACCAGCCGGTCTAGGCCTAAGCCCATCCCTTGCCGCCATATCACAACTTGGGACTAGGTTGATAGCAACCAACGCCATGATCGAGCCCATTCCAGCTGTGGTGTGGGCTGGTCCATAAGATGTCACCATAGGTTCGAGATAGGTGCACCTTCCATGAGCCATGGCCATATGGAGTTCCACCTGTTCCACTGTAACTCAGCCGAGTTATCATGACAATGGACTAGCCAAGTGCAAGACATGCGACAGATTTGCAGGTCAAAATGGCAATCAAAGTAGAACAAACTGGAAAAGAGATTGATCGGGCAGTGATCTCCAACCAACTAGACAGATTAGATTCGACTCAAGTAACCAAAGTCAAGAAGGATACTACTGTACCAGACCTGATTCGATTTGGGTCCAAACTGGCCCGCCAGCACCGCTTTTGACTAGTTTGGATCGAAAGGGTCCATTTTGTGACAGCGATCAAGCACCTTCAAGTCCGTAGCGGACACGCAGGATTGTTTGTTTGATTTCTTCAAGTCGATGAATCCTGATTGCGAGAGTGGCTCGCCAATCTACTTCTGCATGACATACTGGCACTAGAAGTTGACATTAGGCCACTAGCTAGCATAGCAAACATAGTGGAATCCAAAAGCCAGCTCAATCATACATAAGTGTCACGTCGTGACAGCTGGGAAAGTACATGGTGCGGGCTCATTGTAAAACTTGTCGACGAAGCTTTGACTCGAGCTTACCCAGATATGTCGTCTCGACAAAGCTAGGAATCTAGCGAACCTTTTTTTTTCTTCTCATTATCAATTTGATTATAGGAACTCGATATGGACAGTAATTCCGTTGGTTGCGACCGTATTTATCAAAAAAATTATTACCTGCTTTTAACTTACATATTTATAACATGCGCGATGATTTTCCAGCTGATGGCCGGGCGATCGTTGATATGTTTTAGGAATCGATTCGTAACCGTACGTGGAAACGTAGCGGTAAACTTGCGAATATGTTTACCTAAACATTCTCCCTTTGTAATTAACAATTAATCCAACTTTGTAGTAGTGGTGGGAAAGTCAACAACTTTGCAGTGGATGCATAAAATTATGCTCCGAAGAGAGTCAACAATAAATTTCATGATTGTTTTAAAATTTCATGATTACGTTCAAACAACATTGAAATATTTAGACGTAATCGAATCAATCCAGAAAAAAGGAAAAAGAAGAACACTCCCAAAATTCCCCTTCCGGTCATTGGCACTTCCGCTGATCCTAGAGAGCATAATTATATCAGGCGGGCTTGGGCCCTTTCTAATTAACAAGGTGGAAGGTCGTTTGGGGGTGGTATCAGAGACTCGTTCGGTCCTTCCCCGTTGTCCACCACAAATGCCATCTTGAGCCCCCACGTCGTGTGCACCTCCAAATGGCAGTGCATGAACCAAACACCTGCATCCACGCAAACCGCAAGAATTATGTTCCTAGCTAAGAGAACTCCTCCAACCTTCGTGCTGAAACCAACTGAAATAACATCATGATTCGTGCAAAACATTGCAAACCTGGGTTATCCGCCTGGAATCTTATGGCAGTCCATCCCCCAGAGGGAACTCCAATGGTGTTCCTTTCGACGGGATCGACAAGATTGAACTTGGAGGGAGACGTATTTGGATTATAATTCCCGAGACCCCTTCCGACTGCGAAAAAATTGAAGCCATGCAGATGGATGGGGTGGTTCTCCGGTGCTATAATGCCCGTGTCCTGGAGAACCAGTTGCACCGTGGAATTGAAAGCAAGGCGATAGACCCGAGTCCCGCTCATGGTCTGCATGTTTTTGGGGCCGCCGCCGGTGTAGTTGAAAGCTATCGGCGGCTTTCCCGGGAAGTCGTCGGCGAACACCCCGCTTATGTTGAAATAATGAGCTTGGAGGATGGCGGTGGTCGGCATGGTGAAGCTTACGTTGTTCATGTCGGCCACGACCCGGCTCCCATTAACGCACGTCGGGCACGGGTTGACGCCAAGACCCACGGTGAAGAGAAGGGAGTGGTCCACCGTCAACGGCACTCTGGCGGGATACTGCTCGGAGTTTAGGCTGCGGAGGGAATCGATGAACTTGGAGGCGACAGGGGTCGCATTCTGAGGTGGTGGATTGGTGGTGGTGAGGTCGGCGGTGGCCACGGAGTTGGTGTAGTGCACGGTGGCCATGGCGGTCTTGTTGTCCACCGCGATCGGCGAGTCCATGAAAGGGGAGGCGGTGACCAGGTAGCTGCCGGCCCCTTGATCGGCGGTGAGAAGGACGTTGGTGGTCTGGCCCGGAGTGATGAGTATGGTGTCGGTCTTGAAGGGCTTGGTGTAGCACGCGTCGACCTCGACGACGGTCAGCTGGTGGCCGGCCACCTTGAAGAAGAGCTCCTCATTGAGAGCAGCGTTGACGATTCGGAGCAAGTATGTCTTGCCGCTGTCCACTGTTAGCTGGAACCCTGTTGTAACGAGGTCCACATTAGACCGAATATATTATTGCTTAAGCTGCATCTTTTTGCCATGCCATGCAAAGATGAATCCCTTCTTCCAGAAGATTACTCGTCCAAAATCCAAAGTATGCGCACATATTGGTTGGAACTTGGAATTGAGCATCGCAAGTTCGAAACGTTAATTGCTGATTACCTTTGGAAGTAGGACAATCGGACATAGGGCCTGGATGACCGTTGATTATGTGAGCATCAGAAACATTGGGCGCCAGACCAGATTTCAGAGCCTCGTTGATGACGGCTTCGGTGTCCGACTTCCACCATTCACCTGGAGTTTATAATAAGCAAATATCATTGCTAAAATCCATCAGAAGGGGAAAACGTACCTCTTTCTTTCTGCCAAAAATTTAATTTGACCAAGGTGGACTCGATTCGGAATTCGTCAACCCACGTACCCAAGATGATGACCTCCTCCTTTTGTGGAGCGGGGAAAGGATAGGGAACATTGGGTTTGGGCAAGACGACGATGGCACCGTGAACCGTGGCCCTGAGCCACAGGATGTGCGCATGCCAGAAGAGGGTGCCCCTCTGGCCCGTGATGGTGAAGTTGTACACGTAGCTGTGGCCTGGCTGAATTGGGCACTGGGTGATGTAGGCCGGTCCGTCGGCCCAACCAGTTCGAATCTGCCTCACTCCATGCCTGCAGACCCAATTTATGACGTGTGATTAATCTCATTCTCAACTCACACAGGTTTGGAAATTAATTCTTTTCTTCCAAACTTGTACAGTGTCTGAACTCAGACAGTCTGTGATGATGCTACGTGTGATCCAATGTCCACATGCATGAGGACTGCTCACCAGTGGATGGTAACGTTGTACTTGACGTTGTTGACGACCTCGACGAGCACATTGTCACCTTCTTCAGCATACAGTGTTGGGCCAGGGAATCGGCCGTTCACGGTCACGATGGGTTTGGTGTAGCAGAGCCGGGTCACTTTTTTCACCGCCACCTGCATGAGGCACGCCATGGTAGTTCAGATGTGCCAGTCTTTAAAGATGCTCTTGGTGTTGAGTAAAAGAGAAGCCATGAAAGCATCGCATTCGTGGATAATTAATTAGTAGGTACGTTTCAGGTTCGGTCTACTTGTGATGATCCATGGTTGGCTTTCGAAAGGCTGGTTGTTGGGGTCAATGGGAAGGTATCGGCCTGATCTACTGGACCATATAGTGTATCGGCCTGTACACCTCACTGTGGAGACTGGGCCCTCAGAAAGATGGAAAAATTCCTAAGGAAACGATCCGGATCAAACTAATAGGATTGTAATATTTGATGGTCCTTTTGTAATTAATTTTCTTATTTTACTTGGCCATCTAATTCACATTCATTGGTTAAACAATCATGCGATGAAGTGCATCTCCACCACCAGTGAGGCAGTCTGGATCTATTAAGCAGTCATGCACCACACTTCAATGCAAATCACATGATGAAACGAGACAGCAAATTGTTAGCAAATTTCATGGGTGCAGCATCAATCACAAAGCTTGCCCAGACGTGGAAGGCTGCTACTCACATTGAACTTGTATTTTCGTGTCCTCCCATCCGCGAGCACTGGAAGCATGATCGCCACCAGCAACAAGGCTCTGACATATGACAGCATCTTCCCTGCTCTCTCTCTCTCTCTCTCGATCTGTGTTGTGGTATAACTCCTATGCATGGGAACGACTGGCCAACGCATCCTTATAAAGGGATGGGGATTCTAGCTGCCGAGTCCTTTTTAAGTTTAGGTGGCGGGGACCCTTGATCAACAAGGTTTTGGTAGAATAACCGCGCACTACTTCCGGATTACTTGAATCCCACATAAAGTTGATATACATTTCCCAATAATGTAGCCCTCGAACCCACTCCATTGGGGTCTGACGTCGCTTTCCATTGGTTAAAAAGGTTGGCTTCTTGTAGAAACATTCTCGTAAACAAGCTAGAATTCACCAAGACATCCTAGACTTTTTGATATTAGAATCTAGTCGTCAGATCTATTCTAGCTTCATGCACTTGGATGGAAAGAACTGATCCACTCCAGTCATCTCTGGTTAACCGGTGGGTTGCCTTCATGAGTTTAGTGCCGTTCTTCTCGGTGGTTTAAGCGTGGGGGTGGAAAGGAGTAATCCGCGTTTGCCTTTCCAGTCAAGTAATCATCGAGCAAGTACAAGCGTGGCTCCTCTTATATAGAGAATAAAATTATGTCATGAGAAACGAACATCAGGACAAACATCCCTCGCTACTTGTACACAATCATTTCTTCCAATATATTCTGGGCGGCGCCCTGCTTCCCTAATTCTATTTCCATGTCGCCCTCACCCGAATCAGAGCTCAGGCCAGTGGGCAAACCGGGAAGTGTATACAGGGGTCGAGCAAGGGCTGGCGGCCCCTACTTACACATTTAGAGGTGAAGCATCGATCGGGATGCATGCCTGGTGGTTCCACCTGCCGAGTTATATATATTCCCCTTTTTTTTTTATAATAAATTGAGGGTTTCATGTAGAGTTTCGTGCTCTCTATTAGCATCTGTCATCATGGCATTGCACCATAAAGGTATGGTTGATATGTTCCCATCAACAGTACACCGGGGAGATTTCGTGCTAGTTTGAAAGCTAAGCTATCCGGCTGGTGAAAGCAAGTGGTGCGGAGTATAATTTCTCCGGTACCGGGGATGCCAATGTGCCTCGTTTGAGTGGACCAATCTAGCGTGAGGGCACAGGCTAGCCGGCTGACGGTTCCTACTTGGAACAAGCGACAAAGTAATCCGCATGTTCTTTTAAATGATATGCATATCATTCAACCATCATCTCGCAGCATCTATGCACAGCATGTCGCTTCATTTAGAGCCTCTTGGATTTAAAATGACGCAAGCCACTCTCTTAGCTTTCTCCCAAATTAAGGACTGCTTCATCCGCACAGTTTTATAAAGGAAAGCGCGGCTTGACTTCTTTTCGTTCATAAGATTCCCACGTTATCCAATGAGTTCTGCATGGATGATCTCATCTCATGCACTAAACAGTAGTGATGGGCACTTTGATTAGAAGATTGGTAATTGGTTGATTAGATGATACTATATCCAGTCACACCAGATGATAAAAACATCAACACGTAACACCCTTCCATGCTCCTAACCCACGCTTAGGCTTTACTTGGTGGTTCCACTAGCACTTGATATGAGTGTTACAGGGTAATTAAGTAGGTTAACTGCCGAAGTTGGATTTGTTTTCCGTCGCCATTTATATATGTTGCTCTGTAGATACAGCACCATGTGAAAGGATCTCTCAGGCTCACCTCTGTGATATTGTTTTATATAGTAATCAGGGTATGGTTTCGGGATTACCATATGAAAACATGAAATTTTGATCTTACGGTAGTTAAACTACCGGACTGGTGTTAAATTAATAAATTTTATTTCTCATGTTACACATGATGATCATAATGTGCTCATTATTGTAAAAAATACAATCTGAATCTCATTATAGTCAATGAATTATAGAAAAATTTATCATTTAATTGTGTATGAAAACATGAGATTTGGGTTTATTACCGTCGACATAGTATAAAAAGATATATCCTTCAATTTTCTTCATTTTTTTTGTTTCGTAGCGACCACTAAATGGTTTGCAGCTACTGCATAACATGAAATTTGGGTATCAGTATAATTGGAGAAAGATATTAGTGCTTATCATTAAATCTTATTTTCCATGTTTTGTATAGTGATGATAGAGTGATTTTATGATTATTATATTAAAAAATAATGACCTATACTGAGTGAGCTATATTGTAATCCGAGTCAAATTTTATTTTCAACATTTTGTATCGTGACTACAAAATGGTTCTGTAGTCATTATATGAAACATGAAATTTGTTTCTTAATATAACTAACAAATCATAGAAGGGAGCTATCATTAGATTTCGTTTCTCATATCTCTTAAAAGGGACCGTAGAATATTTTCTAATCAGTATCTAGAAATGAAATATTTTGTTAACAGTTTCCCATGGTGGCCGCAAAATGATCATGAGGTCACAATACTACACAGAAAATGGAATTTAATGATAGATCTCAAAGTAGTTCGCAAATTATATTTTTATGATTTAAAATTTAAGTTTCTATATAGTAACCATGAAACTTTCTATCGTCGCTTATGAAATTTAGGAAATGGCATTCAAGTGTAGCTCCTTAATTTATAGTACATTAATTTATTTCTATATAGTGATTAGGGAACAACTTTCTGGTATACATGGAAATAAAATTTGATCGCAAGTCCTTCCATGGTTCCTTGTTTATAATAAATATCAAATTTTGTGTTGCCATATAGTGACCAATAGAACCATTATGTGGTTATTCCTTTTTTTTTTTTTAATTTGTTCACTGTAGCACGAAGGAATAAAGAAGCTGGAATAGTATGACCATGAATCGGGTTAGAAAAAGAAATATAATTTTGAAACAAGCAATATTCGCTATCTTATTAAAAAAAAAAAAAAAAACAAGAATGAAATTTAGTGATAGGTCCCTTTATATCTTGTTAACTATAATAAAGCTTCAATTATTACTTACATCCATATGGTGATTACAGAACCATTTTGCAGTCAATACACGAAACGTGGGAAACGTAATTTAATCACTAGTTTCTTTATAGTTTATTGATTATAATAATGCTCCAAGTTCCATGTTTTTGTATGGTAAGCACAAAACCAATGGAAGCCTTGTATAGACACGAGAAGTGAAATTTAATGGCAGGTTCTTTTGTAGCTAATTGATTGCAATAAAGTTTTGACTTTTTTGGGGTAGAATATAAGGTTTTGACTTTGTTTTCAATATAGTAATACATACTATGCTCATTATGTAAAATATGGAAAATGCTCCATGATCTATACTCATACACCTTAGAACCAATATATACTGATAAAGCATATCTATCAATGAAAGCTTGCCATCTAATCGTGGGCTTATATACCATTCAAAGCATGCCACATGGCCTGTCCAAAGAGCATTTAGAGAGTCCCCTACATCTCAAACTCTTCTTAGAGTTAACAACAACTCAACAGTATCACTAACTGTTTCTTAACAAATGCAGTACACGAGCAAATCCTACATCCAAAAAAAATATAGAAGAGATTCATGGATGAGATATGCAGTTTGTTGTCTTATCAATCAGCGTATAGCTCTCCAAACTACTCAGCAACGAGTTTCAGCCCTCATCTATATATTGCATTTCCAGGGGGCCTCCGGATAAATTCTTTTTCGACTCTCTTACGCTGCCTCTCTACTCCTCTTAGGCCTGCTAGTTGTATTTGACTTAGTCATCGGAGGATCCTCCATTGGACAAGCTTCAGTAGGTAGACTTTTTTAGTTTTGCTGTTTTAGGATGGAGCCTAAGACTGAGCATCACTAAAGATGTTCCCTCATCGTCCAACTCTACAAGAGCATCACCTTGGGGGCGTGTAACGATCTTATCCAATCTTTCTGATTCGAAAAACGGACGAGGCGGGATCTCTAGCTACCACTACCAACTCAGCACATCAATCGGACCGATTTCTAGCAATAATAGATTGATATTAAAAGGAGGGCCCTGAACCCATCATTGGAGGTCCGATTGATCAAACGAACGACACACATCCGTGAAATCAAGATGCAACCTTGGAGTCCGATAGCTCTTTATAGAGCCCTCGGAGGGTGTCTCCTCAGCAAGAGCTACAACCTACTCCGTCAATCACCACCGAGCAATTCCATTTGCTCATGCAACAAATTTAGATGTTTTTTTTTGTGTGTGCATCGGCTGCTCACACTAGCCTCGCGTGAGCACAGATTCAAATGTTTATCACTGCCATACATAATCTGCAGCAGAATCGCCAATCAGTTGCAGCAGTAATATATCTCTTTGTAGTTCAGTAATTATGATATGGTCCAAAATTTATTTCCAGAATGCTGCTTATAGTCACCATATTAAACATGAAAAATAAGGAATTGGATGTCAAATCCCTCTATAGTTTATTAGTTATAACGAGGCCCGATTCAGTTCTCACATCTAGTGCCATTAAACTACTTTATTACGAAATATAGGAACTTAAATTTAACGATGGATCTCTTTGCATATATTGGCTATAATATAAGGTCTAATTTTGATGTTTTTAGGTAGTGATCGTATAAGCATTCCGTGGTTTCTACGTTTACATTGAAAGTGAAACATGTTAACGACATAATGTATCATATAAGAACATGGTTTGAAAGTATCAGTTTTTCTTTATTTTTTTATTTTTTATTTTTTATTTTTTTATTTTTTTTCAATCACCACCTCCAATATGGCTATGACATTAGCGTGCCATAGCCGCGGTCACGACGTGATGTTGAGGCTCGTCTTCTGCGATGGTTGACGTCAATGCCCCCCTCCGCCATCCGCCCATCCGGTTTTCAAGCCAATATTAATTCCTTCCTCAAAGGTTCTTTTCAAGCGGGCCCCAGAAGCCGGCGAGAGAGAGCGAGATATTTTGTAATTTTCGAGGGGGGCACCGTGGTGTTTTGGACTTCTGGCTCGGGGAGATTAGGAGATTCCGAATCTGGTCCATTTTCGAAGAGTATTCATGAATCTACTTCTACGCTGCCTTTCCAGTTTTTCTTTCCCACGGCCATCATTTGTTTTCTTTTGAATCGAAACGTCCGTTGAACGTTCCATTATCAGGAAGATTTTTCATAAATTTAATTATTGTACCGCCAACGCTTTCGATTCCTTGGCTTTACGAACTTCTTTAATACGGTACCGATCCCTCCTCTTTGCGTTCACATGTTCATGTATAGGAGTTGTGCACTGGGGATTGCTTGTTTGCACTCCCTGTCTGCTTCGCCATTGATGATGCTTTTGGAAGGTTGCCAAAGAAGTCCTCCTCCGCCCTCTTGCTTTACAGCATAATCCTCTTATGCTTTGGATTGTCTCCTTTGTTTTTATTTTACTTTGGGGGGTGCTACATTTACATTAGAAATTTTCGTTCTGGTCTCTTATATATATATTTTTAAGAATGTTGCCCTCTTGAGTTCTTAATATAGGAAAAGGACCCTTTTGTCATCGTTCCCTATGATAATTACGTTTGAGGGCCTTCATATGAGGACGTTTACTTCTTGCCTCCTTTCCTTCGTCTTTTAATGCAATCATGCACCTGTTTACCATTATTTTACTTTTACGTTGTTCTGGCTTGCTCTTACCATTCACCTGCAAATTGAATATTTGAGTGTATTGATCATGAAGAATCTCATCATGAATATTTTAGTAATATTACGTGGATAATCTGATTGGTTGAGATCTCAAGTGGAGCAAAATGAACTTTTTAACTCCAGAGTGCTTTATCTGCTTGAGGCCAAGATAGGCAGCCTGATACATGTAGGGCCACCACTCCAATTCCGCCCGTATCGAGCACTGCTGAGTTGGATGGAGTTGAAGGTAAATCCCAAACCAACCCAACCTCTAAATCGTCCAATCTATATCGAATGCAATCCAATCCTGGAGTGAACTAGTTGGGCCGGTCGGGTCATACCTTCAGAGCCACCAACTCAATTTGACCCGTATCGAGCATTGCCGAGTGCTGAAAGTAAAACTTATTTCCGTCGTGAGTTTAATTTGCACGGCAATTCTCAGCGGATTCACGGAGGGGTTGGCCGCCACGTGTTCTGACTTGTATCAGTTACAATTGTTTTTGATTATTCTTTGCCGGAATTCTCCCTGCGCCATGCTCCTGGACGGAGACATGGGAGTCACCTTTCACACCATCTCTTGCTTGTTGAGTTCCAGCACAGAATCGAAGAAAGTTTCAGCCAAACAGTAGAATAAACTAGTGTGATGCAAGTGAAGATGAAGTCAAATGGAACTTGGAAGGTGGAGATGTATCCTTGTAAATTTCTACCACGATATGCACGTGGTAAATACTCGTCCATTATAACAGTAGAATAGTAAGGCAAAACGCCGTAGGCCTTGGGTTCTCCGTCGGGACAAAATATCTCCCCAAATTCCAAAGGCAGGGGCCCCCAGCCAACGGAATATTGGACTTCTATAAAGCTAGACCTAGCCATCGCGGTATTGGTGCTCGGCAGGCCGGCTTATCCTCAGAGTTGTGATCCCGCGGGGAATTGATCGTCTTTTTCTGGAAGACGAGGGATAGCCTTTGCCAGGATTCAGGTAATCTCCTCGCTCGGCGGATCGCCTTTTCCATGCACTTATCAGTACTTTAGTTATCAAAGAAACAAAAAATTTTCTCCACGCCAGAATTTTATCTATGAGATCCATGATCACATGTTAGCGTCCTCCTCCCTCGTGCATCTTCAGAGCGATTCCGAACTCGTTCTTAATCTCTTAAGGGAGGTAAGACACGGCATAAACTTTCTCTATCCTCCTCGAAATTCGCTTACATTTTTTTTTCAATTATAGGAATGAAGAATAATAGTGGAGGTAAGACCAAACTCTGATAGAAATATTGTAGATTTTCTTTTTTAGAAAAAAAATATTCACAATTCAACCCCTCTGATCTAGTGGAGCAGTTTGCTCAAGGTGTCTGTTTTGTTGTTTTTTTCTGTTTCTTTCTCCCTGCTGTAACGATCTGACTTTGTATCTCCACTTCTGATCTTCCTTATCTCTCTCTGTCAAAACTTTTATAAATTCTTGTGGACTTTGATCTTTAATAACAGCCGGGTGGCTGCTCTTCCAGCCTCCCTTATCATCAAAAAAAGAAATATATATATATATATATAGTGGGGCAGTTTTAATAGTGGTTTGAAGTACAGTATTGTCTTCTAACAAAGTACTACATGTGCCACGTTCAGCTCTAATGGCTAGCCAGTAAGATAGTTTCTTCAAGAATTTCTTGAAGCAATTCAGTTTCACTGGTGCCTATAAAATTTGTATTCCTTATATTCCAGAACTTTTTATTTTTCTAGAATATATGGACATGTTCACCATAGGTTCCTCATGACATTACTCAAGGCGGCAAGCCTTTTTGTAGTTAGATGAATTCACTGTTCTATCAGGTTCTATCAACAACTCAGAAATCACTCCCTATATATCAACAATAAAAAAATTACTAAAATAGTGTCTTTGCCGGCTATCACTTTATTATTGATTTCCTCATATCCCAAACTTTTTTCTAAGACATCATATGTAGGTATCAATCCTTTAGAAGATGATACAAACAGATGATCGATAGTTCAAGAGCATGGCGGATATGCTTCCCACATTCCGAGCCTGCCCATCGGGCTGGACAACTCTGGGTCGGGCCTTAACCAGGCTGGAGCTGTTGGGCCGATAAATTCTGAACAAGGCTCGAGCTAATACTAGGCCTGGCGTGTGACCAGCCTGAAGCCTAAGCCCAATAAACTCCGGTCCTAGCCCGATCTCTCTCTTATCTCCTCTCTACTCTATTTCTCACGAGGCCGATCTCCCCTCTTCGCCTCTCTTCTCTCTCTTTGCCTCGGTTTCTCTCCCTCCTCTCTCCTCTCTTCTCTCTCTTCCCCTCGATCTCTCTCCCTCCTCTCTCCTCTCTCTCTCTCCCTCTTACTCTCTCTATTACTATCGACTCTCCCTCCCAATCTCTCTTCCCCGTCTGCCCTCTCTTACTCCAAATCCATCTCTCCACGCTCTTCTCCCGCCCACGTTCTCTTTTCCGCTGTCTCGCCTGGAGCCCAATTGTGCTCTCGGGCTGGCCCGATTCGGCTTCGAGTCGAGATCAATCTTGGGCTTTTGCTATACTTCTTGAACGAATTGCCGGGCCCTCTAGGTAATTTATTGCTAACATCGCAAATAGTTGCTGTTTCTGCTTTATTTATTCAAGTGGTACTGGTGGTTGCTTGATAACTTATTCTTAGTTAAATCCTCATTTGTTTCAGCTTTGCAACTCTAGCGAGTTTAGTGTAATTTTCCATGTAAGCTTACCTGGTGCATTACCATATCGACGTTACGAATGCTGAAATTGTAGGTTAAATAGTGAGAAGAATCACTCCAAGCAGTATCCGAACTGCGAAAACATGGAGGAAGCCGAAGACAAATACACAAAAGATGGAACGACAGATATTCACGGAAACCCTGCTGTGAGGAAAGGCACCGGGAATTGGAGGGCTTGCCCCTACATTCTTGGTATGGTTCTCTAAGTCCTTGTGCCATATCCTATAAAAACAAGTTTGTTTCCTTTAACCTTTCGCATACCAAGGTTTTTTTATCTCTACGCAGCGAATGAATGCTGTGAAAGGTTGGCATATTATGGGATGAGCACCAATCTGGTGAACTACCTGAAGGACCATCTCCACCAAGGGAATTCCACGGCAGCAAATAATGTCACCAACTGGTCGGGCACGTGCTATATTTTGCCTCTGCTTGGGGCTTTTTTAGCTGATGCCTACCTTGGAAGATATTGGACGATCGCCAGTTTTATGATAATTTATATCTTCGTAAGGAAAATCGAAGAAACCCCCTTCCATTCTGTACTTGACTCGAACCATCAGACATGAGAACTAATTCTTTTCTGCTTGATTGCAGGGTTTGACGCTGCTGACTCTGACAGCATCCGTCGGAGGGCTGAAACCGGCTTGTAGGAACGGTGTCTGCGACCCCACGAATGCTCAGAGTGCGGTGTTCTTCGTAGCGCTCTATCTTGTTGCACTGGGTACTGGAGGGATCAAGCCCTGCGTCTCTTCTTTTGGGGCCGACCAATTTGATGACTCAGATGAATCCGAGAAGAAAAGGAAGAGCTCCTTCTTCAATTGGTTCTACTTCTCGATCAACATCGGGGCCCTGGTTGCGGCCTTGGTGCTGGTCTGGATACAGGAGAATAAAGGATGGGGCTGGGGCTTCGGAATCCCTGCGGTGGTAATGTCCATTGCGGTTGTGAGCTTCTTCTCGGGCACAGCATTGTACAGACACCAGAAACCTGGAGGAAGCCCCCTCACACGCATTGCCCAAGTTGTCGTCGCATCTTTTAGGAAATCCGGGGCGAAGGTACCTGCCGACAAATCTCTACTGTACGAGATTCCGGAGAAGGAATCTGCAATACAAGGTAGCCGCAAGCTCGAGCACACGAACCAGTTCGAGTAAGTCCGTTGGAACTCCTTATTCAGCATGCATGGCTTTCCTAGCTACAGTTTGTGCTGCTTAGAGACATCTGCAGCAGCTGTAGCGATCTGATCTTTTTGAGTTGGACTCCCTCCCAGTTCGGTTGGGCAAGCATGCATCGATTTGAAACTTTGTTTTCGTGTTCCACTCAGGTTCCTGGACAAGGCAGCCGTGAGGAGTCAGGATGAAAAGATCGGCGGCCCCGCGGACCCATGGATGCTCTGCACGGTCACGCAAGTGGAGGAGCTCAAGAGCGTCCTGCGAATTCTTCCGATATGGGCCAGCGGCATCGTCTTCGCGACTGTCTACAGCCAGATGGGCACCATGTTCGTTCTCCAAGGCGATACTCTAGATCGCCGCATGGGCCCCCATTTCAAGATCCCAGCCGCTTCGGTCTCCGTCTTCGACACCATCAGCGTTATCGTATGGGTTCCGATCTATGATCGCATAATAGTCCCGGTGGCTCGCAAGTTCACAGGTCGCGAGCGGGGCTTTACTCAGCTGACCAGAATGGGCATCGGCCTGGTCATCTCCATATTCTCCATGCTGGCTGCCGGGACCCTGGAGATCGTGAGGCTCCGCATCGTGGCGAGGGATAACTTATACGACCGTGATGGCGATAATGACTATGTGCCCTTGTCCGTATTCTGGCAGGTGCCTCAGTACTTCATCGTGGGGGCCGCGGAAGTGTACACCTTTATCGGGCAGCTGGAGTTCTTCTACGACCAGGCACCCGACGCCATGAGAAGCATGCTTTCTGCTCTCTCGCTGACCACGGTGGCGCTTGGTAACTACTTAAGCACCCTGCTCGTCACGATCGTCACGCACATTACTACCAGGAACGGGAAGCTTGGGTGGATTCCGGATAACCTAAACCGCGGCCACCTCGATTACTTCTTCTGGCTGCTGGCGATACTCAGCGTTGTGAACTTCCTAGTCTACCTTCTGATCGCCAAGTGGTACAGCTATAAGAAGACGGCAGGCGATGACACTGAATTCCAGTAACTCTTAATTAGAGGCGCACATCTGCCGGAGCGGGCAATCAAGATTCGTCTGTTGGATGCTCTTCTATGAGCTTGTAAATTTGTGGAATATATCTATCTATCTATATATAAAAGTAGCACGTACTGCCTATGTATGTCGTTAAGTGCAAGTCTCTAGATTTGGATTGTCTCCTTGGATGCCAAGGCAACATGTCTATGTTAAAATTCATCGAAAAGAAAAGATTGTGCGCTTTCAACTTTCGAGCAATCTATGAGATGACTGAAACAACCCCATTACTAAAATTCTTTATTTCTAAAATTTCTTACTAAAATGGTATGGATCATCCGCTTCAGAAAAAAAGAAGCAAAATATAAGAAGAAAAAGAAATATTCTTAATGATCTCATACACTGCCGATTGCTCGATTACTTGAACAACTAAATGTCCCAGCATTATTTGGATGATTTCGGCCCAGACTCCAGATGCTGTCATATTGAATAGAGGATTCGATTAGAGATGGGTGAATGGCTTACTTAAATTAACCAAGTGGTCTCATCACATTTGACTAACAGATGTGGTGACTAATTTCAAAAATAAATTGTTGATATGCAGGAAAACGTATACCCTTTGATTGACTAAATTTTACAATAAAAATTTACTTGGTATTGTGGAAACCTCCATGAAAACCTTCCGTTGGAATTTGCACGTCCTGAGGCAAAAACCTGAACTACTTCACTGACGAGATAAATTTCAGGTGTTCAAAAAGAAAGGGAGCTGGAGCTGAGGAAGTCATGCAACTTGCATCTATCTCACCCTGTGCGCGCGCGTGTATCTGTGTTCTTTTCTTGTCGTTGTTATGGAAACGGAGGGCAACCTACCCAATCATTAAATCTTGGACCACCCGGTCAAGGGGCAATTCATTCATTTTAGGCAGCAGATTTTACCGTTTGCATCCCTCACAAAAGGACATGGAAGCAATTCTGTCACGCCCCGGATTCGGATCCATGACACGGCCGTGCTATTGCCGACTACCACCCACAATAGCATGCAGCCTCATACATGAGTAACAAGGTAGTCAAACCAGTCAAACTTCATATATTAAAGCATTTTTAGCACACATGCTCAGTGGTACAAAAATACAGAGCTTCTACATATTTTATGTATACAAAAGTATATTTGTTTTACCCCAAAAGGGATAAGCCCTGATACAAAAGAAAAAGTCTCTCGCAGCTATCAGTGGTGAGGATCTGAAAAAAAATATCAATAAAATGGTATAGGCTACACAGCTCAGTAAGTAATCCTGCATAATTTTAATGGATCAATTAATATGCTAAACATGTTTAAACAGGATTTGAGAAGCTGATATGTATGCTATCTAACAATTCATCATGATAAAATATTCATACTGAATCAATAATCATGTTATGTATGTTATCGAA
Source organism: Phoenix dactylifera (assembly GCF_009389715.1). Classification (NCBI taxonomy): domain Eukaryota; kingdom Viridiplantae; phylum Streptophyta; class Magnoliopsida; order Arecales; family Arecaceae; genus Phoenix; species Phoenix dactylifera. Next base: position 767,500 of record NC_052403.1, on the reverse strand, counting down.
AATCTTCATGTAAATATACCCTGTAAGATCGTATACCAGCATGCCGTGGTTTACATCCTCCGATACTACGGCGGAGTCATTGTCGGCCACTGGCGGGGCGAGCTCAGTTATTATACAGCCCGTAGCATCTAAGAGTCCATACATAGTACTTCTTGCAAGTGGTACACTTAGCTAGAGGCAATTCATCATCTTACACTATGATTACTATATTAAGTGCAATTATGGTAACGAAATGCCAATCATCTTACATGTGTAATACTTTAAAATCTGTATAAGCATGATGTATGCATAACCATAATTTCTATGACTAAAACATACCACTTGTATACATGATCCGTAGAAGATTGGGACAGGTTACTTATACTTATAATTTAGGTAAGGAAACGTATTCATGATTTATAATAAGATTACAACAAGTTACTTACAGTAATTCGCTTTCCCACATTTGACCAGTCCAAATGACGGATCCTTAATCACCTTGCACAACATCATAGGGATCACATTATTCTCCGTTTGTTTAATACATAATTTCTCAGTTAAAATTATGAGTTTACTTGTTTGGATCCCATCCAAGAATTTGGCCCAAGTCCACTTTACCCACGTTGGGGCCTTCTAATTTGGTCAATAGGCTTAATCCTAAGTTAAATTTTGGGTTTAGGGTCAATGTGGCTCATTTGGGCCTGAGTCAGGGTCAGCCTATAGCCGATTAGGCCTCTGGTTAGCTGAATTGGGTTTGAATTGAGTCTTAGTTGAGTCTGCTGGGACTAACCCAGCCTAATTAGGTTCGGACCAAGTTCAAATTGGGCTATATTTGGTTCAATTTTACAGTTTGGGCTCGTCCAGACTTAGCCCAATCTGTTTGGGCTCGGGTTTAGTCAAATCGGCTAAACCCATGTCCTTTGTCCTTTTTCTTTTCCTTTTTTCTTTTTCCTTTTTCCTTTTTTTTCCTTTTCTCTCTTTCCCTTTTCTTTTCTTCTTTGTTTATTTTCTTCTTCCCGAAGCTTCCTCTCCTTCTCTCTTTCATCCCGATCTCCCCTTCCTCTTCTCCTCTCCTCTCCGGCGAAGGGAGGACGACGGTCTCCTCCTCATGGGGAGGGGTCGGACCGCGATCGGCGGCGCCCGCGGCCGAGCTCTCGGCTTCCCCGGTCGAACCCGCGGCACCCTCGGCCGCGCCTGAGGCCGATGCCCGTGCCGGCGGCGCTCGCGGCCGAAGCCGGGGGCCGCCTTATAGAACCTGTTACCAAGCCTCCGCCTTGAGCGGAACTTCTGCACCATTCCAGCTATCTATATGATAATCCCAGTGAATCAGATAAGCTGTTAGCGAGTTGTTGTAACACACCTTGATACGAGGAACCACTTCCGTAAACTGTTATGTTGATCTCCTTGTATATATATCTCTTGTAAAACACTGATAAGTTAGAGTTCCTTCAGTAAAACTACTGTTCATCTTCTCTTCATGGTATCAGAGCCAGGTTCGATCCTGGGACCTGTGGGAGGAACCAACCTGTGTCAGCCAGGCTCTCAAGGACCCACAGTGGCGTGCTGCAATGTCGGATGAATTCACAGCTCTTCTCAAGCATGGAACTTGGGACCTTGTTCCTCCCACTGCTGGTATGAACCTTGTGGGCAGCAAATGGGTATTCCGTGTGAAACGCAACCCAAACGGCTCTATCAGTCGATTCAAGGCTCGCCTAGTTGCCAAAGGGTTTCATCAGCGGCCTGGTGTTGATTACTCTGAAACATTCAGCCCCGTTGTTAAATCTGCCACCATCAGGCTTATTCTTTCTCTTGCAGTCATGAAAGGATGGTGCCTTAGACAACTGGACGTAAACAATGCATTTCTCCATGGTACTCTTGATGAATCAGTTTTCATGAAACAACCTCCTGGCTTTGAGGATCCCTCTAAACCCCACTGTGTTTGTCAGTTAAAGAAAAGCATCTACGGACTCAAGCAAGCTCCCCGCTCCTGGTATCGGTCTCTTCGAGCGGCTCTTCTCAGTTCTGGTTTTCAATCTTCCTGTACTGACACGTCTCTCTTCATTTACAACTCGGCCGGTGTTACATGCTACTGTCTTATCTACGTGGATGATCTTATTATCACAGGCAGCAATCCTTCTTTTGTTTCAAAGATCATTACAGAACTAAGTGACCGGTTTTCCATTAAGGACTTGGGGAATCTTCACTACTTCTTGGGTATCGAGGTAATCCCTACAACTCAGGGGCTTTTTCTCTCACAGCACAAATATGTGCGTGATCTCCTCGCTCGCACCAACATGGATGGCGCTAAGACAGTTCAGACCCCTCTATCCACCAGCAATCCCCTTGTTCTCCTAGATGGCTCCCCCCTGCGGATAGCACTGAATATCGCAGTGTCATAGGCAGCCTTCAGTACCTCAGTCTCACTCGACCGGATATTGTCTTCGCTGTGAATAGGCTCTCCCAGTTCATGCATCAGCCTACTGTCAACCACTGGGCTGCTGCCAAGCGACTACTCAGGTATCTCAAGCATACCATCTTTCATGGCATTCACATCCGGAAGAATAGTGCATTGCAACTCAGCACCTATACGGACGCCGACTGGGCTGGAGATCATGACACTCGGGTGTTGACTACCGCCTTCATCACATTCCTTGGTTGTAATCCCATTTCCTGGACAGCTCAAAAGCAACGTGTTGTTTCCCGCTCGTCCACTGAAGCTGAATTTCGTGCCTTGGCAGCTGCTACCTCTGAAACAGTATGGCTACAATCTCTTCTGTCTGAACTTGGACTCCAGCTTCCACAAGCTCCGCAGCTCTACTGTGATAATATTGGAGCGAACCATTTTAGTCTCAATCCAGTACAAGACTCTCGCATGAAGCACATTGAAATTGATTTGCTCTTTGTCCGTGATCTTGTGCAAAAAGGAAAAATCAGTATTCATCATGTTCATACTATAGATCAGTTGGCAGATCTGATGACTAAACCTCTACCTCGCCACCGGTTTCATCTGCTTAAATCCAAGATTGGCCTTGCTGATGGCTCGTCCATCTTGAGGGGGCATATAGAACCTGTTACCAAGCCTCCGCCTTGAGCGGAACTTCTGCACCATTTTAGCTATCTCTATGATAATCCCAGTGAATCAGATAAGCTGTTAGCGAGTTGTTGTAACACACCTTGATACGAGGAACCACTTCCGTAAACTGTTATGTTGATCTCCTTGTATATATATCTCTTGTAAAACACTGATAAGTTAGAGTTCCTTCAGTAAAACTACTGTTCATCTTCTCTTCACGCCTCACGCGACGACAATCCGACAAGTCCCCTCTTCCTCTTCAATCTCCCTTCTCAAACCTCCTATATTCTCTCTCGCTCCCAAGCCCTCTCTTTTCCTCTCTCTATTCTTCTCTCGTGAAGGAAGAAAGGCGAGCTTGGGAGGGCCGGGCCACGGCCGGCGACGCCCACAGCCGGCCTGCTACCTGCGGCCGAGCCGAGGCCGGCGGCTCCTGCGACGTCTGTGGCCGTTCCCCACGACGCCGGCGACCACACACAGGTGAGCCCCTCTTTCCTCTCTTCTTTCTTTCTTTCTTTTAATCTATCCTCCCGAGTGGATCGAGAGGGTGAAGGGCAGGAAAACAAGGTGGTCGAGAGGCTCACCTATTCTGTGGATGAACTGCGACGACCCTGCTCCGACGCCTCCGCTCCGACGCCTCCTCCGATACCTCCTGTTTTGCATGGTCAAGGGCCCCTAAGGAGGTCCCATCTCTTCCTCCCCCTGGTTCCGAGAGCTTCCAGCGGGCGAGCTCCCGTTTTGCATGATCGGGGCCCCTAAGAGCTGGCCATCCCTCTACCGGCCAGTTGAGGCCCTGTCAATTCCCTCTCAGCATGAGGTGGCAGCCCTCCACGGTTGCCACCCCCCGGCAGTAGGGCCCACAACACAACAATCGGGCCCAACACCCCTAACTGGGCCTCAAAAGTATTGGGCCCAGTTGGTTTTGGGCCCGGACATTACAATTCTGTCTGCAGGCCTTTTCTACTCGGTCGGAATAAAAAGAGCAGAATAAATTAGGACCTCACAATCAAGATTCGCCATTTCAATACCGGATTCGTACTAGTGCCATGCTGGCACGGTATTAGTATGGTACAATACGAAATTTTTTGACATACCAAATATCGGTACACCAACCGTACCAGATATCGGTACCGAACCGATACGATATATTCCGTATCGTCCCGTTCAGACCGGTATAGCATACCGTACTTCTAACCCATCAAAACATTAAATAGTCGGAAAACCAAGAATGAAGACGTGGAAGAGATCAATTATAATAACAATTCTGGGAACATCATCCGGTAGAAGCCAACAATAATGGGGGAAAAATCAAGGGATTTAACAAGACGACATTATTTTTCCACATAAACAAACAGTACCAAAGATTTTATTTAAGCAGCAGCGCAAAATGGACACATGAAGTTGACGCTCCATTATTTTTAAATAAAATTAAAAGGTAATGGATAATGTTTGACGTCCAGGCATGGGAGGTGGAAATCACCACTGCTACAGGGAGTGAGAGTAACATCCTCGGCTCTCCACTGCTTGCTTCTCTGCGTACTCCAGTATTACAAACAGAAGAAGATATGAACCCTCCTTAAGGCCATTCAAACATCCCTCCCTCCCCCAAACTAACCCTTTTTGGGAGATTAACCCTCTGTTTCTGTAATTCCAACCAAGCTGGTTCTGACTCCTCTTCATCCGAAGGAGAAAAGCAAAAGCGGGATCTGCTTGCATGAATTGCTATGCTGCAAGTCCAAAAGGTTCACCTCACCAACTTCCTTGGTGAGCACTCTGAATATCTCAGTTTGCAGAGGATGCCAATGCTGAGTTCAATAAAATTGGAGAGAGCAGTCTCGAAGAGCTTGACGAAGCCAGTGCCAGGGTCTGCTTGTAACTTATATGAAGCTTTTACTTCTACAATACATGACACCATCTACTATTTTGCAAAATCTCTCCTCCAAATAATTCTGATGTTGCAGATCATGGCAAACCTGGAGAATCTGAAGCAGGCTTTTGAAGGGACTGCAGAAATTAACAGGAGATTGAAACGAATAGGAGGATGTTGGAGGAATTTGAGGATCAGATCAAGCAGGACCGAAATGAAGGCTTGTCCTTCAAGAACCTGTGGAATAAGGCACCTCAAGGGAAAGCAGAAGCTAAGTTTGAAGCACAAAAGATTGGAGAAGTTACAGAGGAGAGGGCAGGATCAACAATCCAGAGAAATATTTGTGCTCATGTCATTGCTGCTTGTCGCAATTGGAAATGCTGTTGCCACTACTCCTGAGGTAGAATGGAGAAAGTTGCAGCATAGGGTTTGATATTTGTCAGCCTGCTTGCTCGGTACATTTACGAGCAGAGCCTGTCATCAACAAATGAAAAACAAATAAGAAAAAAGAGTAAAAGATAATAGTTGAATCTTCTTCCCTTCTTGGGAAATAAAAGTCTTACTGAGTACTATCTGTTCTGTAAATTCTCAGGAGTTCTGCAGAAGCAGTCCGCTTTGTTTCTGTTTTTGCAAATTCAGACCACTTTTATTGTTCTCTCCCACAAATGGTGGACCGATTTTAAAAGTTTCAGATGCCTTAGCACCTGACCCACAGGTACGCTCTAGCTCATGAATGTGCATTTCATCACAAAGATGTGCAATCAATGTTAAAAATATGTGCATTTGTTTAAAAAAATTTAGGCATTCACTATAAAAACTATCTGTATTCAGCTCTGCTTAAACATGCAAGCAGCCTGTATGCACTTGTCCGGGGGCAAAAGCATCCAAAATTTTTAGAATTGGGTCCTACCTAAGGATTGAAAAAAGAAAAGAAAAGAAAAGAAAAGAAAAAAAGAAGAAAGAAAGAAAGAAAGAAAGGAAAGGAAAGAATAAATGGTCCAAAACTGCAAATAGAAAAAAATAAAGCAGACTTTTTCGCAAAATCCACTAAACTCTATAATCAAACAGTTCTAAGAAGGACGAAGACAAATATTGCATGGTAAAATAAACCGCAGTCAACTCTTAAAACTGGGGTCTGATACACACAAGCTAACTTTGCTTTTGCATCAAGATGTCATTTTGGTAATATTCTCCCATTGCCAAAATTGTGTAACTAAGACATTCTGATGCTGTATAGTATATATTAGTTTATTCTTACCTTCACCTCATAAAAGTTATACATGAAAGAACTAACAGAGTATCAGGCAAAAATGTACAGTAGATTTATAGAAGTGGCAGATATGGTGCAAGGGAAATAAAATTGCATATGAGGCTACTCAAAGCCCAGACAGCAAGAGATAATAAGCCCATTACCAAATTCTTCAAGTCCTATAGGGTGTCGAACAGATTGTGCATTGGAGACTCAATGAGCAGCATAACAGTTCAAGCCAACAAATGCACAGGAGTAGGAAATTCTTAAGAGTTACTTGCAACATCAAATAAGATAAGACTTGTTAAGGTTCTGGTTTTAGATATTGCATGCTATATTTTCAAAACAAGGTTATCATTTGAGATGCATATTATGGCTTATCTCTGCTGCTTATCTTTATGCCCTTTACTTTATGATGGCCAAGTTTGTTTCTTTCAGACAAATGATAAGGTCGATCCTGTTTAGTGAAAAGAAATAGATAAGTTACAGGTTTGAAATGAGTTCCACAAAAAGTGTCTTTAGATCTCAAGTCTAACTAGCATGTCTACTGTGTCATTAGCTGAGGTGAAGGAGACATATAAGAACCGCATCCCTGCCAAAAGGCTCGGGACCATCATTAAGTTACTTGGTTTTCTTAAGACTTGAGACCAACTCTGAGATTCTGAGCAGGTAAAATTCCCATAGGGGCTATTGACCCCCCAAAAAAACAACCTCCCAAAATAATTCTTGATAGATAAGAGAACTGTAGCCATGGTCGACCACCTGGTTCAAGGCATATCGACTTGAACCACTTGGTTCGGGGCATACTGACCGGAACCACTGTGGCCTATTAGTTTGGGAACCAATGCGAAACAGTCCTTGCTCTGAACCAAGTGGAACCACTCGGTTCCGATTGGTTAGGAGTGGTTTGTGTTGGTTTGTGCCATCCATTAAGCAATCATGCGGTCAAGACCAATATGAAATAAAATAATATCAAAACATCCTTAAAATCATAATATAATCTCAAAAATGAGAAAGGCAAAAGTAGGAACCAATATGCATCAGTGTACCAAGTGTCCATGCGGTTCGGCTTGATACCATATCATACCAGTACATGATTGCAACAGTCCCCAGTAATGAGATTGTGGATCTTGCTGCAGACATTAGAATCCTAGTAAAGAAAATGAAATAATAGGAATACCTTTTACTAGAGAGAGCGAGAGAGAGAGAGAGAGAAGCATAAAGTTACTTATTTTGTCCTATCATTTTTCCAAGACTATTATTGTGTCTTGCAACGAGCACGCATGCATTTCATATGCACATGAGCACACAGCACCGCATACCAGCACCTCTATGCTCCTTGCAACACGCATTGCACAACAATACTCCTGTCATAGGTCAAAGCTAGATAACACACCCTATGGAGCCAAACAGATGAAAATGCTGCCCAAGAACAATATGACCAAGTAATATTAACAAACTTAGGAATGAATATCAATCTGTGCAGAAAAAACATAATATGAGAAATTGCTATGTTCCACATAAAATGGACAAAAAGTTAAGAACAAGCAGAGCCTTCAAAATGAGTTCATTTTGATACGGGATTTTGCAAGATAACTTCACAAAATGCCCCATAAGATTTCCAGGTAAACATACCTTCAGCGCTTAAAAGGATATATGAATGTCCTTCAAATATCCAACAATCTGCCTGGTTTGCATTATCAGCAATTTTCCATCATGGGGTCCTGGAATATTCAGGCATGGCATGCATGCAATGAACGCAATGCCAGCATTTGGGAGCAGATTATAATGTTTCTGTATGTTAATGCGTATAAAGGAATGTGACCAATCCAATAAGCCTAATACAAAGTTGATGAAGAGAGAGAGAAACCTCACTTGCAATAGATCTTCACAGAGATCAAGTTGGAAAGGGTCAGCTGCAGATAACTGCCCTAACTAGTATACTCCAGGTAATGGCAGTTGGAATAGTACCACAACCTAAGGCATCATCCAGTAACTTCATTGCCTCAGATGTCCTATTATAAGAACAAAGACCGTTAAACATTATGTTGTAAGAAATGATATCTGGTTCAAACCCAGCCTCTGACATCTGGACCAGTACATCTGATGCCCTTTCACAGTCACCAACTTGATAAAATCCATCCATAAGCGTGTTGTATGTTACTAGATTTGGAGTGCAGTTCTTCTGTTTCATCTCCAAGAAAACATGCAGGGCTTCTTCCACTTTCCCAGCAGAGCAAAGGCCATTGATAAGAATGTTGTGCATGATGACATCGGCTCCAAAGCCCTTGTCAAGAACTCTGTCCCAAATGTCAAGAGCAACATCGATCTTCTTATCTCGACAGAGACCATCCATCAAAGAGCTGTATGTCACCATGTCAGGTTTGAAACCTTTTTCCATCATTTCTTTTGCAAAGCTAGAAGCCTCCTGGAACCTCTCCACCTTACACAAACCATCTATAAGAGTGTTGTATGTTACAATAGTAGGAGTGCAGCCATTGCTGACCATCTCCTTGAAAACCCGGATGGCGACAGCAATCTTAGATGCTCGACAGAAGCCACTTATCAATGCATTGTATGTATGCGAATTTGGTTCACAGCCATGTTTAGCCATTTGATCATAAATGCAAATAGCCTCATCCAATCTCCCATCTTTGCTCAATCCATTTATCATCGAGGAATATGCAAAGACATCCAGATTCTTCTCACCATCTTCTTGCGCCTCCTTCAAAACCCATAAAGCCTTGTTGACATACCCTTTTTCGCACAACCCATGGATCAAAACACCGATTGTCACTGAATCTGGATGGCATGCATTGTCCCCTTGCAAGCTTTCCCAAAGTGAAACTGCCTCATCTGCCTTGCCATTCTCGAACAGACCCTTGATCATTATGTTGTAACTGACAATGTTGCGATTCCCTACCTTTCCCATCGACTGCCACAGCTTCAAGGACTCCTCTATCCTCCCTGCCTTGCAGAGACCATTAAGCAGAGAGTTACATGTGACAACATCGATGACAAAGCCCGTCTTGATAATCTCCGCGTAGACCCGTGAGGCCCCATCCACATTCCCTGTTTCACACAGCCCGTGAATCAAAATCCCATAGGTGAATGAATCAGGCCGATGGCCATTCCTCACCATCCGACTCCACATCTCCATCACCTCTTCAAACTTCCCAAGCTTGCACAAACCATTCAGCATAACATTATACGTGGCAACATTTGGACCAACCGCGCTATCCCTGACCAGCCTCTCCCAGATCTCCATTCCCTTCGAGAAATCGCCTTTCTTCAACAAACCATCAAGCAGAACATTATAGCACACAATATCGGGCGTCACATCTTTATCGCACATTTCATCGAACAGTTTGAGAGCGTTGACCAAATCGCCGTTTTTAAGCAACCCATAGATCACGGTACTGTAGGTAACGCGGTCGGGCTCAAGGCCGCGACTTTGGATGGTTTCCAGGAGTCGGAGCGCTCGATCGAGCTGTCCCCGGTCGCAGAGGCCTCGGATGAGAATGTTGTAGCTCTGGAGGTTGGGGGAGACGCGGCCTTTGGTATGGAAGAAGGCGAAGAAGGACTCGGCCTGGTCCCAGCGGCGAGCGCGGACGAAGGCATCGAGGAGGGCGTTGTGGGAACGGACGCCGGGCTGGCATCGGAAGATGGCGGGGAGGGACTGGAAGGTGGCGAGGGCGTGGTCGGGCATGAGGGCGCGGGAGAAGGCCTTGAGGGCGACGAGGGCGGCAGCCTCGGAGAAGCGGTGGCGGCGGGGGCGGGAGAAGAGGAAGCGGAGGAGGCGGGGAAGAAGGGCGGGGGCGGAGGAGGAGAGGCGGCGGAGGAGGAGGAATAGGAGGGAAGGTGAGGGGGAGTAGAAGGGGTGGCGGGCGGCGATGGCGTCGAGGTGGGAAAGGGCGGTGGCGGGATCCTTCTCGTCTTTGAGAAGGTCGAGGAGGCGGTAGAGCGGGGGAGAGTCGGCGAGAGGCTCTCCCCCCGCCATCTGCTGTCCGCCGGCCATTCTTCCGCTTCTGCCCCATCCTGCGTCGTTAGTTATAACGCGGAAGCCTTCGCGTGATGCTGCGACGTTCGTTGCTCCCCGCAAGCGAAAGAGGCTGATGTCTTGAATAAAGGATTTTGTATATAATTATTTTTTTACAAATTAACTTTTATTTAAAATATTAATTCAATTTGCACGCCACGAGAGGCCTGTCTTCTGCTTTGGTGCCAGTCGTGATGGTTTCATTTGCTTACCGCATAACTCGGTATCTTATTTTTAAAAAAAATAATCCAAAAAATCGTTAAATATCTCCAGCAAATAATTGATATAAAATTAAGAACAAGTCCATATAATTTTTACAATTTTTTTAATTAAAATCATATAACTTTGCCGGGTTAAAAGTTCAATCTATCCACACCTAATTACAAACACCATGGGCAATACCTAAGCAATCCAAATGAGCTCGTGCTATACTATCTCCTAATCTATATACATCATATGTCGGATCTATATACTATTTATAACAATCAAAAACCTCATTAAAAAAATAACTAAATAATATTATTTAAATATTTTGATCTTATATAAATATTTAAAATTTATTTACCGAGCAAGACTAAGTATATATAACGTACGAATTCTAGCACACTTTCTATTTGTTGGGCACCTTATCACTGCCGAATCTCATCTATCTCCGATCATTTTTTGTAAAATATTTTCTTCTGTCTCGTGTGCATCTCATAATTCCAGCTCATTGTTGATACATAAAGGCAACGTCCGGTTAGAGAGGGGGCATTTTATATAGCAGGAAAGCAACTCGCTGGTTTTGAAATCTCTGGGGCGGTGGGGGTCTATTCTTTTATTGCGAGTTGCAGCCATTTGCTTGGCTCACCGACGGTCCGAAGGGGAGAGATGCGGTCGTGAGAAGCCACTTGGCGGCTGTGAGTATTTCCTCCATGGCGATTTTCCTCTCCATTCTCGTTAATTTTTTTTTTTTCATTTTTTTCTTTGGACAACGAAAGAAAGCATGGTTAAGCCAACCCCGTGCAGCTCTTGTTGGGGGAAAAACCCCAAGTCATACATCCACGGAGGCGCTCGGCCGAAGAGCGCTGACCGGAAAGCTGCTCGGCCAAGGAGTGCTGACCAGAGAGCTGCTCGGCCGAAGAGCGCCGACCAGAAAGCTGCTCGGCCAAAGGATGCCGACCAGGAAGGCGCTCGACTAGAGGGCGCCGACCAGAGTGCGCGCCAAGAGGTGCCCAACCAAAATAAGCTGCTCAGTCAGAAAGTGCCGACCAAAGACAGCGCCGAGGCGCTCTGCTAGAAGGTGCTCGCCTAAAGGGCGCCGACCAGGAGTACTCAAAACAGCCCCGCCACAGGGCGCCCCATTGGGCGACCAGCTCGGCTCGGCACCCTTGCCGAGCCGATGCCTTAACCAAATGTTCAACCTCCGCCTAAAGTCCAAGGAACTTGACAACTCCTACAGCTTGCGACCTGCCACTATCTCCAAGCCATTAAGGCACAAGATCTCCGCAGGCGTTCGGCACGACCTGCCATTAATGTATGAGACTCCCTCAAGTCTCCGGTGCACTCAGGCATTTAATGAACACGGCCCAAGACGATCTCCGGATCGCTGAACCATCAGAGCGCATGGCTCTACCTGACCGCCGGTTCATCGGTAATAAATGCACTCACCATCCACAGACCCCAGGCCCGCTACGGCCGGCGGTTCAACCACTCCAACAGGTCCGATCGACCGTGACAACTCCCTGGTTCCGGTCTGATTCGGCCCTGTTCTCCACTACGCCATAAATGGGCCAAATCGTGCCCAATTATGACAGACAGGGACAAATCCCCCGGTTACCTCTCAGGTAACGTAATCTCCTCCTATAAAAGGGAACCTGGGAGAACCAAGGGGGAGGGACGACAACAAAAACGAAAACAGATCCCCGAGACTGAACCCTCCGGGAAGCACAGACACAATAGATGACATCATTCTCTTTGTCTTCTTGATCTGATAAAATACTGTGTCTTCTCCATACACTTTCTCCCCCCCCCCCCGCTCTCTCCACATACTTGCCCCCTCTGACTTAGGCATCGGAGGGCCGCGCCGGGGAGCCCGGCCACCGGTTTTCCTTGCAGGACTCGCACACCCCCCGCGGCGGAGGACGCAGCAAGCCGGCGCACTGCCGTCCGCCTCCTGCAGCAGCGGAGCTCCTCCTTCCCCGGCTTCACGACGGCCCCTGGGTCCAATTTCCAGCAACAGTTGGCGCTAGAGGAAGGGACCGAGTTCGCCGCCATGAAGCTAAGAAGCAAAGGGGCTTCCAACGCCTCTCGACGTCCTCCACCAAGCCCAGAATGTTCCGTTCGGAACTCACCACCCCCGGTTGAGCCAGCACCTCAAGTTCAACCGGAACAATTTGATGCCCTGGTGCAGCAAGTGCAGGCGTTGGCTACCGCCGTCCAAAGCTTGCAACCCAGGGGCATTCCAACAGCACCGCCTCCCCCGGCTCCAGTTCAACCGGAGCCCCCTACAAGCGGGCTTCCTCTTCGAGGTCAGGACTCTCAAATCCAGGCCTCCCTCTGGAGAGAGCACCCAGTCAGAGGCCACGGAGGCTGGCCACAACCTTCAGAAGCTGAGTCGGTTCCAGGGCAACCTGCACCCGGAGGAACCACTGTAGCAATCCTCCAGAATGATGAACTCGACAGGAAGGTCGAGAAGCTGGAGCGCCAAGTCCAGGCACTCCACGGGAGAAAATCGGGACGTGACGGCGACTTCGAGTTCAATACGAAGTCGCCCTTCTCCCAGGAGATTGAAGATGAACCGGTTCCCCTCCGGTTCAAGATGCCCCAGGTGGAGCCTTACAACGGCAAGGCTGATCCCCTTGACCACCTGGAGAGTTACCGGGTCTTAATGGCCCTACAAGGAGCCTCGGAAGCCATGATGTGCAAGGCTTTCCCGGCGACGCTCCGAGGACCAGCCCGGCTTTGGTTCACCGGCTGAAGCCGAGTACTGTCTCCTCCTTTGAGCAGCTCGGCAGACAGTTTGCTGGCAATTTCGCCGCTAGCCAGCCCCAGCGGCGGACATCCGACTCCCTCCTCGACATCAAACAAAAGGAGGGAGAGTCCTTCAAGGAGTACCTGGACCGGTTTACCGCCGCAACATGGGAAGTCCGGGAGCTTGACCAGTCAATCGCCATGTCGGCGCTGAAGACTGGAGCCCGGTCCTACAGATTCCTCTTCTCGATCGAGAAGAATTTCCCAGCGGACCTTACCGAAATGTTCGCTCGGGCCCGGAAATATGCCAAGGCTGAGGAAGCCGTGGCCGTCAGGCGGGGCGGGACCGAGCAGAACCCCAAGAAGAGGCGCCGCGAGGAGCGCGGCCAGCCCAGAAGCCCGTCTCCGCGACAAGCCAAGAATCCGCCCCGCCCGAGCAGTCCACCCCGACTGAGGGGCCGCCACAGCAGAGGTCACCACTCCGCCCGAGGTTCCCACTGCAGGCCCGTGCACCCGAAGGGAGGTATGAAAAATACACTCCCCTCAACACCCCTCGGGCCAAAATCCTCATGGAGATCGAGAGTCGAGATCGTATCCGGCTCCCACCTCCGAAGCCTGATACCCGAACCCGGCGCGACAACCGGAAGTATTGTCGTTTCCACCGGGACAAAGGTCATGATACCGAGGAGTGTTACCAGCTCCGAAATGAGATCGAAGCACTCATCCGCCGAGGGGTGCTCGATCGGTTTGTGCAAGGCCGGCGTGAAGAAAAGCAGCCTGCCGAAGGAGCAGCACAGCCTGAAGGTTCGAATGCCAACAGGCCCATTGCCGGCGTCATCAACACTATCCGAGAGGCCTCGGCTGGAGAAGCTTCGGAGGGAGAAACCTCATCAAAGCGCCCGCGCGCTTCTGAAGTCATCTCCTTTTCAGACGATGACTTAGAGGGAATTGAAACTCCCCATGATGATGCCGTGGTCATCTCCATGATCATAAATAGATTTGATGTAAAGCGCATCTTAGTTGATAATGGAAGCTCGGCGAATGTTTTGTACTTTGGTGCATATTGTAAAATGGGGACGACCAAAGAACAGCTACGGAGGATGAATGCTCCGTTGGTTGGATTTACTGGGGATTCAGTCCCAGTAGAGGGCGAGATCGACCTTCTGGTCACGGCCGGGCTCGCCCCTCGTGAAAGTACCGTGGGGATGAGCTTCCTCGTGATACGCCTTCCCTCGGTCTACAATGCCATCCTCGGGAGGCCAGGCCTCAACGCCCTCCGAGCGGTAGTCTCCACTCACCATCTGCTCATGCGATTCCCCACCAGCCGAGGAGTCGGCGAAGTCCAAGGAGACCAAATGGTGGCAAGGCGATGCTACCTGGCGACCCGCGAGGCAAAGCGACCCGCCGAGGTGCCTGCCCCAGCGACTAACCAGCCCTCAACCGAGGTTATGGAGGCACGGGTCAACCCTCAGAAAGAGCGGGTAGAGCCCGGTGAGTTATTAATTCGGGTTCCTCTACGTGAGAACTCTCCCGAGCTAACCGTGCAGGTCGGCTCCGGCCTTGACGAGCACGAGAGGGGTCGCCTCGTCAACTTCCTGCGAGACAACATGGATGTTTTCGCATGGTCGCCTGCAGACATTCCGGGGATAGATCCAGAGATCATGGTCCACCGGCTCCAAGTAAAGCCAACCAGCAAGCCCGTGCGGCAGAAGAAACGAGGCGCCGCCCCTGAACGACAGCAAGCAGCAGCCGAGGAGGTCAGCAAACTCCTTGAAGCTGGATTCATCCGGGAGATAGCTTACCCGGAGTGGCTCGCCAATGTGGTCCTCGTCAAGAAGGCCAACGGGAAGTGGCGTATGTGCGTGGACTACACCGATCTGAATAAAGCCTGTCCGAAGGACAGTTTTCCACTTCCCAGCATCGACCAGCTCGTGGACTCCACTTCGGGTCACGAGCTACTAGCATTCATGGACGCCTTCTCCGGATACAACCAGATCCGCATGGCGCCAGAAGATGAGGAGAAGACAGCCTTCATCACCGATGGGGGAACCTACTGCTACAAGGTGATGCCTTTCGGCCTAAAAAATACCGGGGCAACTTATCAGAGGCTGGTCAGCCGGATCTTCAAAGATTAAATAGGCCGGAACATGGAGGTCTATGTGGATGACATGCTAGTGAAAAGCAAGATGGCACAAAACCATATAGCCGACCTCAATGAAGCATTCTCCACGCTCCGAAAGTACCAGATGAAGCTCAATCCAGCTAAATGTGCATTCGGAGTCACCTCCGGCAAATTCCTCGGCTTCATCATCACACAGCGAGGAATTGAGGCCAATCCAGAGAAGATCCGAGCCCTTCAAAAGATGACGCCTCCTAGGACGGTCAAGGAGGTACAACGGCTTACAGGCCGAGTTGCAGCTCTCGGGAGGTTCATCTCCCGCTCGGCTGAGCGCTGCCTTCCATTTTTCGCGGCCCTCAAGAAGCCGAAGAACTTTTTGTGGTCGGACGAGTGCCAGCAATCTTTTGAAAAGCTCAAACATCTCCTGGCTTCCCCTCCCCTGCTCACAAAGCCGCAACAGGGTGAGATTCTCTACTTATATCTAGCTGTCTCCCCTGTTGCGGTAAGCTCGGTCTTGGTCCGAGAGGAGGGCAAACTTCAAAAGCCAGTGTATTACACCAGCCGGGTCTTGAGGGACGCCGAGACCCGATACTCCAAGCTGGAAAAGACCGCCTATGCTCTGGTCATCTCGGCTCGGAGGCTCCGACCCTACTTCCAAGCCCACGCAGTGGCTGTGTTGACCGACCAGCCGGTCAAGCAGATCCTGCAGAAATCAGACCGTGCGGGCCGGATCACAAAATGGGCCATTGAGCTCGGAAAATTTGACATCGAGTACCGACCCAGACCGGCAATCAAAGCACAAGCACTCGCAGACTTTATAGCCGAGTGCACCATACCGGACGAGGTTGAACCCGAGCCAGAGCCACCCATGGAGCAGACCCCGAGTTTGACATGGACTCTGCATGTCGACGGCTCTTCAAACTCGGGGGGTAGCGGAGCAGGGCTCATTCTCACCAGCCCATAAGGGGTGGCCGCCGAGCAAGCCATGCGCCTGGAGTTTCCTGCCTCTAATAATATGGCGGAGTACGAAGCGCTCGTTGCCGGGCTCAAACTAGCCAAGGAGCTAGGAGTGAAGGACTTGAGGGCCTTCAGTGATTCTCAGCTCGTCGTCAACTAAATTATGGGCGACTTCGAAGCCAGAGATCCGACCATGCAGAAGTTTCTTCAGAAGGTACGGGATCTCGCCTCGACCTTGGACTCTTTTCACATCCAACATGTTCCCAGGTCGGAGAATCTCAGGGCCGACCAGCTGTCAAAGCTGGCGTCCTCCCGTATGAGCGAGCTTCCCAAGGGGGCAGTACTGGAGTATCTTCAAAAGCCCAGTACAGACAAGCCCGAGCAGACCTTCTGCGCTGAGTTCGAGCCAAGCTGGATGGACGAACTCATCAGCTATCTACAAGATGAAGTCCTCCCCACTGATGAACGAGAGGCTCGCCGAATCAAGCGCCTAGCCACCCGGTACATACTATACGAGGGAAAGCTCTATCGAAGATCCTTCACCTCTCCACTCCTCAGATGCCTCCGCCCAACAGAGGCGGATTATGCCCTGCGTGAAGTCCACGAAGGGATCTGTGGAAACCATCTAGGAGGGCGAGCGCTGGCCCACAAAATTTTGCGCCAAGGATATTATTGGCCGACACTCCAGAAGAATGCCATGGACTTTGTCCAAAGATGCGACCGGTGCCAAAGGAATGCCAATGTTCAGTGCCGGCCCTCGGCTCCTTTGACTTCTATCAGTTCCCCTTGGCCTTTTGCCCAGTGGGGAATTGACATCCTAGGGCCATTTCCACTGGCCGCCGGGCAAAGAAAATTTCTGGTCGTCTCCATCGACTACTTCACCAAGTGGGTAGAAGCCGAGCCCCTTGCCCGGATCACCGAGCAGAAGATGCGGGATTTTGTCTGGAAGTCCATTATATGCAGATTCGGACTTCCCCGCATCCTTATTTCTGACAACGGTCGCCAGTTCGACAACATCCACTTCAGAGAGTTCTGCTCCGAGCTTGGCATTGACCACCGCTTCACCTCGGTCGCGCACCCTCAGACGAACGGAGAAACCGAGGTAACAAATCGTACTATTTTGCAGGGTCTTAAAGCCAGGCTCGACAAATCCAAAGGACAATGGGTCGAAGACCTATATAATGTCCTGTGGGCTTACCGGACCACGTTCCGTGTCCCCACCGGCGAGACTCCCTTCAACCTAACATATGGAACGGAGGCCGTCATCCCACTGGAGGTTGGGCTTCCCTCTCCAAGAGTCGAGCGTCATGATGCCAGTTCCAACTCTTCGCAGCTCAGAAGTAACCTTGACTTGATCGAGGAAACAAGGGAGGCCGCCCGAGTTCGTATGGCGAGGTACCAGCAAAAGACAGCTCAGTACTACAACGCCAGGGTCAAAGTCAAATCTTTCAGACCAGGGGACCTTGTCCTCAGAAGAGCTGAAGCCTCCCGACCTGCTGAGCAAGGAAAGCTGGCTCCCAATTGGGAAGGACCGTACCGAGTCACGCGCGTTCGCCGGCCCGGAACTTACCAGCTGGAGTCCCCAGACGGGACGCCCATTCCGCGGAGCTGGAGCTCTGAAAACCTCCGCGTATACCATCAGTAGAACCCTAAGGGGTTCCCCCTTTATTCAATTATTGAACCTCGTTTTATGAATTCCATTTTATAATAAACTTACGGTCCGCATACTCATTTTGAGCTCACCAATTTTTCCTGATTATCTCATGATGTCAGGTTTATTTCTCTTACCCTGACCACGGTCAGGATGCCCTGCCACAACGGGATGCCCCGATTCGTCGGGATGGCCCGAGACATCGGCAACGAGTTAGCGATCCTCTCTGACCGGACGAGCTCGGCTCGTGCTCCATCGGCAATGAGTTAGCGGTCCTCTCTGACCGGACGAGCTCGGCTCGTGCTCCATCGGCAATGAGTTAGCGGTCCTCTCTGACCGGACGAGCTCGGCTCGTGCTCCTACCCCGAGACGTCAGGATGCCCCAATATATTGGGATGCCCTGCCGCAACGGGATGCCCCGATTTGTCGGGATGGCCCGAGACGTCGGGCAATGAGTTAGCGGTCCTCTCTGACCGGACGAGCTCGGCTCGTGCTCCATCGGCAATGAGTTAGCGGTCCTCTCTGACCGGACGAGCTCGGCTCGTGCTCCATCGGCTATGAGTTAGCGGTCCTCTCTGACCGGACGAGCTCGGCTCGTGCTCCTACCCTGACCACGGTCAGGATGCCCCGAGACGTCGGGATGCCTCGATCCGTCGGGATGCCCCGAGACGTCGGGATGCCCCGGCTATAGGGACGCCCGAGACGTCGGAATATGAGTTAGCGGTCCTCTCTGATCGGACGAGCTCGGCTCGTGCTCCATCGGCTATGAGTTAGCGGTCCTCTCTGACCGGACGAGCTCGGCTCGTGCTCCATCGGCTATGAGTTAGCGGTCCTCTCTGACCGGACGAGCTCGGCTCGTGCTCCTACCCTGACCACGGTCAGGATGCCCCGAGACGTCGGGATGCCCCAACTATAGGGATGCTCGAGACATCGAGATGAGTTAGCGGTCCTCTCTGACCGGACGAGCTCGGCTCGTGCTCCATCGGCTTCAGCCAACGAGTCCGGCCTGACCTATTATTGGATTTCTCTGTCGACGCCCTCCAAGAACGGAGTCCGAGCGGAGAAGCGTCTTCAGTCACCTCGGCGCCAGGACGCACACGGTACAAGGTACCTATCTATTTAATGTCTTTACATTACATTACCTATTATTGGATTTCTCTGTCGACGCCCTCCAAGAACGGAGTCCGAGCAGAGAAGCGTCTTCAGTCGCCTCGGCGCCAGGACGCACACGGTACAAGGTACCTATCTATTTAATGTCTTTACATTACATTACCTATTATTGGATTTCTCTGTCGACGCCCTCCAAGAACGGAGTCCGAGCAGAGAAGCGTCTTCAGTCGCCTCGGCGCCAGGACGCACACGGTACAAGGTACCTATCTATTTAATGCCTTTACATTACATTACCTATTATTGGATTTCTCTGTCGATGCCCTCCAAGAATGGAGTCCGAGCAGAGAAGCGTCTTCAGTCGCCTCGGCGCCAAGACGCACACGGTACAAGGTACCCATGTATTTAATGTTTCTACATCATTTTATCTATTTCTCTGCCGATGTCCTCAAAGAACGGACACCGAACAGAGGAGCGTCTTCGATCGCCTCGGCGAAGAAGTGCTCAGGACACCGACACATTGTACTAAATCCGGTGAATCCCCATCACGAGCTGACGAGTATGCAATCCATCTGTAAGAGAAGAATCCGGTTTGCCCCGGCAACCCGAGGCTCGGATTCGAAATTCGCCGCATTAAGAATTAAGTTCTAGCGACCGCCCTAGGGCTTGGACGAATTCTGGACTAGGCTCGGAAAAACTTTCCGAGCCCAAACCCTTGGTATAAGCACAAGCGTTACTATACCACTAGTCGAAGAACCGAGCAATGGAGCTCGGCAAGGCAAACTTAAACTCAAACCCTGTGGCGGGAAAAACTGAGGCCCTAGAGCCCATATCCTCGGAACCTAAAACGGATCCGAGCAGAAAAACTTAGGCTACGACAGACGAGTTTCCAAAAAAGAAATGTATATTCATTTCAAAAGGGCCCGTAGGCTAAGTACAAAATCCGGGTTTGGCCCTTACAAGTATGGGAGGCCATCCCGACTTTACAAGAAATAACAAAAATTACATCAAAGGCTCGAGCTCGACCACCTCGGCCTCGGCAGTACCAGGAGTGGTTGGCTCGGCTGCCGGGACCTCTTCGATAGCCTCGGCAGCAATAGGAGTAGCCTCGGGGACGACCTCGGGGGCGACCTCGGTCACTTCGGGGACAGCTACGGCCGCCTCGGCTCCCGGAGTTTCTACCTCCGCCTCCGGAGTTTCTGCCTCTGCCTCCGCCCTCCCTGCTCCCGGCTGGAGCAGGGTCAAAATCCGGGAGAAGCCGCCGCAACTGGTTGCGGAAATCCCGAAAGCCTTGGATCAGCCCATTCACGCCCTCCTCAGCCATGAGTTCGTGAAACTCCTCCGACTCGCGGAAGAGCTTCACTGCATTTTGGGCGTTCTCCCGGGCCTCTATCTCCCGGGCCTCGTGGTAAGCGGCTCTCCGCTCGAGGCCCCTTAGCTCCTGCTCGAGCTCCGAGTGTCGGAGGCGGGCATTCCCCACCTCCTGCTCGCGGGAGGCCAACGCCTGCTCGAACTTGGCCAATCGAGCCTCCGCGGCGCGCAGCTCGGACCTCGCCAATGCGTGCGCGCCCTTCTCTTCATCGAGCTCGGCGGCTAGAGCTCGAATCCTTCCATCGGATGCTCCGACCTTCTCTTGGAGCACCCGTTGTTCGGCCTCAGAGGCCTGGTACTTCTCCTCGGAGGCTTGGTACTTCGCCTCGGCGGCCATGTACCTTTTCTGGGCCTCCTCATAGCTGCGCTGGCACCTCCGGGCTTTCTTCCGGTATTCTTGAACCAGGTGCATCAGCATCTCCGTCTCATGCAAATACTGTAAAAGAGACGAAAAGGAGAACATAAGGCGCCGCTAGTAGAAAAACTATACAGATTACATAGGCGAAAAATTTTACTTACCCGGACGGAGTTGCAGCGTGTAGCGTCCATGAAAGCGTTGTAGCTCATGGACTGCATCATGGCCCGGTCGGCCGGGAGCAGCGCGTGCCGAAAAACCTCGCGCGCCACTTGCGGGTTTTCAAGGGCCGAATCGCCCTCGAACACCGACCAGGTGGGTGCGAAGGGCACCCGTTCTTCCGAGCTCAAAGGGCCCGGGAGGCCAGCGCCATCTGGCCTAGGTGGAGCCGACCCCGAGGCTCCTTGACTGCTCCCCGGCTGGGAGCTAAGGGGCTGGGATCGGGCGAGCGGCCGATCTAACCGCCGCACAACTATAGCGAGGCGTGCAAGCACGGAACCCGCTGAACTTCTCCCCTGGTCGGCAACTGGAGCGTCCTGCCGACCAGGGACCTGCGTCAAGGGCGCCGGGCATGGGGGCGCCATCGGGGCTCTGGAGCCCGAGCCCCCGGAGCCCGCGCCCCTCTCTCCGATCAGCCTCAGGGCGCGCGGGCTGAGAAGGCCCCGCCTCGGAGTTGGCGGGGCGAGAAGGCCCCGCCTCGGGATGCGCAGGGCGGGAAGGACCCGCCTCGGTCACCACTGCCGCCGAGGGAGTCGAGGTTGCCGAGACCTTCTGCTTCTTTCTCGGCTCCGCAGGCTCCCCCGAGAGCTCGGCTGCCCTCTTCTGGAAGCGGGCGTAAAGGACTTCGCTCTTGGTCACCATTTTTGCGATGTCTGCAAAGATAAACAAAATTAGAACATTAGAACAATAAGGAAATAAAAGTTGCTGTAACTATCCTTACCCTGAGGACGTGCCGAGCTCAGGCCCACGTTCACCAGGGCGTCCTCGCTGATGAGGCCGTTCAGCAAAATCCTGTCCCCAAGGCTGCGGATGGTATCGAAGATCTCCTGCTCACGCGGAGAAAGCTGGGGGAGCCTATTGATGGATTTAAGCTGGGCCGGCCTCCACCTGGGGTCAAACCCCCAGGACCGTTCAGAGCCCAGGAAGAAGAATTTCTCCTTCCAACCATGAATGGATGAGGGGGCACCATGAAAAAGTGGCCGACCCGCCCGGAGGGCGATGTAGAGCCACTCCCATTCTCCCGGGTTCGACTTAAAAATAAAAAGTCGCCGGAAGACGTTGACAGAGGTAGGAATCCCCTGCAGTAAACATAGTGACAGGAAACCCATCACTGTCCTCCAAGCGTTTGGAGTGAGTTGCGCCGGACCAACGGCACACCGCCAGCAACTCATTCACAAAGCTGTGGAGAGGAAATCGGAGGCCGGCCCAGAGTGACTCCGAGTGCACTCCGATCCGGCCTACCGGAGGATCGGTTACCCGATCCCTTCGCCTGGCGGGTTCCAAACGGAACCCGCGAAGAGGGAAAAACCACTCTTCGGCCATCTCGACCTCCAGGACACTCATGGTGGACACTACTTCACTAGGCAAAGAACCCATTGCAAGAGGGGGAAATCAAAAAGAAGGGGGACCTGGGAAAGATGCCGGAGAGAAGGGACTTCGGTCTGAGGAAGACTGGGAGAATAGGAAGCTGGAAGCAGAAAGCAATAGAAAGAGAACAGAGGGCCGGGGGAGAGTTTATATGGACCTCCCCAACGGCCCGGATCAGCGAAGAAGGCGCTGCATCCTGGTTAGATGATAACACGTGTCGGTCTAAAAGACAGAACGACGCATTTAATTAGGGCTAGCGCTTCGAACGTCGAAGCGCCCCATCGGATCGTGCGGAAAGGCGTCCGCAATCGAAGATCGTGCGGCCCCATCATGAGCCCACGACGCGAGGACGCTTCGCAAAAGGTGTCCCAATAATGAGGCTTTTCGGGAAAGAAGAGACGCCGCCTATTAAAGGCACCTCGAAGCGTTCGATAACTCAAAACGCGCAGCAAATCGAAATTTTCGGAATTCGTAATGACCCAATTAAAGCTACTTCCCGCGCCCCAGCTGGTAGCCAACTGGAACTCGGAAGTCGGGGGGTAGTGTTGGGGGAAAAACCCCAAGTCATACATCCACGGAGGCGCTCGGCCGAAGAGCGCCGACCGGAAAGCTGCTCGGCCAAGGAGTGCTGACCAGAGAGCTGCTCGGCCGAAGAGCGCCGACCAGAAAGCTGCTCGGCCAAAGGATGCCGACCAGGAAGGCGCTCGACTAGAGGGCGCCGACCAGAGTGCGCGCCAAGAGGTGCCCAACCAAAATAAGCTGCTCAGTCAGAAAGTGCCGACCAAAGACAGCGCCGAGGCGCTCTGCTAGAAGGTGCTCGCCTAAAGGGCGCCGACCAGGAGTACTCAAAACAGCCCCGCCACAGGGCGCCCCATTGGGCGACCAGCTCGGCTCGGCACCCTTGCCGAGCCGATGCCTTAACCAAATGTTCAACCTCCGCCTAAAGTCCAAGGGACTTGACAACTCCTACAGCTTGCGACCTGCCACTATCTCCAAGCCATTAAGGCACAAGATCTCCGCAGGCGTTCGGCACGACCTGCCATTAATGTATGAGACTCCCTCAAGTCTCCGGTGCACTCAGGCATTTAATGAACACGGCCCAAGACGATCTCCGGATCGCTGAACCATCAGAGCGCATGGCTCTACCTGACCGCCGGTTCATTCGGTAATAAATGCACTCACCATCCACAGACCCCAGGCCCGCTACGGCCGGCGGTTCAACCACTCCAACAGGTCCGATCGACCGTGACAACTCCCTGGTTCCGGTCTGATTCGGCCCCGTTCTCCACTACGCCATAAATGGGCCAAATCGTGCCCAATTATGACAGACAGGTACAAATCCCCCGGTTACCTCCCAGGTAACGTAATCCCCTCCTATAAAAGGAACCTGGGAGAACCAAGGGGGAGGGACGACAACAAAAACGAAAACAGATCCCCGAGACTGAACCCTCCGGGAAGCACAGACACAATAGATGACATCATTCTCTTTGTCTTCTTGATCTGATAAAATACTGTGTCTTCTCCATACACTTTCTCCCCCCCCCCCCCCCCCGCTCTCTCCACATACTTGCCCCCTCTGACTTAGGCATCGGAGGGCCGGCGCCGGGGAGCCCCGGCAACCGGTTTTCCTTGCAGGACTCGCACACCCCCCGCGGCGGAGGACGCAGCAAGCCGGCGCACCGCCGTCCGCCTCCTGCAGCAGCGGAGCTCCTCCTTCCCCGGCTTCACGACGGCTCCCGGGTCCAATTTCCAGCAACAGCTCTCGTAGGCTGCGATCAATCGTCCCGTGTTTTAATTGACATCATTCTTTGATGCAGCTTTCTAAGACTGAATTCTTTCTAAAGTGAAAGCGTATTTTAATATAAATTAAAAAGTATTTATATTTTTATACCATACTTGGATGTTACAGGACGAACCAACGACAGGGATCTGCTGCTCCTACAAATAAAGATTCTACTGAATATGATTATAGCGATCAGTCCGCTGGATTGTTGATTATATTCTCCCGTTTGCAACAACCAAATGCATCAATAGCTATAATTATGTCGACGATTTCTTCATTCTTTGGAAAAATTTACGATTTTTAATGCTTGGTCCCATTTTTTTTTAATGCTATTTAGGATGAAGATTGGCATTTCGCTAATCAAAAGGAAACTTTGAGGCAAAACTACCTCCCCGTTTTCCATAAACACGGAGAGCACGAAGCGTCCGCCAAAAGGAGGAGCCAAAAACACCGGCCCCCTCTCCTTCGGCGCTAACCGGAAGCCAAACGAGCCCCCTTCCCCTTCCCCACTCCCTCTTATTATACCCCGGCGGAGCACCGGACTCCGATGACCGGTTTATCCCTTTATCGCGACGGGGTCCCTCTGGATGCCCCCGTCTTGAGCCCCTGCGGCGGCCTCCCTCTCTCCCCCGAGTTCGCCGACCCCGAGGCCGAGCTCCGACGGCTCTTCGACCAGATCGCTGGAGATTCTTCGCTGGAGAGCCTAGGCTCCGATCTCTTCGAGCGCTGGGTTCGGAGGTTCTTCGGCGAGGGCGGCGACGGGAGTCCGTACCCGGATCTTAGGCGGAGGATCGAAGCGCTCATCCGCAAGCTTTTGAGCGAGAGGAAGGCCGGGTCGAAGGAGGCTGGGAGTGCGGGTTCTTCGCCGGGGTCGTCGAAGAGGAAAAGGGAGTTGGAGGAGATGCTGATGCGGGTCCGAGGCTTCGCCGTCGACCCCCACGGTAAAACGACCGGAGGAGGAGAAGGACAGGAACGGGAGAAGCAAGTGCTGAAGGCGCGGGTTGCTCGGTACCTGAGCACGGCCGAGTTCGCAAATATCGAGGACTTCCCTTCGTATCCTCAGGCAATCTTTCTTTGTCCCACAGTATCCTCGGGTAGTCTGTCAAGAAAAATACGAGTGCTTCTTGATGTTCTTCTGCTTTGTTTGCTGTGAGATTCCAGTTGTTTTGCCATAGTTTAATTTTTAACCCGACTATGGATATTTGTTTGCGTTATTTTATTTGTATAAATACATACATACACATGTACATACCTACATATATCCATACGTTATAATAGTAGGGTTTTTTTCAAACATAATTGAATATCAAGCAATGTGATGTAACTGTGCCAACTGTACTATTCTATAATTTCAAGCTGTCATCTGTTCAAATCTATCCATATTTAGTATAACACAATTTTTTTTTAAAAAAAAAAATGGTAAACGGCTGTTCTGTAAACCTTTTAACGTTTTTTGTAATAAGAAATATCTGCGTGCCTGTAGTAGGACTAAATACCCTTGTGGTAATGGAACATTACTCCAGCGACTACTGAAAAATTACTTGTTTTATGGAAATTGATGGTTGTACAATAAGGCAGAAGCAGCATGCACATGTACACTGCACCTGGGGGAAGGGGGTTACATGGAGTTTTGATCCTGTATCTACCAGAATATGGATGAAATGTATGAACAGGCCTTGTGGCATGCTGTGATATGCTTCCAATGGCATATGAACCTTTTTTTTTTTGTTGAAAAAATCTAATCTTGTACATACAAAGATGCTGCTCTGAGTGCATTATATGCAAGGTCATCCACTTTTTTTGTGCACAAGGCTACAAACTTCTTGAGCAAATATATTTTGTAAAAATATGAAGTCTTCTTCCATTTCGATCAAGGATGAAATCCATGGTTCTTAGGCATGGCTTCCAGAAAAAAAATAATGAGGATGCCCTCATTGTTAATAGCAAAAATTTTGAAGGACTTGAGCTGTACTTGAAAAGCTGCTTGGATCAAATCTGTCCAAGGCAGCATGCATTCGTAAAAGTAGCCTACCTACATGTTCTTTGGTCACTCAAGGTTCCTGAAAAGAACTTACATACATAATTAATGCTCATTCATGGTAAAAGTTTACTTTTAAAGGAGATTCATTCTAAGGCTCTGAAACATCTTTCATAAGACAAGTATAATACAGAAGATTACTTTGAATGTTCTGTATGAGATCTTCTCTTTTCTAGTACTTCTAGAGGACTAAAAAACAAATTCTGTTGTTTTGCAATTTTTTATCTCCTTTTCAAACTAATATGACAGCGAGACCACACCTGTTATTCTATGTGTAAGTTCTTACTAATGATGAGTGCATGTGATCACCCATGCAAGATCTTAGAAGCACAATATTTACCATGTGAGGTGTTGCAGAATATATGTTTATATTTCATTTTCTTTAAAAGAATTAATAAAATTCTTATTTTTAATCAAAGTGCATGCTTGTACTTTTTATCTATGTTTTGAAATTGACCGATCAAACTTATAAACCCCCTTTGAAACAGCATGGGAAGGAATTTATCATATGTCAGTACCCATTTCTTGCAGTAAGTTTAAGATTTGTGCACTTGCATGCTTGCATGCATGTGTTAATAAAATTCTTATTTTTAATCAAAGTGCATGCTTGTACTTTTTATCTATGTTTTGAAATTGACCGATCAAACTTATAAACCCCCTTTGAAACAGCATGGGAAGGAATTTATCATATGTCAGTACCCATTTCTTGCAGTAAGTTTAAGATTTGTGCACTTGCATGCTTGCATGCATGTGAAATTATTGTGCCTAAAGTTGGCTTTTCTCCAGTTGTTCCAATTGATTTGAGGAATTATAGTTATAGAAATCATCTCCTTCATGGAATTCTTTGAGCTCTTATTGATGTGATGAAGTTCCTCATATCCTGTTCAAATATGTTCGTTATGATCTTTTAATTGTAATTGGATCAAATTTGCATTCATTTGGACATCTTCTGCAGTGACGTTTTTGCTCTGTTCTTTCATGAGCTTTCAGCTACTTGGTTGGCCCATGCATTTTCTCTTCATGGTGGGAAGTTCTCTTTCTGGATTTATGCGTTCATTGAAAGTTCACTCTTGCATTCTTGACATGATTATGTTTTTGTGCCATGATGAACTGAATAATTGCATGTTTCAGAAGAAGCAGAAAAATGGCAAGCAGTCTTCAGCAAAAGCACAGAAGAAACGGAGAAGAATGCTGAATCAGCCAGAACGGAGGTCTCAAAGAATAGCTCGAAAGCTGAAAGTTAATGAACGCCATCTTGTTACCCTCAGGAAACGCATTGGAGTTGGTACCTTGTTTCAGGCTGAAGTTCCGGAGTGGACTGGCCCACCCAATGTCATAGATGTTTCTGAGGACAATGAAGATTCGGATGATTCAAAGTGGTTGGGTACCAGAGTCTGGCCAGTAGGAGGGGATGATAGAAAAATTAGCGAGGCGATGATTGGGAAAGCCAGACCAGACTCATGTGCCTGCGGTTCTGCAGGATCAGTAGCCTGCATAAGGTCTCATGTTACGGCCGCACGACTTCAACTTCAGTGTGACTTGGGTCAGGCTTTCTTCAGTTGGGGATTTGATGGAATGGGTGAAGAAGTTTCCAAGTTGTGGACACGTGAGGAGCAGATGAAGTTTGACCCTCTTGAAAGACTGGATCCTAAGTCAGAACACAAGACTTTCTGGAAACTTGCCAAGAACTGTTTCATCTCCAAGAGCAGACAAGATTTAGTGAGCTTTTATGTCAATGTCTTTATTCCAAGACAGATGAGCAACCAGAGCAGATTGCCAACTGCAGAGGTCAATTCTGAGGATGATGATGATGATGGCGATGATGAAAAAGATGAAAAACCTCATGAAGATGGGAGAAAGGGCAAAGCTCTTGAAGGTCTCATGCTCCAGGTCTTCTCAAAGGTATTGGTACTATAGAATACTTTCTTATGGCCACTGTATGCTCCTGACCTGAGTATCACGCCAAAGACTTGATTTAGTTATCAAGTGCAAGTTCTGTCAACTATATTAAGAGTAACCTACATTTTTAAACTATGACATGCTGGATTTTAAGAAGGAAACATGCTGGGTCATAGGTGAGATAAGTGCCTAATTTATGTGTGCTTGATAGGGGGCCACATGTTCTCTAGTTAAAATTTGAGATGACAAGCTGTTCTTAGACTTAGAAAGGTTTCCTGCATTCAACTATAATTTTTCAGAATACAAGAAGAGATTTTTTTTTTTTTCCAGAATTCAGTTCTTCTTGGCATTCTCTTTTAGGTCTCTGAAGTTGAAGAAGAAACCTTGAAGGTGTATTGTCAGCAATATTGGACATACTGTAGCAGCAGTGCTTCAGCATGTAAGCTCTTCTGAAAGCAGACATTTTTTTTTTGTGTGTGTGTTTCTTTGCTTGGTGATTAAGAGATCCGGATGGGTCTAATTTTGCAGACTTGGGAGAGTACATAACCAGTAAGGTTCAAATGATGAGCTACTTTGGTAGATCATCCTCAATAGCAACACAGATTGGGAACAACTAATGGGAACCTTGTTGAGTTGGTAACTGGTAGGAGATATTTTGATTTTTCAAATGTACAAGATAGACATCAACGTGACTGTTAAAAGAGGTATCACTCTCTACATTTCATAATTTTGGATATTTTGTACCACAATTGGTTTTTGCTGGATTAGTACAATTTCTGCCCATTCATAGCAATTTTAAACATGCCAGCTTTTACAATTATTTTGTAAATTTTTTCTTGAAGTTCCACCTGTCTGCATCACTCATACAGTCCTGTAGCACTAGATCTCTACTTTAATTCGCCTTACCACACTAGTTGAATATGTTCTCAGCATCTTGGTCCGTACCTAGTTTTCTCCTTTTTTTGTTTTGTTTGTTATGCCCTCACGGTCTGCGTCAATTACTCAGTGTTCTGGTACCAGATCTCTACTTAGTTCACCTTACACAGATTGTTGGATATGCTAGTGATGCATCTGTCAGCATCCCTTCACCTTAAATTTTGACTAAATCACTTCTTTTGTTTAGTGTTCTTGCTGAACTTGAAAACCATGCTCCATTGCTTGTTTGATTGTAGCTGCTGTCTCGAACTCCTTTATGTATTACAAAAGCTTAGCAGTCAAACAATGCTAATCACAAAGAACAAGTAGAGCTATATCCTGCACTGTTACTTGGTTCTATGAAGGTTTCAATCTTGTTGCAGGAAAACCACAACCCGAACCTCGCCCAGCACCATCAAAACTGTCATTCTTGTACCTGACTTATGTCCACAATTTTCATGCAGCTCCCGTGGCTGCTAGACGTGTAAGGCCGCTCTGTTCTATCTTTTACTATTTTCATTTTTAGGAAGGTACAAGACTTGACACAGCACACTATTTTGATCCAATTATTTTCATTATGATACCAATGCCAAAGATTTTCCAGAACTGTTTCTTTTTCTGTGGTGCACCTCACCACATCACATAAACTGTAAAATGCCGATGTACTTGTTTAAATGTATTTATAATTTCTTCCATGAATTGATTTCAATCGCCAATCCTTCCAAGCATAACTATAGGTAGCATATATACGTATCTATTAGAAGTTTAGAACTATTGTCTGCTAAATATCATCATCCAAAAGCATTTCAAATTGTCAATCTTATGTTATTTGCGACTTGCCTTTTCTTTCTGCCTCATCTATTCCAGATCCACAAGTTTGACCCGATCATCAACCAAACATGCAAGCATGCTGGAAATCAACATTAACGATTAGATTGAACAAAAACAGATTATCGTACAGGTCAACTGATATTCTCATACGTTGGCTGCATAAATAGCAGCTCTCTTGGATTGCTTGTGCATGCCTGCCAATCATCAATGGCGCATGCAAAGCACTTGCCTATTCCTTTCCTCTTTTTGGATCTCGATTTTCCTTTCAGGGTCCATTACACGAATTAGCATACTATCATCATTCATTCAGTGTCTGAATTATCAAGATCACATAGAACTCCATAAGAATGGCCTCCTCTTCATATGATTTCAATTGCTCATAAACATACTCTGCACTTTTTTTTTCAAAATTAGCATCAATGACCTCTTCAATTGGATAAATGGCTAGAATAATTCTAATCCACATAAGCCCTTTGATCCATAAATGTGCATGGCACATGCTGCATGCTTGAACTTATAAACCTTCGAAAACAAGTCAGTTTCATTCTGCTCCCCTGGCCTATTCATTTTTTAATTTATTGGTTTATAACTTCCTATTATAATTCATCATTTGGATAATATTAAATTCCTCATTTTTTAAAAAAAAAGAGTGATTTGAAAATTGACCCAAACTAATCCAATCGTCGACGTTTGGTGATTAGGTTTTGTTTATCTGCAACGTTGATTTATTCTGTTTTGGTTCCAAAAATCGAAGAACCAGGCAAATTGATTGAAGATCTGGTTCTGGGTCAACCCCTAAATCGGAACCATGCAGACCCCTGTACAAGAAAGCCGCACGAGAAGGCCTAAATTAGTGTTTTGGGAAAAGTGGTAATAATGCTTAGATGTAAAGCCAGGGTGATAGGATCAAATCGCAAGGGGTTGAGCGGCAAAGGTAGGATGGCGCTTTATCCCGTGAACAGCTTCTCCTTTCCTGTGCTCGCTTTGCCAGGGAATATATGCAGCTCACCGGGCATTACCACTTTACCATCACAGGGAAAAGCGATAAAAGCAGGGGCACTCTTTACTTCCCCACCTCGAATAACTTTGAACCCAAGCAGTGATGATTTCCATGCAACCCAATCTAACTTTATCATAAAATTCTCACACCATGGGTCCCCTCCGTGAACCCCAAGGCATGCCCTGAATAAAGCGAGTCCACCTCCATCGATTTACGGTGCCAGGCCAAAGGTCTCCCTGGAACATTGTAAATCCCCAGGAAGGTTTGGCCTAGGAACGGCCCCGTTTGCTTGTGCTTCCGTGCCTCGTCACCTCTAAGCAACAAGCCAAATAACGCATTCCTTCATGATGGGATTTGTGTCAATTGTTTGGAGCCAGTTTTGGGTGCTTTGTGAAGGGGGGCAAGCATTCGTCGTATTTGCTTTGAGGAAAAGAAGGGCGCATCATCAGGATCAGGAATCTGATAAATCACATGGTATGGCAATCATAAGATATTATTCCTTTTCCCTCTTTATGCATCCAAGCCGTGTCCTGCTTTGGCCTTTTTCTTTTGCCAAACTGCTGTTGATAGATAAAGCCTCGCAAAAATGTTGCAGCGAGGACCCCATCACCCGCATACCAAGATTCTCGTACAAAAACCTCTGCGATGTGTTTCGACGACGAGACCACCCGCATAACTCGGAATAAAAAACCGATGCCATTTACGAGTTCCAAGAGTGTCTGCGCCGCGTCGAGCTTCAGAATTCGTTTGGACACTTTGGCTATCATCTTCATTAAGATTTGGAACTAAAACTTAATCTAGTGTATTCGTCGGCATAATCAGGATAATCATAGTCCCAAAATTGATGGACCCATGCCTGGTCTCTTATGTTTTGTAAGTCAAGTCATGGAGGGAGGACGAGACAAGTTGCATGGGTAACGCGCCGACAGCCCATCTCTGGCCCTTGCGGCCTTGCCTTGGTCTCACAAGCCTGAAGGAGTTCCGGGTACGTTTCCCCCGAGTCCCTCATGATCGATCTGCGAACTCGGGGCTTGTGGATTGCGGAGAAAAATAATCAGATATTTAATTATTTTTATTTATTTAATTTTATTAGATGTATCCGTATTACTCATTCGTCTTAGCAGCAAAATAAATAAATAAATAAATAAATAAAAAGAAAGAAAAGAAGAAAAAGAAAAAAAAATCGGATATTTGAAATTGATTCCGTAGGATTATTACTTGGACCTTCTTTTCCGGTCCTGCATTAATATAATGAGGGAGCGTACGTGTGGAACAGTATCAGAACCAAATTGATCGCTTGCTCCCTTCCCTTTTTTTTTTTTTTTTTGGGAATATACCGGACGTTTGTACGATCCTACGCGCTGATTGAGTGCAGAATATTACAGCACGGTCACAAGAATCTCTCATATCAAACCTTTTTTTTTTATTATTATTTTTCATTATTTCTACGTCTTCAAGTACAGGCCTACGTGAATCATGAGGGCTATTACGTACTAGTATTACTTTAACTAGAATAGCAGCTTAAGCAGGCTAGCATTCCACCGACTGCTCCTCGATGTTCCCTTGGTAAATCAACTTAAGAATCCGATACGTTGGTATGTTTGGATTGGGGATATCGGGGGTTTATCCCTACTTATCCTCAGGATGAGACCCATACGTGCTAAGCTATTGGCCGGATAACTTAACCCAGTTATCCGGTCAATGCAGCCCTAAACTCATCAAACCGGTTTAAAGTTAGACCAAAGGGACCCTGGTCAAACGATAAACCTGGGTAAACCCAGCACCGAGCCGTCCTGTTATCCCTACATTTATCTGGAGAAAAGATGGATACTGCCCTCCTCTTAACCCAGGTTTTGTTCTATGCTTTTTGCAACCTCCTAGCTGGCCTAACGCTTGCTCCATCTATTCTTGCCCGAATCCTCTTCCGGGCAGTAAAATGAATATTGGATTGTCAGTGAGACTTTTTTTTTTCTGAATGGGAAGCGAAAAAGGAAGCGAGAAACTTCCCCCTATTTATTATAAAAATATTAAAAATTATAGTAATGTTTTACAAGAGGATATGGGAAAAAAACATAAAGTGAGTAACGAAATAAGGGTACTCAATCTGATAGAAATGGCCTTATAACTTCGGGATGATTTAGCCGAACATAAGTTATGCCATATTGAGAAGGAGTGAAAGATTTTAGGAAGAATAGAAAAAAGCTAAATACTTCTACTTATGAAAGATCTCGAAATTCCTTCCGTGCCAAATATGCCTCATTAGAGCTATGAACAATCCATCCCATCTTTTTCTTATAGTAGGCCGTACTTATATTGCTCCTTCTGTCCTTCCCTTCATGATGACCATAAAATCTGAAAATTATAAGACAAACCCCTAATACAGAGACACGATAAAATTATAGGCGACCAAACAGCTCGAGTAAATGAGCATATGATGAAGAGATGTGACGCTACCTCTAAATATTGCCGTATAATAACAACAAATGATATAAATACATGCTCCATGCAATCATCTTCATAGTCTTATATGTCTCTTTGCACATGGTTAAAAATTTTGTTAAAATCATACCCTGTATTATACTGTGAACTCCTGGTTTTACTTTTTAGACGTTGAGTCCAGAGGCTATGTCGTTTTCTTTGTTATTTGATTCTTTGGCATTCTATGTTTGAGCTAAAAAAATTGTAAAATCTGATACAATATGTGTTGGATTGTTATTTTGTGAGCTGAATTCCAGTATTCTAGTGTGCAGTCGCCCATTTTTGTTTTTCCAAGTTTCTCATATATATCGTTGCCTTGGTATTGGTGCTGCTTTTAAATTGTTCCGATAAGAATTGACTATAAACTTTGGATGGCCAAATGGCAATCGCTGCAACCCAATGGCAGGGTGATGATGACACGACGATTTCTAATGGTTGAAACCAGGCATGATACTCTATTAAGCGTACACAGCCAAATAAGGATGCCTATTGTACTACGGCAAACTTGTGTTGGAGGTAAATTTCAGCTTAGTAATATTTAATAATTTATATGTTCACATTTCATTTTAATATATAACTATTGACGAGCTACGTATCCTTTTTTTTCCCCCAAGAAGTGCCCTTCTCAGTTATCAAGTTCTTAATAGGAGGATGACGCACCCTAGACTTGGTTATTATGAGTTTCCTACCATTTTGATTTTATAAAGGACCGCCATCAATTATGTATATTTTAAGGTTGTTTATGTCCTTCAATTTACAAAACAAATATTAATTATAGGATTGCGAGCCATCAATTATTTGCATGTAGACGGTACATTATCTTTGTAATATTTATATAAATGCACAAACCTTCCTCCTCTATTTCTGATCTATGTACTATAAAAATTGGCATTAAGACTTACATGATAATAACATGTTTTTATTTAATGAAACTGATAAACATTTCTCACTAGTAAAGATATATGAAGATATTGGTCCTCTACACATATTTACATAGTTTAAACTACCAACTTAGTAACCCTACAAAGCAAATATTCACGTTCCAAACTATGGGACAATCAAGTATTTCTATCAAACCTCCAAGACCAAAAATCTGATTCTAGAACTTTGTCAAGACTTGGGTTCAAACGTTAAAGAGCATCTAAACAAGCTTCCACGACTTAAGCCAAACTATTACCTTCCAATGTTCAACATATAGAAAAGTTTTGAATATTTGGTTAGACTTAATCTAGTACAAGAACTTGAACATATATAAAGCCTTTCCAAACTTCGATTTTCTCCATTACATTTTTCAAACGTATTCTAAGGTTGTTAGGATGACAAATAGTTTTCAATTCTAAATATCTCATATAACATGCATTATATAAAGAGAGACATGGCAAGTTATCGATATGATATTCAAACATTACCTACTTTATGCTTTGCTCTGACCATACAATAATACTAACCATAAATATTAATATGTTACTACGTCCGCTTCCATCTCATCATATGCAAGTTGCACCAATGATGTACTTGGAATTACACTTAGTTTTATCCACCACCACGCTGCAACATGCTGAAACTCATTTATGCACTTGTGCAGTATTTTCATTCACACATACATAAGTGTAATACATATCATGCATAAACATTCGAATAATTGCCAATACTATTATAATAATATATTTTAGGTGATAATATTATTTAACTACTCTTCTACTATGACGTTCTAGCATTACATTTCAATATTATTTCATTGCAACATGGTTGTTATATCACACCACAAACCAATAAACCACACTTGTAGCCTCACATAGCTCTTAATTTTGTCGGAGAACTTGGCCAATTTTTCTTATCAAATATTAATAATATTTCACTACTACTATAGACAACCATCATATAATATAATAATAACCAAGGAATAAAAATATAGTTTTAAATAAAATACTGCCAAAACGTATCACAAAAATATAATATATTAAATTATATCATAATTACCATCATTTACACTATTATAATATAGATACCCATGTACATATTATATTACACAATATATTAGTAATCAAGGAACAATGAAATAATATTATATTTGCTTATACTATATCCTAACCTGTAGCAGAAATCAAAAGGCCAGTTAGATAGCAATCACATGGTGGTGTCAGGAACTGAGTAATAATAAGGTACTCTGACCTCGATAATAAACAATAGGCTCGATATGCAAGACTGATTTAATAGAAAAAAGCACAAAGGC
The DNA here is from genome assembly GCF_009389715.1 of Phoenix dactylifera. NCBI lineage: Eukaryota > Viridiplantae > Streptophyta > Magnoliopsida > Arecales > Arecaceae > Phoenix > Phoenix dactylifera. Next base: position 732,020 of record NC_052403.1, on the reverse strand, counting down.
TGCTAATTTGGAGTTAAGTGTTGGATAATGTTGCCTACATCACCTTCCAATCAAGGATGTAAAGGATGACTAAGAAGATGCTACGTTGTCAGATTTGAGGAGGGCTTAAAAAAAAATTTAAAGGATAGACTTATAAAATACGTAGGTCGGTCAAGTTATGCCATGAGCGACATTAGATAAATCGACTGACATCTAAAGAAATTTGGTCGAACCAAGCCGAATGGTTACTCAAGGTACAAACCGAGCCCCAAAAAGGCTGTAAGTATAGGCTGTTTGCGAGTATAGCCTACTAAAGGCTAAATATTGATTTGAAGGTCGATTATATTCTATGCTATGACATCAATCCGATACAGGATAGATCGGAGATAGTTTCCAAAAAACAGGATACAAGAAGTGGGAACAAATTATTATTAGAATTGTGTGCAACAAACATCAAGAGAAGGTGGAAAGAGGTGATAAAAATCAGAAATTGCAGGTATTGATGCTAGAGATGGATAACTATCTGATGGTTAATAAGAAAATGAGTAAATACTAGATTATGATTCTAAGAAAAATCTTTATCAAACCAATAATCAATATTTCTATTTTATCTCACAGTGATCTTTCTTTACTTTTATTTATCTTTTAATTCATAGTTCTTAGCGTAGCACCATAGTTACCGCCTTCTTCTTTGAAAAGGTAGGATCGGAATAGTGAAAGTTCTTAAAAATCAAGGCAGTCAAACCTGACCACTATTGATTTATCCTTTCTGATTTAGAGAAAAAGAGGGAGCCATATCATAATAATTAAATAATATGTTGTACTTGATTTTATGTTTTACTATATTAAATTTCAGTATAATCTGCATTATTGCAATACAACAATAGAATGTTAATGTCCACATAATAATATAAGATAATATAATAATATATTTGATTATTTAATCGCATTGTTACAAGAATATCTCATACAAAAATATCCAAACATGATTTTTATAGAGTGAACGTAGAATAGTGGGGCTTGGAATAGCCAACTTATCCACTTGCGTAAAATTCACCTTTTCCAACAACTTGTCCTCAAAAAATTTCGAGTAAAGTTTCATCCATCCAAAAGCACAAGAAGGATACAATTATTACTTGGTATAAGCCCATCTTTTTCAAACACAAACTAAGGTTTATGTCCATTTCTGCTGGTATAACGTAACATCTTAGGTATAACTTTTCGTTATCCCCAAGCAACCCATATCCCATCCAAAGGTAGTCTTATTGTGGATTGGTTATTTCCTATGCGAGATAAAACTTAGGTCCTAACATGCACATGGTTATTCTACATTCAGTTGCCCATCAAAACCATCTTATGTTATTTAAAAGACAAGGAAGCCAGGTTTATCATTTATAAATTCAATAGCAGGCGAGGATACAGGCCAGCTACTCCGTGTCCTCTCAATAACTAGCATGTAGCTTTTGTTAATTAAGCTCACCTCCCGGGTCTACGAGGCACGCCATCCTCTGCAATCTTCAGAGATAAAGCAATCTTAAGAAAGCATTAAAAATTCTCGGTGCCTTTTTGTTCTCTTGTTGAAGGATTAATAATTGCAATTAGAGTAGAAATTAACTTTCCAATAAAGAAACGAGAAGGTCACAAAAGAGAAGGGAGAAGGAGAGGAAGATGTAGGTATAAAAAGACAAAGGCAAAGAGAGAGAAAGTTTGAACCCCATCTCCAAAAGCTCCAAAGACAAGCCGATCATACTTTGCCTGCCCTCTCCGAAACTTCCCCAAATATTAAAGAACTCTCGACAAAATGCGATCGAGCGGGCCTGCGGATCGTCCGAGTCCGCTTTTGCATGCGCTCCCAGATAGATGGTATCATCTCCTTCGCAACTTCCTCTCAGAAAGTGCGATTTTTGTAAAGGAGAAGTTAAGAGAAAATAAAACCAACGCGGCACAAAAGCATAAAGAACGTTACATATATATATATATATATATATATATATATATATATATATATATATATATATATATATATATATATATTGAAATTTAGAGCTCCACGAGACTAATACATATAGATAGAACAGTTTATATAATCCATGCACAATAATTCGATATTTGACACCATCGTAAGGCACAAATTTATGGTTATATAGCTCCACGTTTCAAAGCTTATAGACCCATCGATCTCAGCCCGACCGAGCCAGATCCAGCTGATTCCCGGCCTCAGCCAACACTCTGTCTGTGGCCGATGGCCATCTTAGACTGCGCCACACTTTCTTCTCCGCTGCGCATCCATAGTAGTCCTTCCATGTACAAACTACGAACCTTTGATGACTTCCATGATCTCTCTGTCTCTCTCTCTCTCTCTGGTGAGCCTCCCTTTGTATCTCCCTTTCTTTCGCCGTTTTTCTTATGGAAAAAGCCGGTTCTCGTGACCATCCGGTGTATGAGATCAATTTACGGGCCCGCCCGCGTATGGTTGTCTTGATCGGTGGGGGGGACAAAACCTCATGTGTGCAGAGGAAAGAAAGAGAGAGAGAGAGAGAGAGAGAGGACAGAAAAGAAAGAAGTGAGGGCGAGAGTGGAGGACAGGAGGACGCTTTTATAGGTTCCAAGCCCCAAGGCAATGGGGGGGGGAGGAGGAGGAGGAGGAGCGGGGAGCCCCTCACCGCCCTGCTAAAAATAAAACATGGACGGACGTGACGCCCCTCGGTCGCTCGGCAATCCCCACGAAATTAGCGGCACCAGGCACAGCACTTATTAACGTCATGTGACCTCCGTGACGGACGACCGTCCTTCCCGAGCCCTGCCTGCCCTCCCTCTTCCTTTTTTCCGCGATTGGCGGACACGTGTGGCCCACCGCTGCAGTTATTCGTATCAGCGTCCAAGTCGTGTCCTAGCCGTCTGATCCCATGGAACAGAATGGTGGAACGGCAGACCTGTGACGGGCGTACCATTTCTCTTTCTTTCTTCTCCCTGCTCTTCCTTCCCACCATTGAGCCCGAGGGCTTCCACTCGTTAATTCATTCTCCAAGGTCCATTTACAATAGCAGAAAGTTCGCTCTTGGCTGTGCCTTATTAGGGCGGGAGATGGAGGATGGTTGCTAGAGTAATGCACAGCCTTGCCCTCTTTGTCCCTCCTCCTATGTATTTGCTTTTCAGAAATTGCTCCTCAACTTGGTTGCTTTTCGTGCAGCTTCACATGCCCCAGGACTAGAACTTCTAAAATTGATTATATAATTTTTGGAAACGTATATTCTCAAAGAAGTAGGAGGAAATGTAAGGAGAATGCTTTGCCTGGCAACTATTAGTGACTTATTCCGAGAATACCAACAGCAATGGTTGCCTGACTGATGTTAACTTTTCTATCTAATGAATGGTATATTTATTAATTGTTAGAAAAAGTACAATGAAAACAATTACACATCAAAGCATATTGCTATGTTCTCAAGCAGCGCTACAGAACGTGGTACGATTTTTTTTTTAAAATTGCTCACTAATGGCATAAAGCATCAAGTACTGATTAGTAGTCAAGTCGATAATAATATACCAATTGCCAAACCTTGATATTGCAGCGTGGGGACGAGATTTGCAGTATCAATTTTTTTAGATGATATTTTGTTTTATTATCGGAGGAGTTCTTGGATCCTATAGGAGTGTGGGTCGACAGGATAGAGGTTGTACCTTACGCACCGAAAAAATGATTCATCTTTCTTCGTGCGAGGGATGGTACAAAAATTATTTTGAGATCTGTGCAGGATGATGAACGAGTGAGTTTGGGGTGCGACCGAATGGACGGCGTGGCGAAAGAACATCGATCGTCCAGAATACAGCCCGAACCCAGGTCGACACAACATGCCAAAGAATTATTGGCGGGTTCCACGTTTTTAGCAAACCTCTGGTTAAATAATCCATGTCCTAAATCCTTAAAAAAAAAAAGAGTACGTACTAAAGAAGCCGCAGAGAATAATTGAATAAATAAGGGCCCTCAAAAGAAGGATGGCAAAAAACCAGCTTACACATGGGGAGAAAAGAAAATTTGAAAGTAGAAAAAGTGAAAAAGAAAAGCAGATGGGAGGTGTAATGGGGAGACGAAGCGTGATCACTTTTGCTTTTTCTCTTTTCCTGATTTTTATCCATTTACTTATTTTTCTCCCACTCTGCAGACAGCTCTGAGTCTCTCTCTCTCTCTCCCTTCCTTGAGAAATCCTTTTACCCAATCCCTTCACCCTTGCTCCCACAATCCTTCTTCCCTTCCTCCCTCCCTGGTTCCTCCCTACTTCCCATTCTCAGAAATCCAACGAGGAATTTTCTTGCACACAGAGACATACACTCTATCCACCGCCGTTGAGTGACGAAGAAGCAGACCAGATAGAGAGCTCAGCGAGAAGTGAGGCACATTTTGAGATCCGACCCTGAGCCTGAGCACAAGTGGAAACATCGACATGTTACCATGTCAAGAATAATAACTAGAAGAACAACAATAACTAGCAGCAGCATTAGTAGTAAAAGAAGAAGCCGAACCGCCCCCGCCGCCGCCGCCGCATCGGATACCGGCAGCAACAGCAACAGCAGCACCAACGTCGAGGAGGCGGACGTCATCATCATCGTGCGGACGCACCCATGAGTCTCGAAGTCCAGACGACTCACCACCAACTCCCACCGCCTCCTCACCGCCTCCCGGCCTCCTCCTGTCCCCTCCATCCCGACGAGCACGTCACTGGCTTCTGTGCCTCTTGCCTCCGCGAGCGCCTCGCCGGCCTCGACACCTCCTCCACTTCCGGCCGTAAATCCACTTCCTCAGCCTTCAAATCCCTCTTCTTTAAGGCCCCCGCCGCCTCCGGCGGAGGAGGAGGAGGAGGAGGAGCGCAGCGCACTTCCTCCAACGCCACCTCGTCGTCATACTCGCGCCCGGAGCTCCGCCGCTGCAAGTCGTTCTCATGTGGCCGCGGCGACGGTCTCTCCGGTCCCCGCACCTCCGCCGCCTTCGAGCCCCAGCGCAAGTCCTGCGACGTCCGCGTTCGCAACACCCTCTGGTCCCTCTTCCACCAGGACGACAACGAGAGAGACAAGCACGGCGTCCGGGAACCCTCCGCTGCCTCTGCCGGAGAGATCGAGGCCGAGTGCCGGAATCTAGGGTTCCCTCTGCCGTCCTCCGTCGCTGCTCCGGTCCTGGAAACTCGCGAAGAGGAGGAGGAGGAGGAGAAGGAGGAGAGAGGCAATGTGGAGGAAATCAGGGTCGTGGATCCCGTCCTGGTGGTCGGAACGTCAGGGGAGATCGAAGGAGGAAAACGGGAAGAGGAGGAGGAGGCGGAGCTGAAGCCGATGAAGGACCATATTGATCTCAACTCCGCCCAGGCCAAGAAGCCCCCTTCCAAAGACCTCAAGGAGATCGCCGGCAGCTTTTGGCTCGCCGCCTCCGTCTTCAGCAAGAAGCTCCAGAAATGGCGGAGGAAGCAGAAGCTCAAGAAACAGGGCGGAGGCAAAGCGGCGGCGATGCCGCCGGAGGAACCTCCCAAGTCGTCCCGCCGGTTCCGCGACACCCAGTCGGAGATCGCCGTCGACGCCTTCGGCCGGCGATCCTGCGACACCGATCCGCGGTTCTCCCTCGACGCCGGCCGGATCTCCTTTGACGACCCCGGGTTCTCGTGGGACGAGCCGAGGGCCTCGTGGGACGGCTGCCTCATCGGAGGCCGATCCGTGTTCCCTCGCCTCCTTCCCATGCACTCCGTCGTGGAGGACGCCCCCGCCCCCGCCCCCGCCCCCGCCGTCCAGCGGTCGGACGGCCAGATCCCTGTCGAGGAGGACGCTGTTATCCCGGGCGGCTCCAACCAAACCCGGGACTACTACTCGGACACATCTAGCCGCCGTCGGCGGAGCTTCGAGCGGTCGAATTCCATCCGGAAAACGGCGGTCGAGATCAGCGAGCCGAAGCCAGCCTCAAATGCCAAGGTGTCCCCCGCCGTTGGCGCCGAGTTCTTCCCGTTCCACCCTGGGAGCTTGCTTGATAGGGATTTAAGAGATCCGAGCTCCAACTCTTTGAGGGATGATCGGTCCGAGAGCTTCGAGTCGGCTTACAGAGACTCCTGTAAGGGAAGTTCTGCAAAGAAGTCGAGGAGGTGGGGCAAGCCATGGAACATTTGGGGGTTTATACACCGGAGAAGCAGCAGCAGAGGAGGAGGAGCCCGTGTGGTTCAGAGATCCTTCTCGGAATCATGGCCCGAGCTGCGGGGCTGGGGGTATAATGGCAAGATCATGCGAAGCAACAGCAGTGTAAGTTCGAGGAGCTCATTCAATGCCAATGGTGGATTTGGGAGCATGAGGAGGAGCACCATGGAGACCAATGGGCATCAGAAGAAGACGAGGGAGGATTTTCTGTTCGAGAGAAACCGGAGCGCCAGATATTCTCCAAGCCATTTCGATGACAATGGGCTGCTGAGGTTCTACTTGCCACCCATTCAGAGCAGTCGGAGGAATGGAAGGTCGGGAAAGGAAAGGCGCATGATTTCTCATTTGTTCACCAGGAGCATGCTACGATTGCACTGAGCCAGTAACCGGCTTGAAATCGGGTTCATGTTCTTCCTGGGTGCAGACATATATTTCTGTATTTTCTGTTTGCTGGGAGGAGAAGCATAATATCTGCATTGACTCGCATTCGTCTTTGCTTTATATCCCATTTTGTCGGTCGCTTCGAGGATAACATTTCTGTTTGCTTGTTCTTCTTAATTGCATCGATAAGAGGATGGGATTGAACATACTAAGGAGAATGTCATTCTACTTCCCACTAGGCTGCAAATCTCTTAACAAATACTTGGGGGTTAGCTCTTGATGAAATCTCTGATGCAGCTTTTTTTACTAGTCGGCTAGGAAAATTCCTTGCTTTAGCTTTGGTATTCTAATTGGATGCAGAGTGGAAATATTACGAAGCTTGCAGTGGCCTGGTAACAGATACTCTGTAGAACTTGTTGCTCATCATTCTGTCATTAGCTTTACAGAAGAAATGCGACTTTATGGTGAACCATACAGTGTTGTGTATTGCAAACCATACAAACTCTAGGAATTTCAATTTACCTCATAAATGTGCTGTGCCAATATTTATCTACCTCGTTTTATTTTATTTTTATCTTTTCTTGATGCATCCTCTGCTTGCAAGCTTGTTATCTTCCTTGCCATCTATGCACGATATACACTGATACTTCTTTTCTGTACAGTTTAACTACATTTGCAGCATTGCCTGATGCTAAAGCCTGTCTTTCTTTCAAAACTCATCTTTTGGTGGGCTTATGTACACCAGCTATAATTTTCTCAAAGTGTTTTGCCCCCACCGTCTGCAGTTTATGCAATTTGAAAGCTACTTTAGTGCAGAATGTTAGGAATAGTTGATGCTTCAGGCTATAAGTTAGCCTAACTTGAATTTACAACCTTGAACCTTTTTAGGGGGCATGGTTGCCGATCAAGTTACACTAGCTTTCGAACAACAAAAAGCTAGATGGTTTGATACAGGATTGAACTTCATGATACAAGGTCATAAGATATCGCAATTTTTGATTGCTCGCAGTGGTTCGACTATTCAGGATAGAGGACTCATTTGCTTCATTGCTTGTCTTCCAGCATGTTCTAACAGTGTTCACAATCTTATATTTTTCACTTTTCTTTTTTGAACAAGTGGACTTAGCTGTTTTTCTATGCCTTTCAGGGAGATTGTGCTTTTCATCATTCCAATAGTTCAATCAAATTAAAATACTATGCCCTTCAGATCATTGCGTACTGCAAGCACTACCTTTGGTCCCATCTTGGTCCGGTTCAAATCGGTGTAGTCTACCCGACCATCTTTCTGCAATACATGATTGCTGCTTGCCCTGATTGTTATCTTTGAATGCTCTTTAAGCAAGGTCCACCTCCGAAATGTTGGCAGCGAAATTTGGAAAGAAGCAACTTGAGAAACTGAAAGACAGGATGCTGCAGTTTTTAGAGGCGTGCCAGAAGTCACAGTTTTGCACTTCCAAAAGTTCTGACTTACGAGGAGCAAATCATCAATTTGTTTTGACTGTCTGTGGAGCTAATCATAATACTGAAAAACGAATTTTTATGTTTTTGTGGGTTTGTATTAACTAGGATCCCAAGTTCCTGTCGTAGAGTCCATATCTATGACACCCAAACTCATGTCTAAACCCGTAATTCCAGAGTTAAAAAATTCAGTCATATTAGTTGCCATGAAGAGTTTCCAACTATCAGTTAGTGTCGAGGTTTTGCAATTTAATTTCAGTCACAGATTTGTTGATGTTGTACTTGTATGAATGCGTGACACCGTGGGTTGTTGCTTTTCTTTCATTTTTGCAGGTAATCCAATCTACAGGAGAATCTCCGGGCATCCTTTAAAAAAGTTTCCAATTTCCAGTTTTTGCGCACAGATCGATGCAAAATTATAAGATCATACATCGGATGAAATGGCCGCCCTTCCTTGAGAACAAATGAAAAGAGGCACCAATGCAATTTGGTGGACACTGTTGAAATTGACAAGAGCTGATGCTAAGAGGTGTGAAGACGAGCAACAGGAACTAGGGGGATTCAGAAACTGTATTGTAGTACCAGACCGTAACATCCGTTCTCAGTAATGAGAATGATAAATGGACCCAAAAGTTGGTGTTGTCACCTTGAATCCACCTGAAATCTTGCTAATTTTATTTAATGCTCAGGCTACAGAATCTCATCAGTCATCAGATCAGAGAATTTGGAATCTGTTGCACTGTTCTTCGTGCAGAGCTACTTGATCAAGTAAGAGAAAGTGGATTCTTTTTGAAGTCGCAAAAAAAAAAAAAATGATAACTGTAATGATTTTGAAAATGTTATGACTCTGTCGTAAGGGAATTCTAGATGTGCTCATGCAGTGCAGGGTAAATTTATTGTATATATCAGAAGAATGGCTTGATCTTGTAGAAGCCGTCTTGAGAACTAATAGTGCGTTTTTCTTTTTTTGTTGGAGTGCAATTCGTCTGTGTTATCAGTTCAGTTGGCATAGTCTCTCAGGGAACCAATGATTAATGCAGGAAAGCAATTACAAAAGAAAACAAAAATGACAGAGGAGCAGTTCTTTCTTTCTCCATGGTGGTCTGAAGAGTTTTTCCGTAAGAACCATGTCCATCAGTTGTCTTAATAGCAAACTTAATGCAAAATAACTTCATACTCGAGTTTTAGATTCAGGCACGCATTCCTGTCAAGCTATCATCATTTCCAAAGATTTATGTTGAAGGACCAGATATTTCCTCTCCAAAATGTTTTTAAGACCACTGTGAAGTCAGCCTACTTTACATTTTCCAGTTCCATACCCCTAAAATGCTGAATCTGCCGAATCCTAGGTTCTAATATAAACCCAAGAAACTACTGTGTATATAACCCTAAGAAATTACTGCAAGCTTTTAGCAGGCAATAGCTATGACTATGCTAAATAGAATGGGATGCATAGTACACCATACTGCACTGTACAAAGCGTATTATATTGTATCAGGTCAGTATCGGTATATGACATGAAAAGCACACTAATATTTTTTATGCTGAACCGATTCCGTATCGAATATATTAATACAATAATATGATAGTATTAGTTTGGTACCGAGACAACGAACTTCGCCGGAATGAAGTAATAAATTTTTAATTGGCCTGATGAGCCTTTAGGTGTAACCTCCCGCTGCTACCTAGAAAAGTAAATTAGTGTGATTATGCATAAACGATACCACGGCAAGTTCAAACCCATATATCATAATCTTCAGCTTTAAGGTAAAGGCTAGAATGCTGGATTGATTGTTGATACGATGAGCTAAAGTTGGATATGCTAGAACGTAATCAAGTCCCCCCTGTTTCAAGAAGAAGACTGTACAAGTCCTTCACTCGAGGCATTAGCAGCCTTTAGTTTACAGTTTTGTCAGAGCAGCAATCAGCGATCGAAGTTGAACATGGTATGCCATTTGTGTTACCTGGCTCAATCGGCATGAAGTAAAAATAATTCTGCTAGACCCGTTCCCATTTTCAGATATTCTCTCTTAGCAGTCAGAAGGAAAGCATAGATGATAGATGTAAGTGAAACTTGGGTCCCTGTCATTTTCATTCAGCATGGTACCATGTTTTATTTATTGATATTCTTTGCTTGGGCAGGAAAGTGATGGCAACTTCACATCTGTAATGTGAATGTGCAGTTGGTGCCCCATTGTACACATCTGCCATCATGCATTAATTTCGTGTCCATCAGTCCTTAAGGACGCTTGTCCTATCTCATCAATAATTTCGACATCTTCTTCTTAGCATGCGTTCTTTCAAATAAATAATTAAGTTTTGTGTATATAATTTGCACAGAAGCATTAATTTCATCTTGATATTACTGTACGATTGTAATTATATATAAATATTATTATTGTAGCTCATGATTGATGAAAATATTGAACAGAGTTTCTGATGAGGAAAGAATATTGGGGAATAAAAAGAATGCCATAGCTAGAAAATCAACCAATCAGAAATCCCAGAAGAAGTCCCATGTATTATTCTGGTGAACTTATTAATTCTCTTCCAATTTCTTTCTCCTGTGAAGAGTTAAAAAAAGTCTGAGCATTGCCAAGAGGAACTTGACGAGGGAGAGTAAAATTGCTTTTAGAAAAAATATGCTCGACAGATACTTATAAGTGGATGTTGCTTCTTCCCTTGCCCACCCTTCCATCACCATCGATGTGAAGTTGGAAATCGAACCGGATGTGCACTACGTACATTACATTGTGATATTTGAAAATATTGGTATGAAGAGGCTGAAGGAACGACCACAGGCAACTCGGTTTAGGCAGTGGCCCCAACAGGTGTACCAGCTGCGAATCTAGATGAGCCATATAGAGTTTCCTCAAACCGGATGATTTCATTCTTGGATCCATAAGCGACTTGGGTGCGGTCATCAAGGTTGTCGATCACCTTGTCGAGTATAGATTGTGTGCCATCACTGCTACATCCTCCCGCTTTCTCCATTAGGAACCCCAGGGGAGCACATTCAAACAGAAGCCTCAGCTTAGCTTTAGAAGTTGGGGATGATACATTGGTGAAGATGCCTTTCTCTTTCACGATGATCTGCGAACAGAAACCGATCAAAAGATGAGCATGTGAAAAGCTGAAGAGTTCAAGTACCAGTCTCCCAATCCTAAGGTACACGAGCTCATTACTTATTCTGTATGTATTGCTTTCTCATCCACCTTTTGCATGCATCAAAAGCAGCTAGGTACGATAGCATGAGGTTGCTTATAAGAGGAAAGAAGTCTTAAAGCATATTTGATCTATGGAAACGTATTACTGCTATTACAATCAAGAAAGAAACCATACTTTTTAACTAATGAGCAATATCACGCAACTGATTTTAAGGGATCGATCTATAAGGAAGGACTGCTAATTAATGATGGTCCAAGTTGCTGCTTGAAGATTCATGCTGTCGAGAAACAAACAACTGGACTCAACGAAACACACTATGAGATCTGAAGCATAGTTCTGCTAATTTTCAACTTGCGTACCAGCCTCATGATAATTTATTACATTATTAATCACTTGACATAATTCTTTGCTTGTCTCAATGAAAAGAAACGTAAGTATTAGCAATGTGAGAGCTATCACCTGATTGACATCTGGCACCATTCCTCCAGTGTAGCGCAATGTGTACTTCTCTCTCACATAGTAGCTGATCAGCTGCGGGGACGCATGCATGTTCATTAGTTAAACCTGGATCCGGCGATATCCTTACTAACAGGAACATTACGGTGGAAGAGACGATAGATTTAGTTGAATACCTTATCATAGGCAGGGTTGTCACATGTAGCCCTTAGATTTCCGGGAGAAAACATCTTGCCTTCACCAATGGATGTGGTGTCTTTGACATGCTGCCACTTGCCTAGGCCATGACCAATTGTCAGAAGGCCTTAATCGCCACGAAAACAGAGGAGACCAAAGCCAATGATGCTAGATAAATCAGTGGATGTTCTGAGCAACCAACCTTCATCCATAAGAAGGAATTCATGGGTTCCAGGGCAATCTTTTAGAGCCATAATATAGGTCGTTCGAGGTCCATATATGCCCATAGCTGCAGCAACTTGATCTCTTCCTGTCACACCCGTAAGCCTGCCACCAGGCCAAACACCAAATATCGTGCCAACGGTGAAATTTGTGTCAACGATACTGGAACCATCGAGGGGATCAAAAGCCACACTAAAACCACCTGTGTTTCATGGCTGGTTAGCCCGACAGTCTGGTACTACAAAATTCTGAAGCATGGTATCATAAGATCAGCATGAATTTATTGAGGAGCCAAACCCCCCAAAACAAGTATGCAGTCTGAGTAACTACGAGTAAAGGAGTATGTGTTGAATAATTTTTTAGTTATCTGTTGTCCTATTCTTTGGGTATTAGTTGGCTACGTGTCTTTAAGCTTCCTAGTTATCAGGATTACATGTTATATTGTTTTTTAGTGGCTAAGTGGTTTCTAAGTAGTTGCTAGATGGTTTCTAAGTAGTTGCTAAGTGGTTGCTAATTTTTAGCTTAATTTAGTTGTTGTTTTTAGCCCATTTTGTAAGGTCGTTTTCTTTCTCTTGAAGAATATGAACAGATGAATTTCCTCTTCCAATTGGCTTGAGTTTACATTCCTTTAGTTTGTTTCACTTGTAAATCTGTTTATGCCCAGCAGGTGTTAGCTTTAATTCCTCAAAGAATATTCACCTTAAAGCTTTTGTTCAACTCTGTTTTTCTACATTTGGTATCAGAGCAGGTTCATTGAGGGGACCAAACGCAGCAGCTAATGGCGTCTGAAACCTTTGTGCAGCCAGCAATTCCTCGCTTTGATGGTCACTATGATCATTGGAGCATGCTGATGGAGAATTTCTTGAGGTCCAAAGAGTATTGGGATGTGGTTGAGTCTGGAGTAGCAGAACCAACTGCTAGGATGTCAGAAGCTCAGAAGGCAGAGTTGGAGGCTTTAAAATTGAAGGATCTCAAAGCAAAAAATTATCTTTTTCAGGCAATTGATCGGACAATCTTGGAGACTATTCTTTGCAAAGATACCTCCAAGCAAATTTGGGATTCAATGAAGAAAAAGTACCAGGGAACCACAAAAACAAAGAGGCAGCAGCTTCAAGCACTTCGTTCGGAGTTTGAAATACTTCGAATGAAAGAGGGTGAGACTGTTACTGACTATTTCTCTAGGACAATGGCAATTGTCAACAAATTGAGGACCTATGGTGATAAGACACAAGATGTTACTGTTGTTGAGAAGATACTGCGTTCAATGACACCAAAATATAATTTTGTTGTCTGTGCTATTGAGGAGGCAAATGATCTTGATGAAATGTCACTTGAAGAACTTGAAAGTTCCTTGCTGGTACATGAAAGGAAGCTGAATCGACAAGAGCAGAATGAGCAAGCTTTAAAGGCCACAATCGGCACCTCTTCTTCATTTTCAAATAGATTAAACAGAGGAAGAGGCAGAGGTAGAGGAAGAAATCAGCAAACTCAGTTTTTTGAAGGAAGAGGAAGGGGGCGTGGCAGATTTCAGATTTCCTATAGACCAAAGTCAGCAGACAAGTCCAAAGTTGAGTGCTTTCGGTGCCACAAGTATGGGCATTACCAATCTGAATGTCGAGCTAATTTGCCTAACAATGAAGGAGAAAAATCAAATTTTGCAGAAACTGAGGAGGAAATATCCTTGTTGATGGTATGTCATGCTGGAGAAGGGTCAAATAAGAACCTGTGGTATTTAGACACTGGTTGCAGCAATCATATGTGTGGAGACAAGGCAGCTTTCTCCACCTTGGATGATTCTTTCAGAGATAATGTGAAGTTCGGAGACAATTCTAAAGTCTCGGTCATGGGAAAAGGACAGGTGATCATTCAAATGAAGCGTAATGCCTCTCAAAAAATTTCTAATGTCCTTTATGTTCCAGAATTGAAGACCAATCTGCTAAGCATTGGTCAATTGCAAGAGAAGGGTTATGAGATTATCATCAAAGATGGAGTGTGCCGGATTCAAGATTCCAAATTGGGCTTAATTGCTCAAGTTAAAATGACAGCTAACAGAATGTTTCCTCTGCATCTAAATTGTGCTAGTCAGTCATGTTTCTCAGCAAAGACAAATGATGTGGCTTGGCTGTGGCATTCTCGCTATGGTCATCTAAACTTTGGTGGTCTCAAGCAACTTCAACAAAAGAACATGGTGACTGGTCTGCCTAATTTTGAAAGTCCCTCAATTGTTTGTGAAGAATGTGTTATTAGCAAGCAACACCGTGATCCATTTCCAAAGGGGAGTTCAACCAGAGCAAGGAGGCTATTGGAGATTGTACACTCTGATATTTGTGGACCAATTAATCCAGTTTCCAATGGAGGTAAACGCTATTTCATTACTTTCATTGATGATTTTAGTAGAAAAACATGGGTGTACTTCTTACAACAAAAGTCTGAAGCTTTAATGGCTTTTAAAAGCTTTAAAGTAATTGTTGAGAAGGAAGCAGGGAGTCAAATACAGGTGCTGCGTACTGATTGTGGAGGAGAATATAACTCACAAGAATTTGCAAATTTCTGTGAGACACATGGAATCAAGAGGCAATTGACAGCAGCCTATACGCCCCAACAGAATGGTGTTTGTGAGAGGAAGAATCGCACTATCTTAAATATGGTGCGGAGCCTTTTGAAGAAAAGCAACATTCCCAAGAATTTTTGGCCTGAAGCAGTCAACTGGAGCATTCATATTCTGAACAGAAGTCCAACTTTTGCTGTTCAAAATATGACACCTGAGGAAGCATGGAGCGGAAGAAAACCAGGTGTGGATTATTTTAAGATTTTTGGTTGTATTGCTTATGCTCACATTCCAGATGAGAAGAGGAAGAAGTTAGATGATAAGGGAGAAAAGTCTATCTTTCTTGGTGTTAGCAATCATTCCAAAGCATACAAGCTGTTCAATCCAAACACCAAGAAAATCATCATCAGTCGGGATGTGATTTTTGATGAAGGAAAATTCTGGGAATGGGATGAAGGCAAAGCTGAACAGAAGATACAAGTTGTTTTTGATGGGGAAATTGAAGAGGAAAAACAGCAGCAACTTAGGGAGAATGAGCAGCAAACACCAGGGAGTCAGAGCATCATTCCAGTAGCTCCAGCAACTCCACAAGCTCCAGAAGCTGAATTAAATGAAGGACAACAGTCTCAACGTGTCAGAAGAAGACCAGCATGGATGATTGATTATGAAGTACCTGGAATTGAACAATCTGATGAGGAAGAACTGACATATTTTGCTCTATTTTCCGACTGTGATCCTACAGTTTTTGAAGAGGCTACCAAAGAATCCAAATGGCAGAAGGCAATGGATGAAGAAATTGCAGCTATTGAAAGAAACAATACTTGGGAGTTAACTGAACTTCCAAAAGGGAAGAAGGCTATTGGAGTAAAATGGGTCTACAAGACAAAGTTGAAGGAGAATGGTGAGATTGACAAATACAAAGCTCGTCTAGTTGCCAAAGGTTACAAGCAAGAATTTGGTATCGATTATAAAGAAGTTTATGCACCGGTTGCAAGGCATGATACGATTCGCTTGGTAATTGCTTTGGCAGCACAGAATTCATGGCCACTCTATCAAGTGGACGTTAAATCAGCCTTCTTGCATGGAGACTTGGATGAGGAGGTATTTATTCATCAACCCCCTGGTTATGTTAAGGCTGGAAATGAGCATAAAGTGTATAAATTAAAAAGGGCATTGTATGGACTAAAACAAGCCCCACGAGCTTGGTATAGTCGTATTGAATCTTATTTTCTGAAGGAAGGTTTTGAAAAATGTCCTTATGAACATACACTTTTCATAAAATCAGAAGGTGGGAAGATGCTTATTGTCTGTTTGTATGTAGATGATTTAATCTACACTGGAAATGATATGGTTATGTTTGATAAGTTTAAAAAGTCTATGATGGCTGAATTTGAGATGTCAGATCTTGGATTGATGCATTATTATCTTGGAATAGAGGTGAATCAATCTGCTGCAGGCATTTTTATTTCGCAGAAAAAGTATGTTCAAGACATTTTGGACAGGTTTAGAATGAAGAATTGCAATCCTGTCAGCACACCAATTGATGCAGGAATGAAGCTTGTTAGAAATCCTGAAGGGAAGAAAGTCAACAGCATTTTGTACAAGCAAATAGTGGGAAGCTTGATGTATTTAACTGCTACAAGGCCAGATATCATGCATGCTGTGAGCCTTATCAGTAGATACATGGAGAGTCCAAAGGAAATGCATCTCCTGGCAGCAAAAAGAATTCTCAGGTACTTGAAAGGTACAGCTGAGTATGGTTTATTTTATAAGAATGGAGAAAAGTCAGACATGTTTGGCTTCACAGATAGTGATTTTGCAAGGGATCTTGATGACAGAAAGAGCACATCTGGTTATGTTTTTATGATGGGAACAGCAGCTGTTTCATGGTCATCAAGAAAGCAACCGATTGTGACTTTATCAACAACTGAAGCTGAATTTGTAGCAGCAACTTCATGTGCTTGCCAAGCAATATGGTTGCAAAGAATTCTTGAAGAATGTTATTTCAAGCAAGAGGGACCACTTATTATTTTCTGTGACAACAGCTCAACAATTAAGATGTCCAAGAATCCAGTTTTTCATGGAAGATGCAAGCATATAGATGTGAGGAATTATTTCTTGAGGGACCTTGTGAAAGAAGGGGTCATTGATCTTGTCTACTGCAGAAGTGAAGACCAGATTGCTGATATTTTTACCAAACCTCTCAAGTTGTCAACATTTCAGAAACAAAGGAAGTTGCTCGGTGTTTGTATGTTGGAGAAGTTATTAAACTGAACTTTGATATAAAGTTTAGTTTAAAGGAGGGTTTGTTGAATAATTTTTTAGTTATCTGTTGTCCTATTCTTTGGGTATTAGTTGGCTACGTGTCTTTAAGCTTCCTAGTTATCAGGATTACATGTTATATTGTTTTTTAGTGGCTAAGTGGTTTCTAAGTAGTTGCTAGATGGTTTCTAAGTAGTTGCTAAGTGGTTGCTAATTTTTAGCTTAATTTAGTTGTTGTTTTTAGCCCATTTTGTAAGGTCGTTTTCTTTCTCTTGAAGAATATGAACAGATGAATTTCCTCTTCCAATTGGCTTGAGTTTACATTCCTTTAGTTTGTTTCACTTGTAAATCTGTTTATGCCCAGCAGGTGTTAGCTTTAATTCCTCAAAGAATATTCACCTTAAAGCTTTTGTTCAACTCTGTTTTTCTACAGTATGCTCATTAATATGAACGTCTAGCAGTTCTAGTAAGTCATGAATAAGAAACTGTCAGAATTCATAAACAACAGTGTTCGGTCGCATGCCTTCAGCTGGCCCGCCCATGTCTTGTAGCTCAGGAACTTCCTCAGAGCAAGCATACTTGCAAACGTGGGAATATTGCAGAGCCTGGATGGTTTGGTATAAATGAGGTTAACCAAAAGAACTGTCGGAGACCCAAAAATCAATAGTTAAGAATGGAAATTAATGAATTATTTAGTGAATAAATCAGGAGAGCAGAAAGGGAGGCAATTCATTGTTGTCAACCTCAAAAAGTAGCTTGTTGGCAAGCAAGTCCACTGCAAGCTGTTCATCACCAAACAAGTTAACACAAGCAGTCCCACCACAAGATGCAGTCCTCACTTTGAAGGATATGGTCCTCAGCGCCTCTCCCATGCTCATCAGCAGCCTGATGAGGTTCTTATCTGGGGTCGCCTTCGTTAAGAACTCCTCCTGCAGCTCATAGAATTCTCAGCGACCCGGTGATCTTCAACAGCCAAAATCTGTACAACTAACTTCAGCGCGTTTCTCTAGATGAAAGTAAGCTTACCAAGCTATCCCCGATCTCACACTTGGTGATGAGCGAGTTGCTGCCGGCTACCTTCGAAATTCTTGGCAAAGACTTTGACATCACTCGCAGAGATTCGCCAAAGAGCGAGCTGGATTTAAGACCCTGCATGAAGTGAACAAAATCAAAACTATGATAGTTTTCAAATATCTTTTTTTCCCCAGAAAAAGAAGTAAAAACAAAGATTAAGCTTAAAGTCGGGCATGGACTATAGATACGCAAATCTGTGTACCCTTACATGATTCCTATGAGATCGCGAGAAGGGAGGAGCAGAGGATGGTGCAGCAAAGCGTGGGCGGTTCAATACATTATGCGGGAGCGTCCCGCAAGCATAGCTCGCTACTCCAGCCTCCATTTCCTCCAGCAAACAAAGAGAAAGCTACACGGATCACTGGGAGTGTTGCTGGTACTGAAGCTGCATTCCTGGCTGGTTGTCGTTACTTTGTTCGAGCGATGGAGGGAGGGCTAAAGGAGATAAGCAGTTCTTCCTGAGCTGCCACGTGTCGTGCACTGGGAGGGGCGTTATGGGTTGAGGCTAATTCTCGGCGTCCGTTGGAGTGAGTGATTCGAGAACGCAGTCATGGGGAGGGCCCAACGGCTCTTGGAGTCTCATGGGCCAGCAGGAAAGAGTTACGTATACGAAAGTTGCCGAGAGGTTGCTTTGGAAAGCGAAGGACCAGCCGACTCCATGCTAGGCGGTGCGAGGCCTCAGGCTTTTCAGGCTTGGGCAATGGTAAACTCTCCTGGAAGCCAGTGCTCATCTACGGGCCGAAGCCTAGCAACCCAGCTAAGCCTAGCCTGTCTTCCATTCCCTTTTCAGCCCAAAGAAGATGCCGGCCCTTTCGTCCATGGAGGCCTATAAGCAGCTTGGGTCAAGTTCGTTCAGAACGGCCTTCAAGTCTGTAATACTTGCATTAGTTGCAGGCCGGCTCCAAGCCTGCAAGCAACTCCAACAGCATAGTTCAAAGTTCAAACATAGGGACCGAAAGCCTACTGGAGCCCAGTTATGAAACATAGGATCGATCAAACCGCCTCTTTATCTAGACGAGGACTGCATGGCAATTTGCTGCGTGCGCCACGCGGAGGGATCGGCTCGAAAGCCTACTGGAGCCCAGTTATGAAACATAGGATCGATCAAACCGCCTCTTTATCTAGACGAGGACTGCATGGCAATTTGCTGCGTGCGCCACGCGGAAGGATCGGCTCTTCTCCGGTGCCACGTGTATCTCTAAGGGCCGGAGGCCAAAATTATATAACAGCTGCAGAGCGGCGGAGTCCGGTCGCGGTCGTGAATCGTACGCGATGGAGGAAACAAGAGCGGTGGCGATGGCGGCGGAGCAGGAGGATAAGCAAGGGCAGCAGCTGCCGACGGAGAGCAGCCCCTACACGAGGTACGAGGACCTGGAGGACTACAAGCTGCGGGGCTACGGCACCCAGGGCCACCAGCCCCCAGTGGACCAACCCCGCGGCCGCGGTGGCGGTGGCACCGACGCCCCCACCCTCTCCGGCAGCGGCCTCTCCCAGGGCCAGGCGGCCCATGCCCAAGCTACGGACACCATCAATCGCCAGGGCGTTCCCTGAGGCCATCACCAACGACTTTAACCTTGCGTAGCATCTACTATCAGTCTTGTTCAGTTGTTCCACGTCACGTACTTTCTGTTAAAAGAATAAAATCAGTCTTGCTGTGAAGTTATAACCGGGGTGTCGATCGTGGCGAATAAATTGTAGTATTTATATCATAAGATTTCTACCATCCAAATGATGCTTTCAAATTCTTGTTTATATATGTATCTATACTACCTTTTAGTCCTTTTAAATTGCATCGCATCGCATCGCAGCTGGATCAGAAGACGGAACAGAAGTTCTCCAGTCAAAAGTGGCGTTTTAGCGCGTTTTTGACATATGCACCCATTTCATTCGTTTTTTCACCGTATCGAGAGGAACTTTGCAAATTGTCCACACATGAAGGGGTTACATGTAAACTTTTCTAATTTGCGGTCTAAATACCTGGCAGAAGAAGTGGGGGGAGGAGTGACGGAGAAGGCGAGGGTAGCCCTACTGGTGCGAGAAGAAGTATCGGAGCGAGCGGCGAGCCTGGAGCCCGGCCGCACCGCGCTGGCGACTCGGCCAGATTCTACGAGGTTCCGGCCTCCGGGTAATCCAGCGCCGTTCCATCTCCTGCACCTTCAAAGTCCCTCCTAGAATCATTGTGAGTTAACAAAAGAGGGAAAATTTCTCAGACTAGAGAATCCCCTTCGTGCCAGTGTTGTTTCCATATCATAGTTTTGGGACCAAGTGGCCGATAATATTTCACTTATTTGCTTGTTTCTTGAGATCAGAATTTGGGCTTTATATGGTTTTGATGATTGAAATATAATTTGTAGATGATACGACTCGAATGTGCTTCCTGCTTAAATTGTTTCATTTATAAGCAGACCAGATCTTGGCACTCTCTAACAAGATTTTGCAGGACGTGAATGGAAACTTGTCGGCAGGGGCCATAGCAAACCTCGTGGGTGAGGTGGGAGCTGCTGCAATGCATCCTGATGGTCACCACATGAAGGTCTCGGTCGTATGTATGCGAGCTCTTCGTTTGCGGTTTCTCTTTTTTTTTTTTCCTTTTTTTTTATTTTTTTATACCACTGCTTCCTGCTAATATGAAAAGGTTTACTGGTCTTGGGAGTAATTTGAGATGGTGGACTTGCCTTTAGTAACTGATGTAAAAGATTATTTAGGAGCAAAATTTGAACATTTGAAAACAGAGCGATGCAATTTATGTGCTTGTCGCAGGACTCTAGAATTCATGGATAACAATTAGCCAACCGAGATCTGAGGGAGAACAGAGTCTTGGAAATGTTAAACTCTAGACTTTTTTTTTTTTTAAGTGGCTAACCTTTGCTGCCAAAAACTATTAAGATTCAGGAAATGATTTGAAGAACAAAAGGATTTCATGGAACATATTTGTTCGGTCTAGTTCAATATTTCTTCTTGGATCTTTTAAAACAAGAATGTAAAATAAAAGCAATACCAAACAAGTCCTGTGTTTTCAAAATCTGCCTTATATAGTTGTTATTATTATGTTTTTGTTTCTTTGCAAATTATTGAATATCATATGGGGATTGATTTCACATAATTTTTTCCATTCCTTGCTTCCATTTTCACTCCTTTTTCGATGCAGCAGATTTTTGTTACCAAAAGCTCTAAAGGATTTTCAAACATTTTTTAAGAAAAAAATTAGAGTTTCGTCGTATATGTTTGTTCAGTCTAGTTCATTTCTTCTTGGATTTTTGAAAGCAAAAGTAGAAAATAAAAGCGATGCAAATGGGCTCTTGGATATCCTTCGGTGGAGTGGGAAAAGAACTAAAAAACAACTGTGCAATAAGAAAAAAAACTATATACCATTACTTGGAGAATAATTTAAGAGGTTTCAATGGCGAACAGGTGGATATGCTCATGGTTCTTTTGTTAAAGTGTGTCTTATGATTCTTTATGTTATCGGATCCATGTTTGCAACATGGACATGAATTGAACCTCAAAAGCTCATCCAAATTCTGTCTCCTCTACTTTTCGCGTATTTATTTATCAAAATTTTATTGTTGATCAAGATGAATTGGAGATCATCTTAAGTGTTTTAGGGCACAAAGGACCTTATGATGGAACATATGCGTTGCTGATAAACAAAATGACAGGAGAGATTGTTGCTGAAGGTCGACACTCATTTTTTGGTAATCTTAAAAGCAAGTTCTAAATAGACACCCATTATCTCATGCACATTTGAGCTATTTGTCCTCTCAGTTCTTGCATGATGCAAGAACAAAAAAAAAGGCCGGGTGGCTCTTTTTGCCTCCTCTTACATCAAAAAAAAAAAAGAAAGTTCTTGCATGATGCAGTTTGTCAATTCGAATGGACATGTTAATGAATGTATTATGGATAAATGAATTAAATTCTATTACACAAATGTGAATTACCATAATCTCCTCTTTGATCATGTGTTAAGATAGGTGAATCACAAAGATTATTTTATATTTTTTAAAATTCCATGAAGGTCAATTTGCATTTTTTTCTCAACTGTCTACTTGTGGTTCGTCATTTGAGATTCTTTTAAGATACTTTTAAGTTGTTAGATAAATTGACTTGTCTATAACCGCAATATTTATCATGCCAGGAGGCCTTACTCATCTATGTTTCTTCTCCTGTTGGGAGCTAGATCTTCAGTCACAGGTTCACTCGATCTCTTATCATTAGTTAAAAACCAAAGTTTCAGTAGAAAATAAATAACCCACCTTGATAGCTGGGCATGAAGCCTAAGCAGTAAGATCCCGTTATGAAATAACCACATTTCTAATCTTGTATAAAATTTGAATATGTACAATTCTTTTATGAATTTATTATTTTCTTGGGAGGTCTTTTTGAATCTCTATTTTGTATTAAACTGTCAATCAAGAGTTATCACATATTTCTGCAGGTCCAATGAATATGATGCCATGAACAAAGAATGATTGCTAAAATAAGAACTTTGGAAATCGTTAACTTGTTCCCCTTCCGAGAACTCTAGTGACAGACAAAGATGTGCACATCAGAGATGAGTTCATTGATTTTGTGGTTTTCATATATATGAAATTGAACAATGTATTGGCCATGTCTAACTGCAACTATGACCAGTAACCTTCACACAATGTGTAGTTTAATACTGCAATAAACAGGCCATCAAACTTATTTCTGAATCGATTTCTGACATGTTCTCTCAGTTGAAAACTCTATTTATTTTCTAATTTCAATGATTTTACATTTCTGAATATAAAGTAAATCTTGTCCAGACATCATCCAAATTTATTCTGGTTGCTGTTTTGATCAGTATGCATGGAAGATACTTCTGTCAATCATGAATCCACGAGGGTAATTTCTTCGCAAATCAAAGAATCTGATGGAATTGAACTATTCGACGATTAAGTGTTGAATTCCACCAATATGAGGTGGAAATTATGTTCCATACCATGAAATAAAGTGCCAGATACCTTTCATAGTTATAGTTGGACTGAATGATCACCAGTTGTGTTTTGACTGTTATTCTTCTACATAGTCCTGCCGAGAGTAACTTGCGGCTATACCTTTATTTCTACTATATTTCTAGTAACCAAGTGATATGTGGTGCTGCTGGCCGCATATTTCGGTGGAGATTGCAGAAGGGCTTTAGAATTTTTTGCCTTACTTTTCTGTCTTGTGTAGAAATTAATTGTTAGTTCTATGTTAATGGGTTAATCATGCTCTCGGTGCCATCTTTGGCATCTCGAGGATTTATCCTTGATGTTTGGTTGCTCCTAGTTCTGTGTTAATGTTTTGTTGGAAGGCATTATTTTGGTGGAATACTATTAGCAGCCCAGAGCAACTTGCACTGCTGCAAGACACCATTCACTTCTTCTGCTTCTCTATATGTGAGAATCCGTGTGGGTATGTGTTTAGTCCCACATCGGTTATTTGCTGGGTAGATCTTAGATACTTATACACGATCAAAAAATCCAAATAATACCTTCTATTTAGTCTTTTTGGGTGATGCCTTGCGTTGTTACACTATACATATTTCTTTCAGAGATCTCATATAATATTGTAATTCCTCTAGTTGAAAGCTAGGATGTGGACTTTGGAGTTGTATGGATAAATTTTATTGCCGAAAGGGAAGAGATTTACCAGTTGGGCATCTCGTTGAAGGGCTTTGTACAATTTATGGTACTTATATCTATGTTGTTTCATTGACTGGAATAATTTGATGGTAAGCATTTCCTGGCTACTTATAAGGCTTGTTTGGTTCGTAGAAAAAGAAAGGGAGAAAATGTGGTCAATGGAAAAGTAATAAGATGCTTCTCGTTTGGTTGAAGTTTTAAAAGGAGAAACGGAAAAGTTGCATTTCCATAGGCATATGATTCCCACATTTTATGGAAAAGTTTTTTCCATGAGTCGAAAATCACTCGATTTTTATTTTTTTAAAAAAAATGTCCTTCAGTATTAAAGAGGTATTAAATATCTAATTTTTATTAAGAATATAATAGAAATTATACATAATTTTTTCAGAAAAGTAGATGGTCAACCAAACATAAGTATTTTGGAAATCTGTCATTTTTTTATGGTTAATCAAACATATTAAAAGTATTTTTTAAATTTTTTTTTAAAAAAATCTATTTTTTAAAAATTATATTTATAAAAAAAAAATATTTTTCGTGAACCAAACGATCCTATAGTCATTTGGTGCATCATTGGGCCGTTATGTCACAGGTCTGTTTGGTTGCCCGTAAGTGGGTATTTGAACTCAGGGCTCCCGTTCTTCCATTTCCTTCGCTTCCGCCCAGCTTGCTTATGGTAGCGCGCTGCACGCCGCCTGTTCTTGTTGTCAAAGGCCACCCTTTAAAATTACGAAATGCCTCCGTAAGTGTCGAGAATTACAAACAAGGTCACGCCAACAAGCTTTACGAACAAAACGACTTATAAGAACAACCCCGGCTTATTTGTAATTCTTTTGATATGGCAGGGCTTCTCTTCTTAATCACCAGCCAACACGCCAAAGTACAAAAGGATCGCTACTCTCCGTGTCCCTCATCGCCGCCATTCGCCGGTATGGCGAGTATTCCGCTCTCCCAGAATCGGGCTTTTCTCCCTGCCTCACTAGGGCTACTTTCTCGTAGCCCTAACCCTAGCAGAGGGACCAACATCGTCCTCTCTCATCAATTCCCATGGCGATCTTCCCCATCATCGAAAGCCAAACGCTCCCTAGCTCCACTACATCCATGGAGATTTCCAGGGAAACAGTCCCCCAGAGAAGTTCCGGGGCCTCGTATTCTTTCCTCTCTGGGGAGGCCTGCCTCTGGTTCTTTAATTCCAGAGAGCGAGCCACAGAAACCTAGCTTCCTGGAGTTCGTCACCTCCGAGAGGGTCAAGGTGGTCTCGATGCTGGGATTGGCTCTTGCTCTCTGCAATGCCGATCGGGTGGTGATGTCGGTGGCCATCGTTCCACTTTCCCAGGCTAACGGATGGAGCCAATCCTTTGCCGGCATCGTTCAGGTAATTCTCGTCTATCCTTGTTTCATGGCGTCTTGTGGATTGTGATCTAGGAAATGGAACGAGGGTTTTGAGGACTTGGATTCTGTTGATGTTAGTAATTCTGGAAGTGGTTCTTAGTGCTGTAGCCGTGACAAATTTTTATGTGCTGGGATTAAATTCTGGGTGTATTTCCATCTTTTAGTAATTCAACTGTGACAATTTGTTGATTAATTGTTATTTTCATAATCGTTTGATAAAATTAAGTTTCGATCTTCATTTCCTCTAGAGTCGCTTTCTCTTCTCTGATTGTGTACCAGCTACTCACCGCAGTCATCTTTCCTTTGGGGTTATCTCATGTCGCCCATTATTGGAGGAGCTCTAGTGGATTATTATGGTGGCAAGATTGTCATGGCCTGGGGTGTGACTCTTTGGTCGATGGCCACTTTCCTCACTCCTTGGGCTGCTGAGACTTCTTTACGGGCTCTACTTGCGATGAGAGTTCTTTTGGGTGTTGCAGAAGGAGTGGCACTACCTAGTATGAACAACATGGTCCTAAGGTATTGATCTGAACCTTCAACCCCCAACCCTAGTTATTATATGTATTAATAGTCCAAGTAAATGAAGAATTTCGTCTTAGCATGATATCTTTTTACTCCTTGGCAAGTTGTTGAAGTTGTTTATACTGGACTTCTCTTATAGATGGTTTCCTCAAACAGAACGGTCTGGAGCTGTTGGGCTTGCAATGGCTGGATTCCAGCTTGGCAATGCAATTGGTCTACTGATTTCCCCTATAATCATGTCACAAGCTGGAATCTTTGGACCTTTTGTAATATTTGGATTATTTGGATTTCTTTGGGTATTGGTATGGCTGTTTGCAACATCAAGTACTCCTGATAAACATCCCCAGATATCAAGATATGAGTTAAACTATATTATGAAGAGTCAAAAACTGCCGATGCCTGATATTAATGAACCTGAAAAATCCAGAATGATCCCTCCCTTCAGGAAATTACTTTCGAAGATGCCAACATGGGCTTTAATTTCTGCAAATGCCATGCATAGCTGGGTAAATTCAATACACCCTTGTTTTATGGATAACTTAAGTGTCAGGCATTTCAATAAATAACCTATAGTGCTCACTTTTCTAAACAAATATTAAGAGTCATCCTTTGATTGTATTTGCAGGGTTACTTTGTTATTCTTTCTTGGATGCCAATTTACTTCAACACTGTATGTATTCATGATTCTGTTGTGGATGATAGATCAACAGTCTGGTTTTAGCATCCAATTTATTAAGCTGTAACATATTTGGAGCAGATTTATCATGTGAACCTCAGGGAGGCTGCATGGTTTAGCGCGCTTCCATGGGTCATGATGGCAGTTTTGGGGTATATTTCTGGTGCTGGGTCAGACATGCTAATTCAGAATGGTACAAGTGTTACTTCCACTCGAAAAATCATGCAGGTACTTTTTTTTGAGTGAACTGAAGCATTTTAACAAATAGAAACAAAGCTTAGGTAAACTATGGCATCCTTCATGCTGTAACTTGTAATAGAACAAAAATGAAATGCACCAGCAGTTTTTATCCTTAAACCAAGGTTTTAGTGCTTTTCTACTGAAAATGGAGTTGCTTATTACATTCACAACAATGTCTTAATTAATCTATTAGCTAGTTCATGGAGTGTCAAAAGTTGAAATAGTGGACCTTTTTCTTTTTATTTCTCTTATTTTTTTTATATTAAAAAGAAAAATCCTGAGATCCTCTAGCTATTCAAAATTTTAATTGCCTGCTTTTCATATTCATATAGCAACTACTTTATTTTTTTGATTGAATATTACAACTACTTTAGTTGCTTCTCTGCAGTCAATTGGTTTTGTTGGTCCTGGGGTTGCTCTTCTTTGCTTGAATATGGCAAGAAATCCTTTTGTGGCTTCTGCTTGGCTTACGGCAGCCGTTGGTTTAAATTCCTTTAGTCATTCTGGTTTTCTGGTGAATCTCCAGGTTGGTCAATCTTGGAAAACTTCCCAGTTGAAGTAAGAAAAGAGTATCCAAAATTTCTAGCTTTGCTGCTTTGCTAATTCCTTTTGATCTTTTATTATGTTCTCAGGAGATAGCCCCACAGTATGCTGGTATCTTGCATGGTACTAGTTTATTCTTAATGACATATTGTACCAAGTACCAAATCTGATCTATAACACTAACAGCTCTTAGTTATTTCATTACTGATTAATGTGATATGGGTGATAGGAATGTCGAATACTGCTGGAACTTTGGCAGCCATTATAGGAACTGTTGGAGCAGGTTTCTTTGCTGAGCAGATGGGTTCCTTTCGTGGATTTTTGATGCTTACATCACTTCTGTATTTCATTAGTGCAATTTTCTGGGATATTTTTGCTACTGGAGAGCGTGTTAATTTCGATGGAGCTGGTTAGTAATCTGACAAGCTAAATTTTTTGTTTGATATAAGTATGTGTTGGCGGACATTCCCAGTCTTAATTTAAGAAGCTTTGGCTGTATCTTGACAAAAAAAATTTAGGAAATCAATATGTGCACATATGGCAACTTAATGCTTGTCTATCACTATTTATTATGTGGAAAAACTATGGCAAATTCGTTGTAGTCGGTCTCGATTGGCTTTTAAGAGGCATGGCTACTAAAATGTGGAATTTAAGGGTTGCCTTCCCTTATAGGACCAAAGATGATCCCGCTTGCTAGAGGAAAAGTAATGAAACATAGCAGGGAAATAGAGTGCATGCGTGTTTATTGTGGTTCTACGAACAGCCTGGCACCACTGGATTCAACTTTCAGTCTTGTGATCTTAAGTTGCCTGAGGAAGTTTTCTACTGTAGCTCATCAATTCATAGTTTATAGTTTGCTGGGTTAGATTCTGCCCTGAAGCATTTGTTATGTAATCCACAGAAAATTGTTGTTCTTTATTTGCTCGGACGTCTACTTTCACAGGTTCTTGTGATCGGTAGGTTCTTAAGATATCTTACGTTTTTTTTTAATGTAGCAGCCGTCACGTTATATTCTCCACATAAATAAGTCTTTACAATTTATAAGATTTTATAATCATAAATTAGATAAGAAGTTAAGAACAAATAAAATGAAAGCGCCGCGAGCCATTCATTACCAATTCTTGCTTAACATTTTCTAACAAAAAAAGGGAAGCACGCGCTCTGGCAATCTCTTCGCCTCCCCCCACCCCACACCCTTCCGTTTTATATTTGCGTCTCTCTCTCTCTCTCTCTCTCTCTCTCTCTCTCTCTCTCTCTTCTATACCTCAATGCAACCTGTCGAAGTGAGTAGTTTCATGCCCATCAGATATTGCCACAAAATCACTACGAAAGTACATTAATTACTCCCAATTTGTAAATCTCCAATTTAAAGAGAGGAGCACCATGTACAAAAGTGGGAGTCTTCATTATTTAAAACGGGGGTGGGATCAATAAATTTAATAACAAAAATGCTCTCAAGGTACGAAGCCAACCAACGGTGCTGGGACTAATTTAATTAAACCTGGCATTACATATGCTTGGCAAATAGACTTATATTACATAGGCAACATTGATTACATAAAAGTATGCAGGGCCTTATAATGTAAGCCTCCAACTGAAGTTGGCAAGCAAGCTTGCAGCGGCATGAAGTAAACTCGTACCTTCTGAGTAAGATTTGATGTCTCAATACCGAATTCCGCACCGATTCTGTATTAGTACAGTATTGCTATGGTACGATACGAAATTTTTTCGATATACTGAGCTATCCATATCAGATATCAAAGCGGGACCACCACCCAATAGCATGTTGCCACCAGAAGCAGAACCCCGTATTTCTTCCAGAGAATCTCCTAATTGTTCCAGAGCAACTAGAAACAAATGAGATTGTTGCTGATACAGTACATAAAAAAAACTAAATTAACCAAATTTTTCTGATGTAGAGGCAATCAAGAAAGCTGCATAAGTGAATATATAACCTACGGAAAAGTGGGCTAATCCAACCAATCTTGCTATATTGAATTGATACAATATAATATGCACTATACTATCCGGTACGAATAGGTATAGCAAACTAGGTTTATGAGCACCTTTGACCTCCTGCATGATATGTGTCAGTCTTAAGAAGTATGGACCGGTGTCGGCTATTTATGTGCCGACTTTAGAACAGGAGCGGCGGGCCCATAGTCGAAGGGGTGGGCTGTTGCTTCGCAATCGACTTTGGCGGTCTTTCACGCTGGTTTTAGAAGAAACTGCTTTAACGGCGAAGCTCGGAGCACCGTCTCCGACCTCTCCCAATTTCCTCGTTCTCCTTCACGGAAAAGCGTCCGAGATAAGCTTTCGGCGATCTTGAACCCTGGGTCGCCGTTCGGGAGGAGAAGCTCAAAACTTAGCTCTCTCTTCGGCGCCCTCCGACCATGGCGTCCGGCCAGGAGTCCGCTGGGACGACGCTCATGGATCTCATCACCTCCGATCCGTCGGCGTCGGCCGCAAATCCCTCTTCCGCAGCGGCCTCCTCCACGCTCGGCAAACCGGTGACCACGGAAAAGAAATCGAAAAGGGCCACCTTGATGCAGATCCAGAGCGACACCATCTCCGCGGCCAAGGCTCTCAACCCCGTCAAGACCAATCCACAGAAACACAAGAAAAAGGTCGCTTCGTTCCCGCAATCCCTTTCATTCTCTTTTTTTGATCTTTACCTGGTAGCAATTCCTTTTTTTTCTTGAACTTTTACGGGAGAATTGGGTTCTTCATCTTGATCTACTCGTTTTTTCTAGTTATTTTGCTCGGTGTATATTATGCTCTAACATCTTTACGGATCTTGATTCCGAGCAGCCAGTGTCTTATGCTCAGTTGGTGCGGAGCATTCATGAACTCGCCGCCACATCTGATCAGGTTTCCGTTGCTTTTTTTTTTTTAATTTGAATAGTTCTTAGGGTTTCCGATCTAATTTATTCTTGTTGTTCTGTTCAGAAAAGCTCCCAGAGGCAGTTAGTGCATCATGTGTTTCCCAAACTCGCTGTATATAATTCAGTGGATCCTTCTGTAGCTCCATCCCTTCTCATGGTATGCCTTCTCTCCTTGGGCGTTCTTGTGACCGTTGAATCTTTTGATGCATTTAGTTGTAGTCTCTGGATTCTCATCAAGTCTAGATCTATTGGACGAATGCATGAATGAACAAGCCTCAGAAGTACTGGGAAGAAAGGAAAATAAGTTTATCTAATTATTATTAGTTATTGTTGTTGATTTTTTTTTTAAAACTTTCGAGTTTATGACCTTAGTTTGTTCACTGCATAACTGCATTGGGCTAAGACACTTAGCACATGATCTTATAATATTTGATTAGCCGTTTTTAGTTACACACTTAAGATTCTCCCAGAATTGGATAGCATAAGAACTCATTTTTTGAAACTCTGGACAAAGGTTATCAATTGTTCCTTAAGTGACTTTTGTTGGGAGCTGAAATAGCTTTCTGTCATACCAAATAGACAGTTGAAATATCACAATATCATGGAATATTTGCTGGATTAGCTCTAGGTTTGCTGGTTTCCCTAGGGCATGGTAAGAAAAATCCTAACAGATCTAACAAATTTTTATATTGCCAGATTTACATCTTGCTATTTTAAAGTAATGCTGGTTAAGAGAGTGGTCGGAGTTTTATTGAAATGTGGTATATGAAAAAAATCTAGAATTACAGATGTGATTGATATTCAGGTGGGACTTGTACCTTTCCAAGTCATTTGCATACCACTGTGCATGATTTGGTCAATCATTACGCGAATATATCATATATTGCTTTTATTGCTCTACCTACCCAACCAATGATTGAACTAGTTATTTGAGAAAAATACAGTCATCTAGTTGATTAGGAAGAAGTGCAATGGCTAGCTAAGGATTGTTGATTACATTAATGTGATTGTTGACCAGGCATTCGAAAGGTAATTTGCTAGTTAGGAGGAAACAAAAAGTTGTATTAACTATGCATTTGTTGGGAACAGAGATGGCACAGGAAAAGTAGATGGAAGAAGAAATAAAATGAAGGAAAAGGTGGAGAAAATAAAGGCAAAAGGAGTCAAAGTGATCCACATGGGCTTTTCTAATTGGCGTATATTGAATTTCTTCTGTTCAAAGTGCATTTTTTTATTACTTCATACTGTATGACTTTTTTTTTCCATCTCTCAAGTAATAATAAGATTTAACCTGACTTCCATTTTTTAACTTTTATGGCATGGGTGATGCATAAGCTAAACAGAGTAGTTTTTATATGCTCATACATAATGTGGTAAATCTGTTTTAATTTCCATGCTGTTTTATCCTTCTACAGCTTCATCAACAATGTGAGGATAGGAGTGTCCTGCGCTATGTTTATTACTACTTGGCCAGAATTTTATCAGATAGTGGTCCACAAGGTTTAAGTCCAGGTGGTGGGATTCCCACACCAAACTGGGATGCACTTGCCGATATTGATGCTGTTGGTGGGGTCACAAGAGCTGATGTTATACCTCGAATCGTAGAGCAGCTTACTGCCGAGGCATCAAATGCCGACACTGAAGGTATCTTATTTCCTGCTCTCCTGATATAGATTCATCATCACCTTTGTACTTTATAATCAGAACCACCAGCATTTCATTTTTCAGTTATGATTCAAATTTTATCATTTCTCATGATTTCACAGTTGAGATCCAGTGGGTCATCATTTTACCTTTCTATGGAGAAAGCAACGTAGCTGCAGCAGTTGCCAATAAGCCATTTAGAACAATACTATCTTCAATGCTTGCTGTGTTAGGGACTTTGAGGCACAACTTGGACTGTCACCCTATCTAATAGTATTTAGTAACCAGCCACATTTGATTTGAACAAGCAGCCTGGACTACTCATGAAGAAAGTTTAGCATAACACTTCTACTAGTATTGAATTTTTCAATAAGAATTTGCAAGGGAACTTGGCTCTATAAGCTTATGAACTTCAACTGTCCACTATTTTGATGTTTATTTTGATGCGAGAAACTTTGATTTGTCTTGTCCTGGGCAGTTATAGATCCTATTAGTGATTTTAATTGTGAGCAAAATGAGAAATTAGTTTCTTTCCATATTTTTGTAACGATAACCTGATTTATTGGTGTGCCATTGTGGGTTTACTAAATAACAGTTAGGTGTGAATTTGTTCCCATGTGCGATCACTGTGAAAACTATTGGTGGTATTGGCTTGAGCATGGTTGAAAAACTACATTTTTAATGTCTTAAATATGGTCTGCCGTACCGGTCCGTACCGGCCGGCCTGGGACCGGTACCGGATCAGCATGAAATCCGGTACCGGTAATTTATTGTTGAAGAACCGGTACGGGACCGGTTCGGACCGGTACGCCACCGATTCGGACCGGTACGCCACCGGTACGCCACCGGTTTCGTACCGGTCCGGGATGCCACCGGTACGCCGACCGGTACCGGTACGGCGACCGGTACCGGTACGGCGGACCTTGGTCTTAAACATGTTTTACTTCTAATATGTGCTAACTGAATGGCAGTTAAATAACATTTTGGAGGCATAGGTACCAACATCATCTTTCTCATGGTTGTAAAACAAAACAGTTCCAAAAGTGACTTTTTTTTTGGTAGTCAGATACCAAATAAAAGTTGTTATGAGTTTTCTCGTCGTTCATCCATTATTAGGTGCCACAAAGGATTTATTCTTTTTGACCTGTCAATGTAGTTGACTGGAATATGATATCCTACTTCTATTGCCTCGTCCAAGACAGGCCAAGGCCTTTTGTATCCCGAAGAAGATTGTTTGATTAGCAGGGCACATACTAGTTCGAATTGGTCATGCTTGGTTATCAAGGATACTACAAGTGAAATCAGATATATTTATTTCATCTACTATAACCGTTATATTGCTTTTTTCTTTGAATTGTTTCTTATTCCTTCATTTTTCTGGGGGTTAATAACTTCACTTGTTGTCTTTTGAAGTTCATGCACGAAGGCTTGCAGCTCTGAAGGCCCTTAGTGCTGCTTCAGCAAGCAGTTCTGAGATATTGGGCAAGTTGTATGAAATTGTATTTGGCATTTTAGAGGAGGTCTGTCCTATGCATCTACTCAAATTGCTTTTATAAGATGACTACCAAAAGCAAGAGCTCACGTGTTTTAACAGTGATAGTGAAAACAACTTTGCATGTGTTGATGCTAGTTTAAGCATTTAACTGGCATTGTACTATCTCTCCCATTTTTATATCTATATGTTCATCCTAGCAGTCCATTGTTGTAATTCTATTTGTTTGTAGCACATAAGGAAATTTTTGGTGGGCTCAATTTCCACTATGTTATAATCTTTCAGGTCGCAGATACCAAAGAAAAGCGGAGGAAAGGCATTTTTAACAAAGGCGGCGATAAGGAGGTCAGATATTAACTTATTTTGTATGCGTATTGAAAGTTTAGATGAAGTTGCATTCATTCAAGTGCAAGGCTCGCTGTCTTGGTACTAGACCCCGTACTGGTATCATCATATTATAATGTCGATATGCCTAGTATGGTATCCAATTCGGCGTACTGGGTATCGGTATACCCCCGTACCACATATTGGTTTGGTTCCGTTGTGGTACGGTACGGTCAGTATGCAACAGTACCGATCAGTACAACAAATCTTGTTGAAAAGTTATATTCACATATATTCTACAATTCTATGCCCTTAACATTAGTTAGTTCTTGATTTTTGATGGTTTAGTAAGCTTAACATTAGTCACTTCCTTAGCTTGTACCTATAACAATTATATACCAATAAATAAATAAATAAATCATGTCTCATATGTTTGCCACCTTTGCATGTATTATTGTTTTTACGTATTATGCTTATATTCGGTCAACTTCAGAATTGAAAGATAATATATTATGGACATGTACAACAAAGATCTGAGGAGGCTCCAATAAGGAGAGATACTTTAGTTTATGTTGAAGGTTGTAAGA
This sequence comes from Phoenix dactylifera, assembly GCF_009389715.1. Classification (NCBI taxonomy): domain Eukaryota; kingdom Viridiplantae; phylum Streptophyta; class Magnoliopsida; order Arecales; family Arecaceae; genus Phoenix; species Phoenix dactylifera. The sequence continues at coordinate 698,183 of NC_052403.1, read as the reverse complement.
AAAGAAGGGGATGATCTAAGGTATGGATGGATATTGTGAGAATGTATGCGGAGAAACTTGGAATAGCATTAGAGTTGGCTGTAAATAGGAATACTTAGCGAATGAGGATCTATAAAGCTAGCCTTAAGTAGTTGGGTAAAGGCTAGATGGTTTAGGTTATAGTTTATTCACTTAGCTTTATTTTTTTTAGAGAAAAGATGGTCATGCAACTTTTAGTAGCTTTATATGGTATAGATATGTTCTCTTTACAAGTGAGGATATTATTGGATATGATTTCCCAAGCAGAAACTTATTGCTGACAGCCTGACAGGCTCACCTTTTTCACTTTAAAACTTAGTAGCAGGAGTAATCGACCTAGGTTAAGGTACCCATTTCAAAATCTTCCTGGAAACTTGAACTGGCATCCACTCCCTATGCATTTCCTTCCTTCAACAATTGTTTTTAAAGAATTGCTTCCTTGAACCTTCTCCTGCACCTGCATCCAGTTTTGGCAACTAATATTTAAAATAAACACACAAATGTTGTTGTTGAATGTGTAAATTTGTGGTGCAAATTCGAGTTTAATCTTTTAGTAATTGCTTATGAAGAGCTATGCCTGAATTGATATTTAACCAATCTCTCATCTATATCTTTTATCTAATTCAAGCCTTTTTCCAATTATTTTGGGTAGGCTTTATTGGATCTTAATTCGAAACATCCTTTTTTTCAAATTCTATCAACAAGGGGTACCCTACATTCATGAATATCAAATTTAGATCCATTTCATTGTTTGACATAACTAACACCAACCTACATTTTTCTTCCAGGACTAGGACCCGTATTGGTTTTGTTATGTCTTATATTCAGAACAATCTATTTTTTGATGTATAGAAATTGATTTTGGTTCCTATATTTGCAGTCTATTATTCGGAATAATTTGCAATATGGTGCTTTAAGTGCTCTAAGAAGACTTCCTCTAGATCCTGGAAATCCAGCATTCCTCCATCGAGCTGTGCAGGGGTAAGTAGATATATTGTATAATTTCCCAGGAGTTTATTAATAACAGTATGAATTTGTATCTTCTTTGATTTCACCCTTTGGTGGTTCAATCATGACCAGACAGGAAAAGACTGTCATTAGCACAATCTCAATTATTGATGAAAAGGAACACTTCATATGAAAATTTGTTGTTAATGATTAACAAGTCATACATACATGTATGCATGCATGCATAGATAAAGTACAGCTTTGACAAGTGCAATCAAATGTTAGAATATGAAAGACTGGAAAATTGCTTACAAATGGATTAAAAAATCTATAAATATAGAATCTTTTTGCAGCGTAGCCTAAGTGTCACGATCGGATATGCGCATGTTGTGATTTACATTTTCAATTTTAATCTTGTTCACAAATTTATTACTTGTCAATTTCTTGATTTATAATATTTTAAGCTTGATATAACTGCAGGATTTCATTTGCTGATCCAGTTGCTGTAAGACATGCACTGGCAATCATCTCAGATTTAGCTGCAAGAGATCCTTATTCTGTTGCTATGGCTTTAGGTTAATCTTCTTTTTAACTTGACACCATTATGAAATTGTTGTTGATGTCTCAAAAATTCCAACATTTACATCTACATGTGTAATTGCATGCATGAGGGTCTCTCATTGTGTATCTTGGCAAAAACACACTCAATGTGAAAAGTTATGTCTCTACAAATAAATTATGAATGTGGGTTGGCCCAACAATAGCATCCTTGTACTTGTGCTATGTGATGTTTCCTTTATTTGGATTTCAAACTTATATTATATTTCTTTTTTTTCCTGCAGGAAAGCATGCACAACCTGGAGGTACATTTCCAAATCTTTTTTATTATTTCTAAACCATGTTCAAGTTTTTCACTGAAAATAATATAGAATTTTTTGTGTTATAAAATGTCATAAAAATATTATTATGTTCAGTTTTACATGATCATGAACCTTCACTATTTGTAGTTACCAAAGATCATAATTTGGTTTGGATTCTTGGATCTAAGGCATGTTTCAACTCGTGCTATGAGCTGAAGAATTTAAAATTCAAACTTCATTCTGAAATTGGAGAAAAAACATTTTTCTTTAAGTTTTAAAAACTAAATCAAGAAGAGAAGGTTCTAGACTTGGAGGGGAGAATGGGCTCTTTAGACTGTCAAGATGCCATGATACAAAGCGGACGTACAAGCTATGATTATGACACCTCTGATTTTGCACATTTGAGCTTTCTATATTCTTAATAAAAGAGGCACTATAAAGGTACCTGCAGGAAGACAAGTGGATCCCCATTCAGAGTGGTCCAACAAAAGGGGTGGCATTAAACCTGTACTGCCACACATAAATGGACTCAGTATTGATATCCGACTTAACAGTAGAAACTAGAAATATGGAGGAAGACTTTGAAGATTAATGGCTTGAAAATCAATATAACTAAAGCATAATATATAGAAATGCAATTTTGGTAGTAATAAAAATGAATGTGGTAATAAAAATGAATATGCAGACTAGTCAGAATAGATGGCTAATAGATGCCATAGCAAATACCAACCCATCCAAAATCCTTACCTGTCAAGCTTTATCTTATCCATCCAGGTTTGGCTTTATGGATCCAACTTAGCCAACCATTTCTTTAAAAAGAACTATTTCCAACCTCATTTGCAAAGATTTTTATCCATCTATTTTGACACAATAATGTCATGCCTTTTCCACATTCTGGCCAAATGGGCTCACTTTTTATCAGTTGTTGTCATTGGAAAGTTGTTATTGCCATATTAACCCCCCAAGAAAAGAGAAAAAAACTCTTACCTCAGATGATATCTTTCATATTTGGTTGATCATGCATATAGCATTTCCAGTTTATATATGCTAAGCAAAAGCAGGTATTATATGAAGCAGGTGCTTTGCAGGATGTTCTTCATTTGCATGATGTTCTTGCTAGACTTTTCCTTGCTAGACTCTGTTATACATTATCTAGAGCCCGTGCATTGGATGGTATGTACGTTTAGTTGTCTCACACACTTCTAAATTCTCTCTCTCTCTCTCTCTCTCTCTCTTATTCTTGGATTAATGTTGGATTTTTAATCTAAAATATTTTTATGCAGAGAGGCCTGACATTACATCTCAGTATAGTTCTCTCCTCTATCAACTTCTTCTGGATCCCAGTGACAGAGTTTGTTTTGAGGCAATACTGTGTGTCTTGGGAAAATTCAATAACACAGAAAGGTGCTTTATTTGTAATAAATTGGATATGGATTATTGCATCGCAATTACTTGCTAATTGCTTCTTTGAAGTGATGAAACCACCTCTTTTTATACTTTGATTCCTCTATTGTAGGACTGAAGAGCGAGCTGCTGGATGGATTCGATTAACTAGAGAAATTCTCAAGTTGCCTGAGGCTCCATCAGTATCATCAAAGCATAGTCAATCAAAAGATGCTCTTCCACCAAAACCAAGTAGCGGGAAACCTGCTAATAAAGCGAGGCGTCCTCAACCTCTTATCAAATTTGTAATGAGAAGGTTTATGGAATTTTTTGCTTGATGTTACATCCTTGGCTTCCTAAGTACTTCTCCAAGTTTTGGCTATTTGTTAACTGCAACAGCTTTCTAGTTACTTAATTTTTTTTCTTTTTTCCTTTTCTTTTCTCTCTCTCTTTCTTGTTTTTTAAAGATTGGAGAGTTCTTTCCGTAGCTTCTCTCGCCCTGTGCTTCATGCAGCTGCAAGAGTTGTTCAGGAAATGGGAAAAAGCAGGGCAGCAGCATATGCTTTAGGTGTCCGTGACATTGATGAACAATCCCAACTTCATGCATATTCTGAAAATATCGAATCCCTTGATTCAGATCCCAATGATGGCTCGCATTCTGAAGGTAAACTTTCAACAATTTTATTAATGCTCATGCATCAACCAGATAGCACGGGTGGAATTCTTGTTCAAACATTTATTTCTAAAAGTTGACTGTGAAAATACTGAATTTCCTTCTATTTGTGAATGGAGGATGATGGTTCCATATGGATCACTTTGGAAGATATATACCTTTGACAATGTCCCAGCTTGGACTGAGCAGCTGTGGACTTTTTCTGTCTCTAACGCAGGAAGGAAAAGCGATTGCTAAAGGGCTGGAGCTTAAAGAAGAGACTGAATCTCATTTATAGGGACAAATCAGGGGTTGATTTCATGTTCTTCCACTTCCTCTCTTACAATGAAAATGCTGGGGTCAATGAACTAAGGCACTTTAATTTTTCGTAGCCACCCTGCAAGTTAATTCATCATGCTGTTGCATCTCATGATAAAAGTGGCAATCTGATGCTGACATCATGGTTATGAGGCTATAGTGAGTTTGGGAAGGGGAAGTGGATACGTTAGGTAATAAATATGGGATAGTCTGGTGAAGTTAAAAAGAAATATAAGGATTTTAAATAGGTGTAGGAAGGGAAAGTTGGAGAAAACTACATCTTCATGGCTAAGAACATTTGAATGGTCTTTCCAAGTATGACTTTCCACAATGTATTTGAAATTTTATAAAGGGCTTCCATTTTGAGATATGTTGGAAATTAGAAGAATCTGTTAGTGCTTTTTTTCTTTGAACAAGCTTGAAAATTTTGAGAAGTTAGCTTTAGATTGCACCATAAGGTTGGATTGCTAGAGTGGGTGAAGATAGAATAGTAATGGCTTTCATCATGCTTTCAAACACCACAATTGGACTATAAGAGTGGGTGACTGGTGGCATTGTTAGCAACAATTACATATGAAGGAAAAATTTCTCGAGTTGTCCGATAAAATCGGATGCCTGACATGAAAATTAGTTTTTTTTTTTATAACAATTATAAATCTTAAACATACTAATATGTAAACCATACCTCGATCCCGCAGCGGAAGATGGTCGAGGTAGACCGGATCTAGATCTTTGAACGTTGCTTCGCGAGGCCTAGATTTGTAGGCCCTCTACTTCGCGCACACGTCGAGCTTCGCAGGAAGGTTGGACGATATCTGTATTTTGCAAAAACACTTTTTGCAAAAAGGACCCTAGAAGAAAACACTTTTCTTTTCTTCTCCTTCTTCTTCTTCCTTCTCTCCCATTTCCAACCCGAGAGCTTCGATTCTGGACCGATCGCAGAGGAGAAGAGAGGAGACCAGAAATCCGGATCTGGATGCTTGCCACTGGAGAGAAGATTGAGAGAGAAAGACCACTTCTTCTCTCTTCCTCTTCTCCTTTAGAAAACTCCCACCGAAGCCTCTGTCTGTGAAGTTTCTTCCAAAGATTTCACAGATAGATTCACTCTAATTTTTCCTCTCTGATTCGTTCTCTCCTTCAAGAGGAAAACGTTGGTCTATCTATAGGCCAACGCAGAGAGGATTTAAGAGAAGTTATGAGTTGCCGTTATCGAGTTAAATGTAAGATTCGTAACGTTTGTTTCAGAAAACAAACGTGGAGAAAATCGTCCAATTCATCCGATAACAGCCGGATTTCAAAAATCAAATTTAACCGGAATGTAGCCGGTTCAAAACCGGACATTCCGGTCCAAACGGCAGAGCGGCCGGAGGCCGGACGGTGGCGTGGCGTAGCTTTGAAGCATCGGTGGAGAAGGCTCTGTTTTGCTCCCAGGTGTTTCTCCCATCACGGTTCATAAGAAAAACTCTTAAGGGTCCACGGTTGTTAATGGTCCAGAGGATTTTAAAACAGGTCAGCCATCAACCATTTAAATGGGATATGGGGATTAGCCAAATAGAAAATGGGTTAGCCCATTTTGTAATAAAGCAAGCCTATTTGGTTCTAAACCAAATTGACAGCCCATTTGAATGATTTTTGACCCGAAAAAATTCCACATGAGTCTGACTCATGGGAGATTCAATTGGATCCAGTTTCGGCTCGATCCAAGTCCGACTTAGATCAGAACAAATACGAAATTAAATTCCAATTAAATCATGATCGAGCCCAATTATACTAATTGAGACCTAATCAATCCAATCTCAACAATTGAGTCCTGATCAAGTTCAATTACATTAATTGAAACTTGATTGACCCGAAATACAGACTTAATTAGTTGTTCATCCATGAAATTTAGCATGTACCTCATGTTCAGTGCTAGCTGAACATAGACAGAACCAAATTCCAAATGACCCACAATTTAATTCTTAATTAAATTGGGTCAAGACCTTCTTACTTAGCTTGACTGATGTGCGTGACTCCAATAGGTTCGAACACTAAGCTGGTAGTACATGGACTACTCCATGCACTAATCGAGGTGACCATCTAGCAATGATACCCGACGTCCGGATAGGTCGAATATGCAAAGCAACATTCAAGAACCTAGATGTATGGTTATTGCATAATTCATCCCTATGACCATCGATGATCAAGATGACCTCAGAGTGGACTGTCAAACTCTGGATCCGGTCATCCATAGTGTATTTCAATTAATCAAATCAAGTGACCTATCACTTGGTTTACCCTAGCCAAGGTTTTACTGAATTGAAATACAGCGAGACATCAACTCCTATAATCTGGAGTGGTCAATCCCATCTTGACTCATACACAGACTTCGCGAGTACTTGACTGCACCCAGCATCCTTCTGATCCCTGAATTAGAAATTCAGGTCGTCCAGTGCCTAAGTACAGTGAGTTGCTTGCAAGTCACCGTGATAGTCTCGGGTCTAAGGGGTACTTATGCCCATATGCTTCGCGAGCTAACTCCCGATAGTGGAGTGCTCCGTAGGTGAGTCACTGTTCAGTGACGATGTACTGCTACATCTCACCTGTATGCCATACAGTGTCTCCACACTTCTTGGTTTAAAAGGACAACCAACTAAATGGCATACAACGACCTATGCTTGACATAGCTATCGTTCAATTGACAGCTCATCATTTGGTCGCGAATTAGTTTAAGGACTAAATGATAAAACCTCCTTTATCCACTAAATTAGTCCGATGGACTTCATCACAATACACAGGAGTTCAATTTGAAGATGTATCACTTGTGATGAATAGAAAAATGCTAGAATAAATTTTTATTCATTTTAATAAAACATATACATAATCCAATTTCTTACAATTAAAAAATTAGCTTTGGGACACAATTCCCAACAACATAAACATGTAAATAGATCGATTAATAAAGGGTAGCATACCAGTACTGCTCATAAGAGGAAGATATTGACAATTAACTTGTCTAGGGTCTGTTTAGTTGCTTGAACATGGATTAGAATGTGAGATGATTGTCTTGTTTTTTAACTTATTTTTGAAGCCGAAGCTCCTAAATTTTGCATTATTTGGGGCAAGGTCCGCCATACCGGTATCGATCAGCGTACCGGTGGCAGCCCGGACCGGTACGTACCGGTCCCATACCGGTCTGTACCGGTCCGTATCGGTCCCATACAGGTTCTCCAACGATAAGCTACCGGTATCGGATTTCACGCTGATCCGGTACCGGTCCCAAGCCAGATCGATACGTACCGGTCCGTACCGGCCGGTATGACAGACCATGATTTGGGGCTTACCTCAATGAGGATTTGTATCCTTATTGAACCCATCCTCCTCCCTGTTTTCATACTAGAATCCCATGTAGGTTATGATCAACTTTGACAGGATAGTTCATCTAGAGGGTTCGAGATCAGGTTTTACCTTTCAGATCACTGCCAGCTTCATTATTTAAGTCAATTTGGTTGATTTTACCATGTGTTTTGACACTGAAGTAGAATACAGAGAGGCTTGGGAGCATATAGGATGAAGGTGGAGTCTCTGCATGCCTCTTCATTTGGATTGAAGGGGGCTTCACTACTGTGCTAGCTGCCTTTCTTGTATCAGTCAGAGTAGTCATGCTTGTGCTTCCTACCACCTTTTTCTATGAGATAATTTGAGTTAGTCCGATATTGTTTCCCTTTTCAATGCCTCTCACACTATCCATGAATCCAACAGGCCTGTTGATTAGTTTGCTGGTCTTGTTGTGCACTTAGGTCCATCATTTACCTTGCTTAGTCAAGGGACCTTACTTGAGCATACCTTACTTGTTGATCAGAATGTTATCCTTGTAGCATTGGTCTGCTCTGAGTGTTGAATGAAACTTTTATTTTGTTCCCTTGCATGCCTTTTTCCCCCTCTTTTTTCTAATTCGCTCACTAGTCTAACCCCATATAGTTGGGTTGCTTTACATTAGCGTATAATAGAAAACAGATGCTGCATAATCCTAGGTGCAATATACCACAGGCAAGTGACTTTTCTACCATCATGGACCAGCTTAAGGGGTCAAAGTAGGATCTACCAAAGTATGCAAAAGTTTTGCCATCATCTCTCAACCAGATATCAATCCTCTAAATTGGTGAGGCATTTTGGAGAGGAGAGGATATGGCATGAGATGTGAAGGCTGATTGGCAAGTTGACATGGTTTGAGCATTCAATGGTCAAGCAACAGTAGAAGGTTTGCCTAGATTTGGAGGAAATTAGAGAAAAGGAAAGGTAGTGGTCAAGAATGCGAAGATGTTTACGTTTTGCTATTACCTTTTACTATAATGACAGATTATTCAAATGAAAAATTTCAAGGAATAAGAACTTATATTTGTAAGCATATGGATGGTCATCTTCTGGAGGTGATAACATTCACAACATTGCCTTCGATTGGCACTTAGATTTTCCTATATAACAGTTAGCAACATCTATTATATGAAAGTGGTTACTTTTCTTACAATTTAATGTAGATGATGTTCTTTGTTATGTTTGCAGTTACTCGTAGAGCAGGCGGTATGGATACAATTGCAGGTTTATTAGCTTCACTAATGGAAGTAGTACGCACGACTGTAGCATGTGAATGTGTCTATGTTCGAGGAATGGTGATAAAAGCTTTGATCTGGATGCAAAATCCACAAGAGTCATTCGAAGAACTAAAATCTATCATTGCATGTGAGCTGTCTGATCCTGCTTGGCCTTCGGCACTATTGAATGATATCTTACTTACTTTACATGCTAGGTTCAAGGTACCCCCCCCCCCCCCTCCCCCCTCTCGGTAATCATTGATATCTGTTCTTCTACCTTTGTTGAGTCTTCGCGGTTAAAAGGAATTGATTGGTGTGATACCAGTCAAATGCCTTCTTGTCACCTTTAAGTCAGATGGATGTAGCTAACCAATTAAAAAGAAAATTTTAAGCTTGTTTTAGTTCAGTGTACTTTTAATGACTGAAAAATGTTTTTTCTTATGTTGTTTATTTGTTTGTGTTTTCAAGTATTGCATTGAAAAATATTTTGCTGTTCTCAGAGTATGCATATCGTTATCTCGTATGATGGACACATAAATTAGCCAACCATGATTATGATGTATCAGATAGCCTGTTAGACTTTTAGGCTAATATTTTCTAGATTGTTATTGTTTGTGTTAATTTATTATATTTTGCATAAGTTTTCCAATTTTAGTTACTTTAAGTGAGTTCCAGTATATATAAAAGATTGGATAGGTCTGTTATATTAGACATTAGTAGGGTGGCAGTTTATTGGGTTCAGGTGTCAAATTCAAATCGGGTCAAAAAACTCCCAGCCCATACCCAAATATTTATAATCGGGTTGAAAAGAATAAACCTGTTTATCTTATATGGATCCATAACCAGTCCATCAACCCAATTAGAGCTTCACTTGTTAATAGTATATTTAGTAATTGAAACAAAAATATATCAAAAAATAGAAAATTAAGAATGAAAAATCCAAACAAAGTGAGAAAAAAATTAAAGTGGAGAAGTAAACATGATGAAACCCTAAAAGTGCCATTCCCTCCACTTTTCTCTTCAATACATTTTACAACCTTCTTAACTATTAATTCTCCAACCTTCCTGATAATCTGAAACAATCCCTTGACTAGACCAAGGTCTACCACATAGTTAACCACTAAGAAACCATAGAAGCGAGGGAATGGAATTTAAGAATTTTTTCAACCTATGGTGACCAACCGGATAGGAGGGCTAAATGCATACTGACCAATATAAACCGGATTGGTCTTGAGTCTCGACAAACCCAAATCTAACCCAATTATTAAAAATTACCCAAATCCATTTATTGCAGAGGGGTTCTTGGTGGGTCTGGTCCGAAATTGCCACTCCTAGATACTAGCTGCTGATAATTTTAAATGTACTGCTGGTTCTTGGTTGCCTGAAGAAGTTTACTTTGTATTACAAGTTTACAACCTTGTATTTTTTTTGAGAAAACTTACAACAATACACTTAGCTTAGACGTAAGACATCTATGCTGGTGAGGTTCTAATTAAATGTTATACCACATAATGCTCATTCAAATTATCATTGAAATTGGAAGTAGTTTTAGGTAATTCGTTATTGTGCAAGTAAATGAGCATCTCTATATAATTGAATGATTTCGTAAGTGCTCTCCAACTCAAACAGTAACCTTATCACCGCACTCTTTCTCTGTAAAGTATGATACTTTGGATAACATGCCGTAGCATCTTATAAGTGGGAAAAAATGGCATTCTAGCAGATGGAAATATTGGTCTAAACTTCCAGCAATTTTTTGCACAATATTTCAGAGAGCTTGTGAGCTCAACCCCTTCTCCTATTTATCTTAATGGACCATACCCAATCCGTCAACCCAATTTAGAGCTTCACTTGTGGATACTATATCTTAGTAATTGAAAAAATAAATAGATCAGAAAATAGAAAATTAAGATTGAAAATCCGAACAAAGTGAGAAAAAATTAAAGTAATGAAGAAAACATGATTAACCCTAAAACTAGTTTTCCCTCGACTTTTCTCTTCAGTGTATTTTATAATCTTCTTAAGTCCCAAGGTTCACCGTAACCGTGCATACCGCCCTGTACCAGGCAATACAGTATTGTACTGATACTAAATTAAGACTTGGTACAAGGAGCATATTGAGTTTTGGTATGCCAAACTGTCCTCTATACTGGGCATACTAACACTATACCAACATGATACCATTGCGGGGTCTAATACCGAGGAGGTAACCTTGTTAATTCTCCAACCTTCCTAATAATCCGAAACAATCCTTGACTACACTAGGTCTACCACACAGTTACCAATAGCATAGGAAAGTTTATCGAACCTATAGTAAGCAACCGGATGGGAGGGCCAAGTCCATATCAACCCATTTATAATTAGGTTGGTTTTGAGTCTCGACAAACCCAAACCCAACTCAATTATTAGCAATTACTGAAGCCCATTTATTTCAGGGAACATGTTTGTATCCTTCGTGCAAAAGAAGGGTACACCTTCCTTCATGCGAAAGAAGGATGCGCCTTCCTTGGCACGAAAGAAGGATGTGCTGTCCTTCGCACGAAAGAAGGATCCACCTTCACGCCCGACGATGACTGTTGGATTGCCCACTTCACAGATTTCAAAGTACTCCGAACTCCGGCAGTCATCCGCCTACACAAATCTCAGAGTGAGTAGTGGATGATCCAACGGTCATTGGGCACAAAGGAAGGCACATCCTTCGTCCACGCAATGGATACTACCATGATCCTTATTTTAGAGGGGGCTGACAGGTGGGTGGGTCCGGTCAGAAATTGCCACCTTAGATATTGCCTGAAGAAATTTACTCTATTATTACAGTCTTACATTTTTTTTTAAAAAAAAAAATTCAACGGTACTCTTAGCTTGGATGTAAGACCCCTATGCTGGTGAGGTTCTGATTTAAATTTGAGATCACATAATGCTCATTCAAATTATCTTAGGAATTGAAAGTAGTTTCAGGTTCCTTGTAATTTTGCGAGTAAATGAGCATCTCTCTGTATATTTAAACGATTTTGTAAGTGCTCTCCAACTCAAACAGTAACCTTATCACTGCATCCTTTCTCTGTAAAGTATGATACATGCTTGGATAACATGTCATAGTATCATATAAGCGGCGAAAAAATGACATTCCAGCAGATGGCAATATTGGTCTAAACTTCCTGCAATTTTTTGCACAATATTTTAGAGAACTGGTTTCACCACATGACATCAACATATATATTTCACCCTCTTCCTCATGCTCTTACTCTTTTGAATAATTTGTCATGTTCAAGACCATTATATTTCTAGATGAATAGTCTTCAGTTTCTGATGTTTCTCTTTTACATTGTTCTGTATGATATAATTATTTCTTTCTCTTTTATGCTTGAAATACCAGGCAACTCCTGATATGGCAGTCACCCTACTTGAAATTGCACGAATATTTGCCACTAAAGTCCCTGGAAAGATTGATGCTGATGTTTTGCAACTGCTATGGAAAGTAAGTTCATACTTTGGTATCTGTTACTTGTCTGAATTTTGTCCATGAAAGCTATGCTGCTTCTTACTTGCATTTCGTGGATGTGTATGTCAATAAAAGTAAATCAATTACTCCAAATTTCTGGTTCAAATTTCTTTTTACTACCTCCATCAAAATCTCTTTGATTTCAAAGTTTTTTTATTTCCAGTTCTCTTACCTGAGCTGTCATTGTTTCATGCCGCACATGGTGCTGGCAATAAACACTTGAGAAAAATAGCTAAAAAGAGAGAGGGAGAGAATGTGAAATCTTGTCCAGTGAAGGGCAAATATTCAACATTAATATGACAATTTTAGAGAAGCAGGTTCACCAATAGTTGTTCATATCTTGTTCTTTATTTGTGAATCATGCCAACATGAATCATGGAAAAGTGAGTAGACTATTACTTTTATCTGAGATACTTTGAGAGCTCAGAGAATCATGCAGAGATGGTGCTTATTTCAAGTTTCCACTCTCAGCTTGGTTATCATTTATCAAATAGGTATTAGCAAGTGAGCTTTTTTGGTCATATTCTCTTTTTCTGATTTTGCTTATCATTCAAATATTTATCTGTAGACTAATCTACGCATCCCTTTATCACAACCTTTTCTGGTTTGTGTTTCTATTGTATGATCATCTTGATTGTTTAGGTGTAAAATTGTTACGGACTTGCCATTGAAGTTTGAGAAGTTACCATTGCAAAGTTTACTTTCCTGAATTTCTTGTCCAATCTCCTCTTTCCATATGTATAATTTAAGTTTTATGTATACCATCTCTCTGTGAACATGGATTCTGGCATTTTTTATATCCCTGATATGTTGGTAAGATTAAACAAATATGCAACAAATGTTACTTTCACGGTTTCACCTAAATTATTTCTTTCCTTTTTTCGCCAGACATGTCTTGTTGGGGCTGGACCAGATGGGAAGCATACAGCCTTAGAAGCAGTCACAATAGTTCTTGTGTTACCACCTCCCCAGCCCGAGTCAACATCAGGACTTACATCTGTTGATAGAGTATCTGCAGCTGATCCAAAATCGGCTCTGGCATTGCAAAGATTAGTGCAGGCTGCAGTAAGGAATTTTGGCTTTACAGTGGAATGTTTAAGAATCTAGGGCTGAATTTGTACAAACATATAATGAACTGCAAATAAATGCATTTTATTTGCTAATGGTTTGCACAGGTATGGTTTCTCGGTGAAAATGCAAACTATGCTGCATCTGAATATGCTTGGGAGTCTGCAACACCTCCTGGCACTGCACTAATGATGTTGGATGTTGATAAAATGGTGGCTGCTGCCAGTTCGCGAAATCCTACTCTTGCCAGTGCATTAACACGGCTTCAACGGTGTGCTTTCAGTGGGAGCTGGGAGGTGTGTATTTCTGACAAAATTGTATCTTTATGATCTATTCAAGTCCTCGTTTATTGATAGCTACAGTTAGACAATGGAATATTCTTTTCTGAGTTTAAGGCTATCTGCTCAGGTTCGAATAGTTGCTGTTCAAGCCTTAATTACTATGGCAATCAGATCAGGGGAGCCTTACAGGCTACAGATATATGAATTTTTACATGCTTTAGCTCTTGGTGGTGTCCAGTCTCAGTTCTCAGAAATGCAACTTAGTAATGGGGAAGATCAAGGTGCCAGTGGTACGGGTCTTGGATCTTTAATAAGTCCTATGCTTAAGGTCCTTGATGAAATGTATAGAGCACAAGATGATCTGATTAGGTAAGAGGTGAAATATTATGTTCCTTTTTTGAACGGTACGTTTTATTTTGTATCTTGATATATGTTTGCTTAATATGTTCCTGTGCAGAGATATGCGCAATCATGATAACAACAAGCAAGAATGGACAGATGAAGAACTCAAGAAACTATATGAGACTCATGAGAAACTCCTTGATTTAGTTTCATTGTTCTGTTATGTTCCAAGAGCAAAATATTTGCCTCTAGGACCGACCAGGTAAGGTTTCATTATCGATCTTTACAACCACGAAGAATTAGAGCAATTATGGTAAATTTTTTTCATGGAAAAAAGTAAACATTGTATTCCGACCATGACTTTAAGATGTCTTATGGATTGTCTATAGTCATATGTTGTGCTCTTACATGGAATACTCATTGTAATGTCTATGATGCTTGTTGTTATAACAATACTTCCTATCAGATATCAAGCCGTGCCTGAATTAGGTAACCTATTAACCTTTGAGAAAAGGTTGTGGGATCATATACCATGTTAATATAGTAAAGCTGAAATTGGAAAACATTTTTAATCTGATTTTATTTTCTATATTTGGCTTATATGTTATTGAATAGATGCTCTAATGTTTATTTAAGAGTTTATTTGGTACCATCTTTCTAAGACTTATTTAGTTAAATCAAGGTCTACCGAACCGGTATCAGGACCCGTACTGGTCGGCGGATGGGTCGGTACATATTGGTTCGGTACTGTACGGATACACAGTATGCTTAGGCGTGCTAGTTCTAGCACGCCTATTTTTTTTGAGTTTTCAAGTGCAATTAATTGGTAATCAATATTTTTTAACTTTTTCAATGATTTTAAGTCTAATTTTTATTTTATTTTATTTCTTTTTATGTTTGTTGATGTTTCAATGATTCTGATTTAATCTAAATGTTGCATCTTATTGTTTTAAAATGATACAAAATATAAAATGATTAGCGAGATGTTGCATGTTACAAGAAGCAACATGAAATATCCTTAAATCAAGTAGTGAGGTGAAAGATATAAAATAATATAATCAATTACATATATTTAAAGTACAACATACATAGCAATATCTAAAATCTCTTCGAGTGGCGATGTATCTCGTAGATATCTGGATCATAGCATAGTCAGAAGGCAGATCAGCCCACCCCTCTAACTAAGCAGCGTTATAATCTTGTATTTTCATTCTTTAAAAAATGTGCTCTGGGTTATAAGCACTCTCGGATCTCTCACTGAAGTTCTGCCTCTGAGAGGTGTCCTCTGGCTGATAAAACGACTGTGAAGGCCATTCGAATAAGTCGGCAGCAAAATTCGACCCGTAAGATGTTCCAGGCTGGTAGAGAGTAACCACCAGAAGATGCCTCAGACGCATTATATCCATATTTGTATCCGTATGGGTCATAGGCTGCTTGTGGTTGCGGGTAATAAAATCCAATATATGACTCGGCATCTGATATGTTTATGAATCCTACTCCACATGCGAGGTCATTTGTAGTTGCATCGTGTCTTCTGAATGACCTCGAGGAGCCCGTCTTCTATATGCAATCGTATCCTCATGGGCTCTACCAGATTGTGCACCATAATTTATATCCTGTGTAGCATACATAAACTAGGACTCACCGGTGAATTGAAGACTACCCTATGGTTGTCTCATAAACGGTGGTCTCATATCTTCCATCCTTTTCTGGCATCAGATCTATGACCACCAGAACTGCTGCTCCTGGTCTATGAATCCGAGTGAACTGGCTCATCCACATTCTCCATTGGAGCTGTAGGTGCCTTTTGTTTTTGTTTTTTGATGTGTTGGGCAATTGCCACTTACCTAGGTAGTTGCCACTTATCCTTCGTGTCACTCGTTGTCTGTTTACCCTTCGCGCCACTCGTTGTCTGCTTATCCTTCGTGCCACTCGCTGTCTGCATACCCTTTGTAGTTTGTACTCTTTTCTGCCTGCTTACGCTTCGTGCCTTTCTCTGCTTGGTTATGTTGGAAGGATGCATATCGTCCTCCTAATCGAGTCGACCGGATAGTATAGTGGCTTCGTCTAAACATCTCTGATCATATCTCTAAAAGAATGCCTCGATTTGGCTGGAAAGATTCGTAGAATATTACTCTTTTCCCATTGCCTTGCATCGACCCTAGCTTCACTGGCTACGAAATTGGCCTATCGTGGAGGCGATCCTTGCTCATCAAGCTTCGGCTTCTGCTGCCAGCCCATGAGTCATCCGTTCATAGGATCATTGCCATCATCAATGAAAGCACTATAGATCGGATCTGTGTATTTTAGCTCAACTTCCTCCTGAATGCATTTCAGCCTCAACTTCAGATTGTAGCGAACTTATATAAGGTCATTGAGGCGCTTCCAAGTCAAACAGGTCCTCTGCTTGCTATGGATGAAGGAGAAGGTGAACCAATTGTGCTCACAACCACTCGAGGAAACCGTTTGGGAGAGGATCCAGATAGCTAGTTACTTAAGATTTTTCGCAAACAAACCAAAATAAATCCACCATTCAACTGCAAAAATATTGGAAAAAATTATATATAAGATAGTATCATATTAGTAACCATCTAACGCCAGGTAAATATCCTCCTAATGTATAATATACCCAAATTCATACTTTTCTTACTTACGACAGTTGTCAAGACTCCAAAACTGTCGGTGCCCTCTCTAAATATTTTGGTCTGTGAAAAAAAACTATGTTGTAATATGTTAATAATTGAAGATACTAGTTAATTTATACATGTCACTTACGTTAACTTATCTCTTCTAGACATTGGGTCGTGACTTCTGGATTAGGCTCCATCTTGTAAATTACATTACTAGAGCGGCTAGAAAATCGTCATTTATATCGATTCCAGCTACGGTATACTGAAACCCAAGATTCAGATAGTATGTTGTAGATTGAGTTCATTATTGTCCTAGTAAAATTGTACAAGTACAGAAGCAGTCTAATTTTTAATGTTCTTTCTTACCTGTTAGATGCAAATCCTTACCCATCTGGTAGTCTCACCGCCGCTCAATGATGTCGATGTACTTCTGGGCATACATTGGATTTGCCTCTTTGATTTGAATATTTGTCCTCTCCATTATATGATACAAAAAGCCTATTTAGGGGCACCTCTCGCTGTTTACGGCTCAAAGCACTTCATATAATGGTCTGATAGCCTTTTCCGATCGGTTCGAGGCCGGAACCGAGTTTAATAGACAAACCGACCAGGTTCCCCACCGGGTATGCTCGGTACAGCCCGACCTGGGCGGTTCAGTTCGGTGCAGCCTACCTTAAGTTAGATATTAAAGAAACATTCATGCTTAATTTAGTTAGAATGATTTCAGTATCCTTTTTCTTTTCTGGAAGGGAGGGTACTGGAATCCACCCTAATTTATTGAAGGCATGACTTTGATATCATTTTCTTGAGGTGAATATCCTGTTTAAGTTGTTGGATAAGAGCGCTGCTGGGTTTCCAAGAGATTATGCACACAAAGGGTGGGAACATTCAGGTCTATTATGTGACTGCATTCATGCAATTTTAAGACTTCTGGTCATGATGTCATCAAAGATACATGGCAGCCGCATATGCAGGTTATGGAATATTTTAGAAAATTTAAAATTTGATAATCTGTCAAAGATTAAGAGAGAAGGCATGCTTCAGGGATAAGAAAATCAAGATATTGATTATATGTATGTGTGTATATAAAAGAAACTTTGATTAAGAAAAAGAAGTTAACAAAAAATAGTTTAACATATAGCTCTCTTATGATTCATGATTCAATAAAGAACTTTATCTGACAGAAACAAAAATATGAAAGCAATGCTTGAATATGAGATCTTCTTAGCTAAACAGATTGCGAATAGATGAACCTGCATCATTTTTGTTATCTTGAATGTATTGTAGAGTAGAGAGGAAGGTTAGATGAAAGCATATCTAGAATTAGAGACAGATGCATGAAGTGGAGATTTATACTGCATGGAATAGTGGCTGGTAGAAAAGGTCCAAGGTTCCAACTAGCCAATACGAACATGGCATAGATGAAGATGCTAAAGTGGATGTTTGGGAAAACTAAGGAGGGTGGGAAGGAACTCATGGGCTTCTTGTCTAAGGGTTAGAGATGATAAGGCAAAAGGCTTGAATTAAAATGGATGGAAATCATGGGGAAGGATTTTGAAACCTAGTGGATAGCAAATCTTCCTAATGACTCATGAGGAAGGATTCATGAAATCAACCTCAAATAACTGGAATTAGGCTTGACGATTAGGGTTATAGTCAGGTGAAAGACACCCCGACTATCATCACGTATGCCAAGAGATAATTTGGTCTGATTGTTCTCCATGTCTTGAATGTATTATACTAGATGGTGAATGGATTGTGGAAGAGATCTTGCATGTAGTGGAAATGGTGTTGCTATGTGATTGCCACAACCTTTGTGGTTTAAAGGAAATTCTTTGAAGATTTAAGGCCGGTGATGTATAGATAAGAATGTAACCCAATGATAAAGGTCTAGGAGCATGTTCTTGTCTCTATATATTTGGTTAAGTAAACTGAAACACTTGCTCAATATTAAATAGCATTCTTTTAGAACAAGGTAACCGCCCTTGTTACCTGTTAAGACTTACCTCAGAGCAGTTTAGAATGCAATCAGTTATGGCGGTGAATTTATGTACTTAATGTAATTGTTTGCAATCCAGCTCATTCCCTTCGAGGATTTTTGAAATCGATCATCTTTTTGAATCATTTCTAGTGCTTAGAACTCAAATATTTGCATTCTTGAAATGCATGTTTGACAATTTTAGAACTTGTTACAGTATTTTCTTCATAGATGCACATTAACACCTCTAACATATAAGGATCATATGATTTTGATTTTGCAACAAGACCACCAATTCATTCGACTTGAAGTCTTGCTGGTTTACACTTTTATCTGAGAGATCTTACTATAGTTATCTTTCTCCTTCAATCTTATAAATTTTGTGCTAGAATTTTTGTTAGTTGTTAGCTTAACCTAAGGTGTATTTCTTCTAAGGTTTGTTAAAAAATGGGAAATATACTTCAGTCCGAGTTCTTGAACATATTGCTTATACACATGCATATATTATGGTGGTGCTTTGTCGTACTCAGCTGGCCAACCAGAACTTTGGCTTCTGCACACCTTAAAATGGCAAAAATTACCAATCCCACAGGTTTATGCTTCCAATATGTTGGGGGTCTTTTGGTTATTCAGAAGGATGAAAAGTTACTAATTTACGTCATGATGTGGGGCAAGTGTACATCTTACAACAACCAAAAAGTCCAACAATGTTTGGGAAGCTGGGAATACATATTTGGTATCTTGGGTGTGAATTCTTTAATTTTAGACTTTTAGACGACTTGACTTCATATGTGCCTTTATATGTATACTTCCATGGCCTGTTACTTGTTTCTGATCTCTCGTATTGGTTTACTGGACTTTGATGACAGTGCTAAACTCATTGAGATCTACCGTAACCGGCATAACATTAGTGCATCAAGTGGTCTGAATGATCCTGCTGTTGCTACGGGGATTTCTGACCTGGTTTATGAATCTAAAGAAACACCTAAAGAGGCTAACACCATTGATCCTGATTTGGCAATGGCCTGGGTAACAGGTTTGGAAGATAGTGCCTGGGGCAGCAATGTTCCAGCAATGGAAAAGGTGTGATAATTATCCTATTTACTTTTAATCTTTGTATGATGTTGGTTTTGTATGAATCTGCGACTCAAAAGGATAAATAAAATGGATTAGCTACTGCAGTATAAACATTGACAAAAAGATTCTATGTTTAATTTATGAAATACTTGTCATAAGGTTACCTTAATGGAGTAGTACTTTTGGCAACAAAATAAAAACTTCATTTTTTTTTTTTACTATGATGACTACTCTATTTTACTAAGCTTCATGTATTTTTCTATATCCTGTTGTGATATGTGTCTTGTACAGATCATTAAAAAGTTCATGCTATCTATACTTCATTCTAGGTGAATGAATTTCTTACTGGTGCTGGAACTGATGCTCCTGATGTGGAGGAGAACATGACCTCCCGGCCATCTGTCACTTACGAAGATATGTGGGCTAAGACAATTCTGGAAACTTATGAAGCAGAGGTACAATTGCATGGTCCTTGCAAGTATTGGTCACTGATCAGCATTCTTGAAATAAGAAGTTTAATGGTTAACCTCTTTGTTTCAGGAAGATGATGCAAGGTCATCTGGTACATCCTCTCCTGAGTCAACAGGTTCTGTTGAGAGTTCCATATCATCCCATTTTGGTGGCGTGAGCTATCCTTCATTGTTCAGTTCGCGTCCATCAGGCTATGGGGTTTCACAACCGGTAATCAGTCCTGAAATTCATGAGAATATATTTTCTCTTTATTTGTGAGTCTATTGTATCAGATGGATATGACTCTTAGTTCTTCAATCTTTTCTTGGATTAATACTTGGTTTAGCAATTCTCTTTGCATTTGAATAGTAAATTGAGAAACCGGATATGCATTGGTACCAGCATTGTTAACTCCATTACTTGATACTATTCCCTTTTCACCAGCTGAAATATTTTATGACCATTTGAATTTTGAAGATAGAAAATTCAAATGTGTGGTTAAACTATGATGGCTTAGTTCGAGTAACCTTTCTGCAATACTATAGGAACTTGCTCCTGCTTTTGGATACTGCCAAAATACAAATATTGACATCTAGGGTGTTGCACCGCTCCAAAAACTCAAAAACTCTCTTCCAAATTTGGATGCTATCAAGCTTTTCTCCCCCTCTCTTACAGATGTATCTTGCTCAAATAAATGTTTAATACTCTATGATTTTGCTTTTCTAAAAAGATGACATGTATCATCCTGTTCACAAAAACACTGAGAAAGCTTTTATTAAAAAATTTATTGTAAATTCTCCTTTAGACACAGACATCTATTAGGACCCATGCATGCACATGAATATATTTTATGCCTCTCCTATATCTTCCATCTTTATTTGTGGCCCTACCTCCAATTTGTTTTTTTTGCAGCATTAAACCATGCTCTTTTAGTGTGCCATGATATGGTTAGAATGAGTATGTCAAACAAGTAGGCAAGTAGCCATATCATGCACATGAGTGAATGACCTTTTTTTTAGTGTTGATGATGAATTACTGCTAAACTTGTTCACGGCTATAAGTTTGTGTGTGCTGATATTTGATCAAGAATCAAACTCAGCGAGGTTGATATGGTGTGAAATGCCAGGCTTGTATTGTAACAATTTGCCCTTCAATTTACAGAGTAGAAGTATACAAATATGATGTTAATTTGAACTTGATTCATCATTAATTGAATTTAAACCATCCCATGTTGTTGAAAAAGCAGATACCAATAGCAAAATTAGCTTGCATATTTAGTTACATGACCATGAATCACAAATCAATTCTGTCTATGCCTCTTTTGTGCTTCTCCTGTTTTTACAATCTTATGAGAAGCCCAGTCTTGTGGTTCTGTAATCAATTATATTGTCACAGATGCATGGGTATTTCATATGCAAATTTCTGAAATTTTAAGCTTGATGGGCAAGGTTATTGTAGTTATGCCAATGAGGTTATATAATTATAATTATATGTTGTATTGGCAACATCGCATTCTAATTGTAGCCAACTGCCCCTTTAGACAGCGAGGGACTAAGGGACATGATACAGAACTTTGCAATTATTGAAAAAAGAAAATTCTTACTTTGTGTGTCAAGTAACTTCAGATTTACCAGTTACTGGTTTCTCTTCATTGTTTTCTGTTTAATGTGACAGTTTTTCAAGTTTCTTTATGGGTATTCCTTGCTTGGTTGAGCTGTTTGTGTCTTGGTTAAATGTAGAACTGAGCCTTGTCTCATCTATACAGCATCAGGTTGATTTGAAAATTGGCATGAACACCTAATTTTCAACCTTATGTCTTCGTAATACACAACTACAACCATAACTACAGGCATTATCTCATCCAGCATGGATGGCTTTGTGATATATATATGCTGCCATGTGAGATATCATAATAGTGGACACTACTGCTGTAAAGTAACAAGCACTTCACTGGACAAAATTTGTGATTTACCTCATAACTAAACAAAGAGAAATTTTAACCTATCTGAACTTGATCCAATCAGGAGCAAAGGTCAACAACCACTTCAAGTAGACTCAGCAACACTTCCTTTGGTGGTCCATCGTCAAATAATGAGGGTCTAGGATCTCCGGTTAGCCTTATTTTCAAGTTTTGTCTCTGATCTTTTTTTACACAATGAAACCGTCGAGTTATAATTTTGCTCCTTGTTCAGATCAGGGAAGAACCCCCAATGTACTCGACATCTGTTCTGCAGAGACTTGAATCTTTTGAGAACCCTTTAGCAGGGCGTGGAGCTCAGAGTTTTGGCTCTCAGGATGATGCAGATGGTTCTGAGAAACCACAGTTTGGGAAAGCATTGTATGATTTCACTGCTGGTGGTGATGATGAGGTAACTTCACATCTTTTAGATGGGTAGATTCTTAGAAGGTTGCTATCTTGATTGTTGCAGAAATGCTTGCTGTCTAAGAGAAGATGCCTATTCACCTTGATGCCTTCTTTTTGATTTCATGCAATAATATCCTTTTGGCTTCTTATGTATATCCTGTAATGGATTAAACACAACTCTTCTGAGGAAAAAAAAAAAACAGAAGATAACACAATTCTTAATCTGGATTGTCATTTTTGCAGTTAAGTTTGACTGCTGGAGAAGAGGTTGAGATTGATTATGAGGTTGATGGTTGGTACTATGTAAGTCTAAAGAAGTCATTTGTCTTTTCTATGATTTGATTTGACACCAACCAATGTAGTAGTCAAACTCAAAATAGTATCTAAAACCGGATCACAAATGTTTTGACACAGGTGAAGAAAAAACGGCCTGGGAGAGATGGGAAAATGGCTGGACTGGTTCCAGTTCTCTATGTCAGTTCAACTTGACAGTTATTAGCATCTCAACCAAAGCTGATACCCTACTTTTAAGACCTTAGATTTGAATATTGCCCAGATATCCTGCACCATGGTTCTATTTTCTGGTGTCTGCCCTGCTTTGCATTTTTTTGTAGTCTTACTGGTCAATTCATTTTAACTCGTTGACAGAAGATCACGGTAGATATCTATCTTTGTGCACTTTATTCCTGTTGCCAGTGCGTTCTATATAATGTTTATTGCAGCAAACTAGTAAATGAGTTTTTTAATATTATTATTTTTTTGCCTTATAGCTTTTTTTTCCTTAGTGCCCCCATCCCTTTGCTCTTTACTGGTCTAGTTATACTGCTAGGAGGAGTGCTTCTAATGAACCCATGATTTTATTACTTGATAGATCGGTTCTTTATTTGAATTTGACAAAGATTTATGAAATTCTTTGACAAAGATATATGAAATTCTTTGACAAAGATTTATGAAATTCTTTGACAAAGATATATGGAAATCTTATCTCGTTTATTGATTCATATAACCACCGCAAAGGCAATGGCTTTTGAACTAGTTTTCTGGTATTTCCATTTATTAATTTTTCTGCCCAGAATTGCAGACTTGGGGAATGATAGCATGCTACTGATTTTCCCTTGAATCTTAAATTATTTGTCAATTCACTCGCAATTTCCATCCCAGCTATATGTATGTAGCATATAGTTTATTTTGGTATTACAAGCACGGGTGAGCGGAAGGCGACAGTCTCCAATCTATGGTTTGAAATTTGCTTTTTAGTTGAGATCAACCTTTGTGCCTGTGAAGGTTGAATCTGGAATAAGACATTTGTGCAGTATGGAGGTTTGATCACAAGCAGCAGTTATGTGGCTCTGGATAGGAAATGTGCGAGGCAAGTAAACGAATACTACTTGGTTTCCAGTATAATATTCCTAACAGCAAGCACTAAGAAATTACTGTGGTTGGATACGGTGTGCCAAATCCGAGAAATTACTGGTAGAGAAGCTATCCCAGTGGGTCTTGACAGGAAGAGCTGATTTTATGTAACCAAATTGTGGAACAATTTCAAGTCCTACGACAAGGGAAGCATAAAAATAAACGTAAGCTCGGGCTCCAAGAAAGGGTCAGGTATTTATATTACCTGATATCCTTTAATTGCACAAGAAACTTACACTGCTCTTCAATAGTGCTAACAGGCAAGCCAGAACATGTTTCTGGTCTTTGTTACAAGGTTGATCACTGCTGCAGATGTTGTCTTTCAATCTGGCATTCACCTTGAATGTATGAAACCAAGTTGTATACTTGCAAATAAAACTGATCATAGACCGGGCTGCTTGAGTATAAAAAATGTTAAATTTTATATAGGCTTGCTGGAAGTCCGAATAAAATTGAATAGGCTCGGGGCCTGGCTTATGATCAACTCTACTCGCAAATAATGAATATGGTTCGCCCTAATGCAAAACCTCTGTAGAATATGGAACATAATGACGCATATCAGTGCCCGAGCTTTAGCTAAAACTCAGATGGTTTTGCGAGCAAACATTGGCCACTCAAAATGATTTTGGCACCACGGTGGTTGCCCTGGGCGGGAGCACTCCAAGCAAAAGCCCGGGCGAATGCTCCCGAGAGAAGTGGCAAATTGGCAAACGCGCTGGCTCTGCCGCGCTTTTCGCGACCTTGCTGAAAAGAGGCTTTCGGGGTCCTTCCTGCCTATTCCGCCACGGTAAAATAATGCTCCCGTCCGCCACCGCGGCAGCAGTCAAACGATGCCTGGTTTACCTACCACTCCAAGTGTGAACTTGGAAGGTCCCAAGTTCGTCGCACCGGATAAGGCTTACAGGAGGAAATCGGTGGTCTAAAGGCTGTGGATCTTCTAGGGTTAAAACAAATAGGAAAGAGCAAAAGCGAGAAAAGAGGGGAAAGAAGGACATGAATTTCCGGAGCCTGGAGGAGTTCTGGGCGTATTATGTGAGCCAGCACTCCAAGGCGTCGACCCGGCGGTGGCACTTCTTCGGCACCCTCTCCGCACTCCTCTGCCTCCTCTTCTCCCTCCTCCTCCTCAACCTGTGGCTCCTCCTCCTCGCCCCTTTCTTTGGTTACGGCCTCGCCTGGTACAGTCACGCCTTCGTGGAGCGCAACGCCCCCGCCACCTTCTCCCACCCTCTCTGGTCCCTCCTCTGCGACCTCAAGATGTTCGGCCTCATGCTCACCGGCCGGATGGACCGCGAGATCAAGCGCCTCGGCAAGAGGCCCGTCCTGCAGGCCTTCTGATCGCCTCCTCCTTTTCTTCCCTTCTCGGCAATTATTTGCGCTTAAATCGCTGCGACCCGATCTTCCACCTGTAATTATTATTCTATCTGGCTTTACCGATTAATTTTATGCGATGGTGATATCTGATGAATGGATCTTCTGCATAAATCTCTCGCGTAAAAGTTTTTTTTTTTCTTCGCTGCTTTTTCATCGTTCTAGTTTAGATCTTAATAATCGGACTTCGCCCGCTATTCTCCCAATAGCACGTGCCTTTGACCCCTTTAACTCTGGAATGAATTTAAGTGCTCTTCCCCTTTCTTTTCAAGGAAAATAAAAGGACCAGATTTGATTAAAAAAACAAGGAAAAGGTCTTGGATGAGTGTGGAGTCTCTGTAGCAACCTTGCTTGCAATTGTTTCTGGATCCTGTTCAGTTCTTTCTTACAGTATCTGGGTTGTCTTCCACTCTATTGTCGAATTGCAAAGATTGACTGATTGGAGGAAGAGATCTTGACGATGACATAAGACAGAATAAACGATTCTTTATTACAGAAATATAGTATAATGGGGAACTAAATTATCAAACAGATAAATTGATTCCAAAGGACAGAGCAGAACATGTATGGGGAAAATATACAGACATCATTTCTTTCATGCTATGGCTAACAGACAGATTAATGCCAAATAAGATTTTATTAATATGGAAGGTGGATTGTTGACAGCATCATAGTTTGTATGCATTGGTCTTTGAGTAGAACTTTTCTTGATGATATGAAATTTTCTTAGCTTACTTTGGCTTGAAAAGGATGTCTTATAATGGATCTTGACATTGATTAGCTTTGTGGAGAGCTGTTTACTACTCAGGTGATCTTGCTTTTAATATAGCTTTCCTTAAAAGTTTTTCTCAGGTGATCTTATTCTTGTTGTTCAAGTGTTCTCTAGTAAAGATCGGGTAAGTGAGACGACAGATTTAATTTGGTTACTCTATATCAATGAAGCGAGATAGAGAGTCAAGACTTTAGACTTTGGCTCCTTATTTCGAGCATTTATGATGTTCTGAAATTGCTATTTTGTTACATAAGTATGGTTATCGATGGAGTCTTCTCATGCACAAGCAGCTTGTGTTAAATATAAGAGAATATCAAATGTGACTCTTTCAGTTAATGAATGTAATTCTTAGGGAAAGATCAACTTTAAAGGCTTTATTTTTGACATGGATATTAAGAAAAACTATGATTGTGTGGGTTGTCTTTCCTTGCCTATATTTTTGGGAAAAAAATTCTGCTTGAAGCCATTTGATATATCTTATTTTTATATGTTAATCAGCATCCCTTTGTTTTTTTTCTTTTTAAGCTCTCAAATTTCATTAAGAATTTCTCGAAGAAATATAGCTGATAAGTAATCTAAGTATGAAATACAAGTATATGTTGCTTACTGTTGTTTTATGTCTTTACATATATTCGAGCTTGAAATTAAGACTTGTGTTTTTAATATTAAACTGTGAGCTGATTTCAGGTCATAGTTCTTGTAAGTTTGGTAGATAAATCATTTCAGTAAATTTGTTGTTAGTTATTACAGTGTGTTAAAATAAAAGGAGGATATACCAATATGGCATATGCTGGATAGAGGCTTATGTTGATAGTTTCAAATGGAATTTTTAGATTACTAGATGTTTGTGTAGCTTTAGATTTTAAGAATGTCCCTGTTAAATCTTTAATCACAGGAGTTGTGATAGGTCCTGGGTTAACGATTCTTGCACATAAATTGAAAACTTAAGAAACAGCAATTGCAGCAGCACTTCTAATTATGTCGCAGCAGTATGCAAACACTTTGGTTGGATTCTTTTATGGCTATAGCTTAATAAAGATTCTTATTGATAGAACTTTTTAAGTATCAAGCTCCTGTGAATCTCTTATTTCGTATGCAAGTGTTTTCATCACCAGTCATCATCTAAGCACTGCAGTAGGTGGTGGATAGTCGGTGGTTACCTATTGTACTTTAAATTAGTTTCTTTTGTTAGCTAATGTTTGGTTGTCACTTGTGCCACACCCCCCCCCCCCCCCTGCCCAGTATGACGAGAAAGTATAAGGGCAGATAGATTTTTAGCTTTGTTTACAATATATCAACTGTTTCCATTTTCTTTCTCTTTTTTTTGATGAAAAAGGGAGGCTGAAAGAGGGAGCCACCCATCTCTTATTAGGAGGAACCAAAGAAAAATTACATTGAAGAGGGTCAGTTACAGGGGGTAAGATGTATCAGTAGGACAAAAGCTGCCTTTTCAAGTTACAGGCTAGAACAAAATCCAAGATCTGTGAGACAGAGGAGTTTAACAGTGAAGGGTCAATATTAGTTCTCAGCCAGTAAGAAGCAATGGAAAAAGATTCAGCCGGCAGCGATTCACTCAAAAAGAAAGGTCTCTCAGTAATGCTGGCAAGGGCAGATGGGAACCAATGCTGCCAGATTGCAAGAAGATAAACCAATTCAGTCGGAGGAAGTAATTATTCAACTTGAAGTCCATTGGTTAATCAGCTGACAACACATAAGGCACTTTCCTCACTGTACTCCACATTCTACCAAAGGAGGAAAGAAGCTTGGGCTCAGTCATAATAAGCGACCAGTCATTGAAATATCGCGGTCCCACAGCAGCGACCTGTGCTACAGATGAATCCTTGTGAAGGAAAATCCTCACATTCCTTTCTTTCCAGCACGACCAAGTCATTGCCGCGAAGAGCATAAGAATCACGGGCTGTGCATATTTAGAGAAATTTCTGATTCTCCAGTTGATATAGAGGTGTTCAAAAGAAGTTCTAGGATGTGAATCCCCAAGAGCAAAACAGATTGCTGACCAAATGGAGGAGAAGAATGGACAAACGGAGAGCAGATGGTCCACCATCTCCTGTCTCTGCTGACAGAAGATGCAACACCCCATGTTTTTGTTCAGTTTGTTCCCCATAAGTTCTATTGTGTTCAGCTTTTTTCCCAGCATAACCAGAGAAAACATCTGATTTTTAAGGGCGCTTGGAGACTCCACAAAGAAGCTGCAAATTGGCATCTGATCCCCCTGGTATTCAGAAATAAGTATAGAGATGCTGTAGAGAAGGTTTTCTTGTTATCCGCTTTCCCCTGCACTTGATCAGCCTTCTGATTCAGAGTAACATAAGCTAACAGAGATATAAGATGGTTGAATTGAGTCTGAGCATCAACTGAGGGTCTTACAGGCAATCTGATCTTCGCAGAGGATATCAGCTACAGATCTGTTCTTTGAGCTAAGATCGTATAGTGAGGGAAAGATGGATTGTAATGGGGCATCAGTCAGCCAATTGTCTTTCCAAAACAGTATGCCTCAGGCTGTTTCCAATCAAGAATTGGGTCCTATTCCAAAATACTGGGAGAGAGGACAATGTCACGTCAAAGGCTCCAGCACCCTCTAATGAGCTTCCAACTCACCGAAAGCTTCACTTTCCTATGATAGGCGAATTGAATTTATTTTTCCCATAGGCCAGAAGGGATAGGTTGAATTGATCGAGGTATTTACACGCAAATGTATCCCCATCCCCATTTGGCCAGAAGGGATTTGTTGAATTGATTGAGGTCTTTTGCACCGAGTCCACCCTCTTCTTTTTGAAGGCACACTGTCTGCCAATTCACTTTGCAAGACAACCCTTTTGTGGATGCCGTGCTTTGCCAAAGAAAACCATCTAATGCAATCGATTTTCTTTAGGACCTATGCTGAAACCTTGAAGATGGACATGAAGTAAGTGGGGAGAGATGCGACAGCCGAATTGACTAAGATGAGCCTCCCTCTTGCTTCTCCAAGATGCCAATTTAGTTTCAACCTCTGCACTAGCACCATCCAATCAGCTTTTTAGGTTTCGTTCTGCGTAGAATAGTTTAAGAGAAGAGGCACCAGTTGACGGTTTAGTCATTCACCACAGTTTGCTCCTGCAGAGGAGTACTGACAGATACCTGAAATTGAGCTCTTTTGGTGGTTGATAGAGAGCCTCCAGACCATTTCAAAACTGAACAGAATGATCTTCAATGCCGCATAGAATTCTTTTCTCGCCCTTAAAAAGATCAGCGTATCATCAGCATATAGGAGCATTTTTGTACCACCATGTATCCAAGGGTTCATTTCTGTACTTGCTCTTGTGGAGTTGTAGGTTCATTTTGTATTGTACATACTTTAGTACCTAGGGAACAAGTACACTACCTCCAATTCCATTGCAACATTGAAAATTAGCAAATCCACTGCTTAAGATGTAGGGTAGCATTGCAAGGTATATTTCTAGATCCGTCTAATGCTCGTTTTTGGTTATCGCCTACGGTTGGTGATCTGTCTTCATAGGAAACGTTGGGGCCATAAAGTACATTTTTGCCGGGTTTTCCCCAAATGATGCCTACTGATTTCACAGAAAATGACCGATGCGATCTCTCGTACCCCCCTCGATGTCCCTTTTCTTGGGAAGGGAGGATTAAATCCACCCGATTTATTATGAGAAAAAATTCTTTTGATTCTCATCACCAGAGAAAAAGTTAATAAAACACCAACCGTTCCTTTCTAAATTACAAAAACTTTCTGCAACAAAATGCGTACCGAGATGGAGGGAGCTGCCGGCACCAAGAATAAGAAAAGTTTACACTTACTGTATAAACTTAAATAACATATCAGTTTTAAGTACTGTATCATTCGAAAATCAAAACCTTTCTTCCAATTGCTCTCTCCCGGTATGAACTCTACAAAAAAGTCGCTAATCTGTATTCCGTGAGAAGGATGGCAAAGGTGCACCTTCCTGTGGGCGTAGAATAACAAGGACACCAAACATCCCCATCATCGGCAGCACCACAAGCCACTTCAGCAGCTTATAGAAATGCATATGGAATGTAAGCGAAAATTCATCAGAGAAATATAGTCCATTCTTGTCAACCATCTCCACTAGCACGCTGCCTGTTGTTCGAACAGGTACTGTTGGCAGCTTCACCCGCTGCTTCCCTGGTTGCTTGTAGACCTGATTGACCGCTATGCGCCTCTCTCCTTGGTAATTCCCAGGAACTAATAAAGTTGTCTAGATGTTCAGCACCGAAAAGAAGAAGAGAGAAAAGCATCATAAGAAATCGATGGTAGATTTAAGTGAAAGGGAAGCCATTGAGGACAGGACGGAGTCTTACTGTAACATTATAAGGTCCTTGAGACCCGGAGGGTACTCTGTATTTGTCTACAATCTCCATTTCCACCCAGAAATGTTTGCCTTCTTCATCACGAAAAGCCCGGGATGCATGCGAGACATAAATTCCTTCACGATTATGTTGGTATGCAACATTATTCCTACCCTGGTTTGGCGATCTCCATTCCTGAAAGGAAACAGCAGAGAGATAAGATCCCAAAATATAATGTGTTCCAGTAATATTGATCCACCTTTAATCTGGGGCTAATTTCAGCAGTGAAAAAAGGCCAAGACGATGAAAGGACGAAGGACCCTTTGCACAGGCTAAATAGGTGAGCAATTTTATCTATCAATCCAAATTTGTATCTAGCACTACAGATATTCACTTTTTTTAAATGTGATAACAAACAACACTGTCTAACATGCAAGAATAGATGGAGATTTTCTGTCACAGATTAAAGAAGAATCTCAGACATACCTTAAGAGGATGGTGTGGTGAGGAGGTGGAAAAGCAGAAAACGTTGCCATTCATGGTACTAACGATTAGATCGAGGTCATCTCCACCATCAATATTATCAGCCAAGACCATGCTGTATCTGCATATTATAAAAAACCAACTATCAGCACAGCTTTGCATGGATATTATTAAGTCATGCTTTTCCCTTCCCTGAAAACAGAAGGGCTTATATAATTGACAGATGAGGAGATGACATACGAAGTCTCGCCAATGTCAACGACATCTGCACATGATGTGGCCCCATCAATCAAGTACAAATAACCATCAAATGAAGTTGTAACAAGAGTCAACCCCTTCGACTTTTCATTGCCTCTGCTTAAATCAACTAAAAGAACCTGACTCATCACCCTCCCATGTGTTCGATATGGGAAGGGATGAACTAGTGAACCATCTCTTCCGCTGAGGACGTATATATTTCCTGAGATTGTTGGGACTACAACATCGGTATAACCATCCCCATCAACGTCACCTACGGTGGGACCCTGGCATCGATTTGATAATTAACTATCAAGCATAACTGCTAATATGCTAATATAAGCATAATATGCACTGCAACAACAATCTCCCTAACAAAACATGTCATTTCAACCAATGTGCATGTCTGCCTCCATACGTACAAGAGCATATGTACAAAATATGACAGGATATCCAAATAAAGTGCTGACACTGAAGCAATCCTAAATTCAATAATAAACGGGTGAAGTAATCTATCATAATCTCCTAAAAAGAAAATAATCTATCATAATGGGCAAGAAGCAGCAGCTCAAAATACCTGCCAAGAAGTGGGTCCACACATGGACTCCAGTTTTTGTCTGAAGTCCAAGGGTTAGTAGGCCCTATGTATTGTACCGATGTCACGTAGAAAAACCTTTTTTCTAGCTTCAACATGTGCAGATGAAATCAACAAAAAGGTAGAATTTCCACAAAAAATGTTAAAGGCATGTAGATTGATTTTCATACATCCATTGGTGCCAATATGCCAAGTCTGGCACAACACAGAATGGTATTAAACTTGCTAGAATAAGCATATAGTTAAGAAGCAGCAAGCATAATTTAGAGCCTTTTTGTTGGGTAGGATTTGTTTTTGTAGAATATTGCAAACCAAGATCTTTACTTAGAGCTATTAGTTTATACAGTTGCCAGAAGGAAGCACTACCTAGATGAAAGTAGTTGTTTTATAGACAAAAGAGAAATTATTGATATAATCCATCATACAGAAGAGGCTATCCAAAGTTTATTTTCTTTTGCTCAAAAATTAGAGCTTAATCATAGAGCCATGCCATAAATGGTTCGCTAACATAGCACTCTAATGAAAGTCTGATACTAAATTATATAACCATAACAAATCTTAATGTGTCACTCAGCTTTGGAGATCGTGCTAGTCTGATTCTTTTTCAATTAGGGGCATACTCTTCGCTACTGATGCATAATCAAATTCTTTCTCAGCTTAATTTGCAAATGAGTCGATCTGGATATCAGATTTGGGATTGGGTTCATGCACAAGCAGCTCTCTTACCAAGTCAGACTGGGTGGTTTGCCGGTCAAGATCCCAGTTTGCTGGCTCATGGTAAGTGGAGGTTGTTCTGGGCTAGGCTAATCAGGTCAAGCAAGCAGAGACATATTCATTTAATAATCAATTTTCCTAGATGCGAGCAGAGCCAAATAAGAGACCCAAATGCAGGAACCCAACCAGGAATCAAATTAGTGGATCCAAATTATGTCAGATCACCGTGAGTTTTGGCCCAATCAACCCAATTGTTCACCTACTGTAAACACTAGTTAGGTTTTCTTGCCTCTCTCTTTTTTAAACACTACAAGGAACTATAATACCAAAATGCCAAATACCATACCTAGATTAAAAAAATATTAAAAATAGGATTTTTTTGCAAGTATACCCTCCAAAATATACAAAATTATATGAATACCCTCATAAAATTGTTATTTGCATGTATACCCTCATAAAATACTCATTTTGCATGTATACCCTTTTTTCTTTCTTTTTTTATATATATACCCATACCATCTAATGCCTTTAAAAAGAAACGATTTAAATTTGAAATGACTGAAATATCCTTACAGGTAGACGCGCAAAAAAAAACTTCATAAGGATACGCATGCAAATAGCAACTTTGTAAGGGTATTCATGCAATTATACATATTTAGGAGGGTATATACTTAAAAAAATCCAATGAAAAATGCTCAAAATTCAGTAAAGATAATTAAGTTGTTCTTAATATAAAAAAAGGGGCAAAAAAATATTAATATTATCATGTCACATGATCTCATATTAATATCAACTCTTATAAAATGAATCATGTTGCTTTTACGAAATTCTCGCCTTAAAAACAAACAACTCAACATTTACAAATCATTAAAAAATATTTTACTAATCTAAGCATCTATATTTAATTTAAATGTGATATGCTTTAATCTTTTAAAAATAACAAAAAATATATAGATGTCATAGATTCAATAATGATAATTATATCGAAATCAAATAGAGAATAGTATTATCAAAATGATTACCTAATATTCCAACTCGACCGAGTCGTGATCTTAAAAAAAAAAAATTGATAATCTGGCTCGATCTTTTTTTGACTTGTCGTTATAACTTTTTTTCATATCTACCCATAAGGGTATTTCAATCATTTTAGTTTTAAGCCATTTATTTTTTAATGACGTTAGATGATACGCGTACTTATGCAAAAAAGAAAAAAAAAAGAAGGATATACATGCAAATAGTAATTTTACGAGAGTATTCATACAATTTCATATATTTAGAAAGATATACATGCAAGAAATCCTAAAAACTAGCACTTGCCTGTGGTATAAGACTCTTAAGATGTACTTCCCAAATTTCATCTCCTTGGGCGGTCCATGCAGCAACATTTCCATGCGTATCAGCTGTCACTATTTCAATTTTACCATCATCATTTATATCTGCTGCCACCACTGGTCCCTGAATCTCAGCCATCTCAAGTGGAAATTTTTCTCTCACCTTACCTGGACATAAACAAGATCAGAGATGAGTCAACAAGGTGCAGGCTTTTACTCAGATTACTCATTCATACTGCAAGGGTATTATATGTAGGGCTGCAAACAATCTGAGCTGCCCATTGGTAACTCAGGATCAGCTCAGCAGCAGCTTGTCCGAGCTTGTCTAAGGTAGAAAATAATCTGAGATCAAACAAATTTCAGAATTCAGCTCATAAATAAGCCAAGCCTGGCACTAGTGGACTGCAAACTAAGAAGAACCTCGACTTGGCTCAATTAAAAATTGGCTAAGAACTTATACAAGCCATGCTTGAACAAATTATGTTAGGCTCGGCTTGAGCTAAAGCTAAGCTCGAGCAGCCCCTGTACATACTGACGAGCCCAAGCGGTCTGATACTTGGCTCAGCTCAGCTCATTTGTGCCCCCACCTACGTCTGCAAATTATAAATGAAAGTTGCATATTCCCTATTGCTATCCAATCAACAGGTGATAAAATCATTTGCAGCTGCAATATTAACATAAGTACAAAAAACAAAAACGGTGGATCAATTGACAAAACTGTCAAACACAAAACATGACAGCAAGGGATAAAAGATCCAAACAACTACTAAATGACATGTTTTAATCTGGAAGTTTTGAAGGACTATATGCTAAACCGGACTACATCTTGTCATAACTGGAGAAACCATGTGTAGATAATTTTTTTTATTGAGAATAATTAGGAAAAGAACTTGTGATACTACCAAAGCCGAGATATGATTGATAGAAGATAAAGAAAATAAAATTGTGGTAATGCCTAGAAACTCACCATGATGATCTAAAATATAAAACAAGCCATATGAAGTGCCAACAAGTATGTCCATACATCCATCACCATCCAAATCAACAACTGTAGGAGAAGAATATATATATGCACGGAAGCTTCCAGTATCAATACTCA
Organism: Phoenix dactylifera; assembly: GCF_009389715.1. Taxonomy (NCBI): domain Eukaryota; kingdom Viridiplantae; phylum Streptophyta; class Magnoliopsida; order Arecales; family Arecaceae; genus Phoenix; species Phoenix dactylifera. The sequence goes on along the minus strand of NC_052403.1, from coordinate 663,402 downwards.
GATCAAGATCAGCAGTCCATTTGACTTGTTTTGTATCAAGATTGAAAACAACAATGCCACTTGCTACATATTTTTCGATATCAATGTCGCCTAAATCTGTTAAATGCTCTGGGTTATCATAGTACCTGTCAAATTATAAGCCAAACATATTACTACAAAATTAATAAGGACTAAGGAGAGATGCCAAGGTTTATAAACAACAGAGCTATTAACAAGAAACTCTAATTAAAATTTAAACCAATCACTAGAAGTGATTTGCCCGCTGAAATAAAACTTTAATAGAAACATGAACAAGTAGAATCAACAGTTTGAAGTCAAATGAAGTTTTGGATGCATGGAAGACCAGGAAGAAATCCCATGAGCAAGAACAAGGCCTAGCAGATATGTTAACGGGAAAAATTTTCCTGCATCAGCTTCTACTTTTACTTGTTAACTCTAAGGTGATAATTTCAAGGACATACTAGTCATTGAATAGTCTATCGATTATTGCATTACAGTCACTTTCGTAGTTCGCCAATATGTGTTCCATATAAAGCTATAACATATTTGCTGTAACCCTTTCTAGTTTTTGCATCCTGATTCATTCTATGAATTACTTGCACCAATCTTAATATAGCTCCAACATCTAGAATGCTCTTTTCCATTCCTTCAAAGTTCAAACCCATCCAAAGCCAATATTTCTGGTAACCTCAAAATGTAGCATTTTCCATCCCTAGCCTAAAGTACCTTGGATTTTATCCTCATAAAAAAGTCTTCCTTCCTTCTTGTAAATCTTTAACTCTATTTAACACAAATAGATAACTCTGGTGTGTCAAAAATCAAGTTTGATTCTCAAGTGCTACCACCGCAAGCAACAAGAACTTATGAACCAGAACATTCCTGCAAATTGCATTAATCAACAACTTAAATTGTCAGGTTACTGCACCTGAAAAAGGTGACTCACTAATAGTACTAGTGGTGTCAAGTAGGCTATAGCAATCAGCACAAGCAATTCACACCATTGTTTGATCACTTGTAAGGGGTGCACTATGGGTTTTCATCAGGTTAACAAGTAGAGAGATGCTTCTTTAAATGACTTCTATGACCAAGAACAAAGGAGAATGTCTAGCTGAGTTACATAAGGAGCATTATAAAGACTAAATTAAGTAGTATGACTAAGTGGAGAAAACAAGGATGCACATCGCATTGGTGAAATTCAATGTGCAGTTCTATAACAAGTGGATAGAGTGGTGGGTTGCATTTCAATTGGAGCAACCAGGAATCAGATCTCAAAAGTATATAAAATTGTGGCTGAAGCAAAAGCATTTGCCACTGGATAATAAGGAGAAGATATTTTCTTTTGTCTAAATTCCAAGAAGGCCATAAATTTGAAATTTTGTAAGAAATTAGTAATTTATGGATTTATAAGATCTGCAACATTCATCAGATGACATTAAAGAGAATTTTTAGCTAGATGACCAGGTAATGAAACACATCAACCAAAAGGGTAACGAAGGAAAATGAATATCAAAAAGCGCCAATTTAAAATTTTGCAAGTCATCATATTCTGGACCTGTAGCATTGGCTTATAAAGACACAGCTCAGGAAGTAAACTCTTCATCACGAAAAAATAAAGATGGTGCTTTAGTTGTTAGGGGACAGTATGCAGCTGCATATCCTGAAAAAGATTTTGCCAAGAAAACAAGGATAAATTATATGAACTCAAAGCTGCGGTGCAGCATCAGCAAGTACTGATGATAATGAATGTTGGATATGATATGACTAAAGTTAACTTCAGAATTTTTGACTAATCCTTTTCTGGAAAGGGGAAAAAGGATTGTATTTGACAAGTTCCATGTACGCTTTCAACTTAATAATTGATAGTGGGAGTTGATTTAAAAGGCATAATTTATTACATTATAGTAACAAATCTAAAAAGAATCACAGCCTATTGCTGTAGAAAAGGATGGAGATAAAACACCTAAAAGACTAAAAAACATAACTTCCTTTCTCAAGTCCAAAGAGATAGGAATTATCTGAATTACTAACCCTACCAGCAAAGATCTGTTAATTTTGCTGATCAAAATAATCTATAATATCTAAGAACTACATTAAGCACACTTGGCCAGTCTTCAACCAAGCTAAGTAGTGAAACATGTGCTGAACCAGAGCACTTTCAAAAGGATTCCCATAAACAAGAGGAGAAAATAAACTATATCTAACAAACAGCAATGTATATATCTGCAATCAGCTCAAGGACTCATTCTCTTACCATTTGCTTCATGTAAAAGAACATACTACTAGAGAGTGGGGTGGGAGGGAGTCTTACTCGCGATCAAAAAAGTAGGACACTGCAACAATCATCTCTTGTATGCCATCATTGTCAATATCTGCAATTACCTAGATGGAATAGTAGGGTTTCAGTGAGATTGTTCGTACCTGGATAAACTAATTTTTAAATTATTACAAATCCTTAAGCATGTGCACAATATAGCATGTCATACTTACTGGAGTGCTTAGGATGTGCGAATCTATGTTCACATAATCTTCCATTTTCTCGTGTTTATCTTCTGTCCATTCCTCATCTCCCCACATGGTTTCATCCACATAATCATCATAATCATAACCATACTGATCAGCTAGATCTTCTGAATTCCGGAATAAATCAAAAGATGAATCAGCACCTTCTTCCAGAACCTCATTGTTTTCCACAGTTGTTGCATGTAAATTGCTATCATTGGCATGAGATACAGAAATTTCCTCTTGAGCCCCTTTTGAATCAGTGTCTTGAAGAAGTCTCCGTTGAGAGATTGTTGCATTCTCTGCCAAGGTACTTCCTGGTGATACAGTACGCATAGTGCTATTATGCAGGTTGTTCACCAGCACATTATCTTGACCTGCTTGAGCAGGATCATGTTTTCCTTGATCATCTGGCTTGGATACATTCTTCAATGAGCCAGTGTCGCCAACCGTTGATGTAACAGAATTATTTAAACCCGACATGCTTCCATTCATATCTGTAAAAATACAATACATGCACCATCTGAAACATTTGTGTCATATTTTTATATGAAAATATTCACTAGGTTGAAGGGCAGACTTAAAATGAAGTGATTTGCCGCATATCCAAATCTAACAAACACTTTAGGAGCAGAACTTGATATTAGATATGATATTTGAAACTACTGAAAATCTGAGATAATGTTTTTCAATAACATGAAGCTATCAAAAGGAAACAACACAGACATGTTATGGATATGCTTCTCAGATATGGAAGCACAGATTGCATGTATTTAGCTTTTGGGCAACATCATGCGACAAAGAAAGAAAAATTGTGCACGATTATGATATGATGGTTATGAGAGTATATTAGAAATATGTGTGTGTAAAGCAACATCAGGATCCATGCAAGACTGCTATTACACAGTTTCATCAGGCTAGGAAAGTGAGAAAGAGATGGTGGGAACTTAGGTTATGGGATTGGCAGTCAAAATAGTGATATAGGTGAGAATAGTTCACCAGTCACCAGTCAAATCAGAACCAGAAAAATAGAATTACATTGTTGATGACTTACAAGACATTGCATTCATAACAGCAGCCTCTTGAACTAGCAAATCATCATGAACATCTGGATGAGAACGGTCCACAGGGTCTGGATGCAAGCCAACATACCAGTTCTTACGAACTTTTCTACGAGGTACCTCTAGTTTGTCCATCATCATATAGCCTGAGGCCCTATATAAAAATTAAATCAAGCTTCAAATGAACAAATCCACCAAGCAAAAGATTAGACTTACTTACCTGAAAAAATTAACAACACCATTGTAAGTAGCCAGAGCTATTTCTCTCATACCATCCTGATCAATATCATATAAGAGAGGACTCGAATGAACTGTTGATTGGTGGAAGACAGGCCAGCCTTTTAAAGAAAAAAAAAAGGTAGTAGAAATGTTAAATGCCAATTGCCATCCTATAATCAAGAAGTCGGACATGAAACAAGAAACAATGACAAAGTCTAACAACAAATATATTGCATTTCTTCTTTAAAAGTTTAACAATTTAGCAGTATACATCAAATCATAACTTAAATGAAATGTAAAAGGAAGTGGCGATGAGAATATCCAGCAACCAGCAGATAGTTTTTGAACTTGAAAAACATTCATATGATACTTGATGATTATTTTTATTCCGTATTACTACCAAACTGCACCTGGTAATTTATCAATGTAAAGCATTCATAGAAGACTCAAGGTAGAGGGGACATCAAAATGCACCTGGTAGTTTATCTCCATCAGAACCTTCCAGCACTTCCAAATAATGAACAAATGATGGCACCACCACCTCAAGCTTGCCATCGCTGAAATTATAGAAAAAGAAGCAATCCATGTCAGTACACATCTTCAGACAAGTAAAACCACATTCATGACATATTTCAATTGGCAACAGAAAAGGATAGAATTGCCCAGAGCTCGACATCAAGGATAATGATACAGATACTTATATGAGCCAAATTACTCTGATGATATACAATACATTAGCAAATTGATGTTTATAATGGAGAACTATCTCAAGGAAAATTATGCAGTGGGAGTACCACATCTCTCTTCTTGTGCATTTCAACTATACCATCTCATTAACAGCACTATAGAGTTAAAACATGTTGTGTTGGCTTACATGAGTACAAAGGAATCGACTGAAAATAAAAGCCAAGATGATTCAAGTAGCTGCTCGATGTTCTTAATTAACCCAAAACCCAATTGGTGCATACGAAAATTTTCACCTGTTAATATCAGCAATCAAGGGGGTCGCATATATGCTGGAGCTAACTTCAGTCTGCCATCTCAATTCAACATGCTTTGGACATTTGGTGTTCAACAAAGAATCTTCATCTCTACAAGAAAGAAACCGCAAAATACCACCATCTTTTAGTCATCTTCGAATCACAATGCATGATTAAACCACAATTACTTCATACATGACAAATTGCATCATTCCAAACAGTGCAAAATATATACACAAACTTGGAAAAACAAGTTTCTTTGGTCAGGACCAGAACCAAGTAGTAATGTTAAATACTGGGACAAAATCTGTATCCGAACCAGCTCGACAAAATTCCATATTTGGAGCACAGATAATGTCTAGACTCTGCACCTCCATGGATTTGATTGACACGAGCTGATATATAGACAGAGAGGGGGTGGGGTATCGATCTTACAAGTTGGGATATCCGAGCATATCATCGCTGGCTTCGCGTTCCCGGAACTTGTTCGTCTTCTTCGCTTCTTCGTCCTGCTTCGAATCGGAGGCGCCGCAGATAGCATCCCACGACGCGCAAAGCACCAGCAAGGAGACGTAAAGCCCGGCGAGGAGCCTCATCGGCCCTTCTCTCCAGAGAAAGCCGAGCTAGGGTTTAGAGAACCTTGGAGATCTCGATCGATCCGACGAGGAGACGCGGAGGGTGCACGAAGAGGAAACGGCCCAAGATGCTGGCGGGGTCACCGGCTGGGAGCACAATTGGGTCAAGATCTGTGTTTGTTTGAGTTCACATATTAGGAATTTTTTTTTTCCCGTCCTCTCTCTGTGTCGGACGTTTTTAGTAGCGAATACATTCAAAAAAAATTAAAAAATAAAATATTCTTAAAAGCTTTTGAGTATATTGGCGTTAGAAGTTTAGAATAGTCCCCCGAACTAATTAGATCGAGTAGCTGCCTATGCGGCCCACCACTCGAGATATGCCATTTGGTCGGAGGAGGAGAAGTAGTTATTGGCATTTCGCGAGTTGTTGTATTTTGATCTTATTGGATGTATTCGTAAACGCACTATATGAAGCACCCGTTTTCAAGAGAAAAAAAAAAAAGGGGGCTAATCAGACACAAAAAAAACCATCTAAATTACACCTCTATTCGGTAAACATGCATCATCTCAAAAAAAGAAACAACCTCTCGCCAAATACTAAAATGTCTTGAATCAGGGTATGCAACTCTAACTCTCTAGCCCCATGCAATCGCAGTTGCTAATCACCTTCTATTGAAATAGCGTCGGCCCTCAAAGAGACCTTCATTTCAAAAGGGTCCAAATAATAGATACAACAGACAAAACCATGGATACAAGTGCTGACAGTATCATGAGCCGGTAAGATATTTTTCGTATTACTATTTCTTTCCTTTGGATCAAGGTTCATTAGAATTTTCATAAGGACCATATTTTCTGTATATGTATCCTTAAATGATATTTTTACAAATTGTGGAGCCTATTGGCTCTAAATCCATGCCCAGCCATCAATAAGCGATGTCATTGTCCTCTTTCCTAATAAGCTTCAAGCAAATAATTTGATTTCAATTGAGAAAAAAATTCATATGAAAACGACTACTAATTGCGCTTTCACATAGAAGATGAAACTGCCTTTCTTCCTAAAAAAAATACATCACAATGCCACTTTATTTATATAAATTATTTTCCAATTTTCGCAGTTCAACTCATGTTGAGTTCCAGGCACAGCCCATTCATGTATCTGGAAGCCCGTGATTCAATTGCATGTTGCAAGTGCCGTAGTAGGTGGTTGGCAGCCCAAACCGGAAATCCTACAGCTCGACCCGTGATCAAGAGACCATGGGCCAAGTGGCGAGCACTCAAATCAGGCTTCATCACACCATTCTACTCCTACTACAAGTATGCAACCCTATCGGCCTCCCAATGGACGTCATGGTGCCCCCCTCTCGTTCTCGCCCCCGTGTTGCGGTCGACTGTGACCGAACTCTTTCTTTTCCCCGCCGCATGGCTGGCTTTTCACACGACCCTCTTGCCCACCTCATTTCTGTTGCAGTGGGCCACTTTTTTTAATTATTTTTTGGTACATCAGCAGCTTATATTAGTCATGAGCACAACCATCTAAGTCAAAAAACACATATGGTCTTTATCCATCTCCTGCACCCACATCTCCCTTGCCGCCCTTTTGCCCCTCCCCGCCTCCGCCCATCTCTCTGACCCGCCTTCCACCGCCAATCCTCCCTGATCCTTTGCTTGCTCACCTCGCCAATCCATCATGAGTATATGATGCCCTCTTCAATGACCCTGTTGCTTAGTAGCCTACTACCTATCAAAGTCCTTTCAAATGCCAATCTATACCATCGACCAGGGAGAGCCACGAGATGTTCCTCGTATGGTGGTGCGTCTATTTCTTTATACCCAACATTTTGCAAGCTTATGTAAATACAACTCCCATACAATATGCGACACAATGTAAATTTTGTCAGGGAAATAAAAATGTCCATAAAAGAAAATACTTATTACATTTTGTGATCTTAGAATTTACTATATCTATTGAGATAACTTTTACTTCCCCAAGTTAATAAATAATCCATCCCTCATCCGAGCTAAGAGGACATGATGCTCATTACATGATGCTTCCCTTGGAGCACTAAAGATGAATTTTGATATGGTGGTGCACCACTAGATTCTGCACCGAGGACGGTCACTACTAGTTGCGTATTGAGATCGATGAGTACCAAGGAGAGCTGAGGCCGGTTGAGCCCGAGGAGAACAATTGGTGCGCCAACCTACAAGAATTAATCTACTTGCTGAAAGATTTTCGGTGGGAATCTCTGATGATTAAATTAGAATACTAGAGCAACAATATGAACGGGAGAAAATTTGTTGTGGAGAGGAATCTTTGTGTTAGCTTACCTTAGGATCCCGGGTTACCTATTTATATAAGGTAGAATACGTGTTTCTTACCTAATTTGGTGCGATGTGCCTTAACTGTATGGTAACGGTCGGCTGCACATTAATAATGTGTTAACCATCCCGTGCGAGTAGCATGCGGCGGCAATCGCATCGATCGTGCATTAACTATAGCTTTAGCATAATTATTTGTCTTTATTGCTCTGAGCAAAATGACACCTCAATCTATACCAAAGTTCTTCACCTCAGGTATGCCCGAAGTCGAGAAAGTTGGCTCAAATCAAGGTCAAGATGTCTAATATTCTCTCAATCAAAATCGATGCTAATTCGTGATATGAATAGATGCCTTGTATGAGCTGGTTGCTAAGCGGTGCTCCCACGCTCGATGCCAGTTGCCGAGCTAGTTGGAGCATAGTTGGAGCTTTATTTTGCTGTTATTCATTGGAATGTGCAGAAGACTTGGCTTCAAGAGGATTCTGCAACTGTCATTGCATAGATATCTGGACCTTTTTTCTTGCAGGCACACAAATCCCTTGTAATAGGATATCAACGCATGGAAGCAATCCCTTAACACGTTCTTTGCCGCTCACATCCATAGAGAAGATAATCAAGCAGAGGACTGGGTAGCAGATCAGAGGACGTGCGCCCAAAAAAAACACGTGCGCCCGACCGAGGCTTAAATCCAACGAACCGTGGAGCTAGAATTTCAGTAAAATAGACCAGAGCCAGAGTTGAACCGACCGAGTGATGGTCTAATTGGCTGGGAAAGTCTCATGAGTCATGATATCCTTGCGAGAGGAGGGAGGGTATATATATATATATCTATTTTTAAGGAAGCCTTGCCGACTTCCGAAAGAAAGATGCCGCCAAGATAGGGCAAGATTCAAGCAAGGTCGTCAGGGCGGAGAAGCTCCCTCGTCTTCGTCTCCGATGGACCGGATCACGGCGGCCAACGAGGTCGCCTTCAGAATTGGGTTCTCCGGTCACAGTGGACATCTCAGACTCGAACCTCTCCCACCCGTCGAGAGCTCCAACCCCCTTCGATCTCTCCCCGACTTCATCCTCGTAAGTTTTCTTTCCTCTTAATTTTTTCCACAATATATTCGCAACCCTTGTACCAATTTCTTCTCTTATTCTTCCGTTAAAACACTCTCTGAGACACCCTTTTTTCTTTATCTTCTCCAACATTCCTATCGTTTGTTGAAGTTCTTTTCCTCTCTTATCTGGAAAAAAAGAGTGGTGAACCACCGGATCGGTCAAGAAACAAATTTCAGCTCCAAGAAAGAAAAAAAAGGGGTTTTCCTTGAAATTCTTGAACTGCATACTTGTTGTTTCATTTATCACACTTTGTTTTTCTTTTGGCTGCAGCCGCCAGCATTCCCGGCAGAAACATCAGAAAGTTTGAAAGAGAATCTGGAGGAGAAGTACCTTCTCCCGGAATTGGATCCTGATGAGTTCTCGGTGGAAAACTCGGGAAGGCAGTGGGTATTCGATTGGTTTGATAGCGCGAAGGTTCACCTGGAACCTTCCGCTCCTCGTTCTGTTGTGGCGCCCTCGTGGGAATTGCCCTTTAGGCGGTCAAAGAAAACAGGCTCGACGGGGTTATGGGATCCGAGCTCAGTGCAGGTATGTAGTCATATTTATAATCTCTACGCTTTCCTTTTCGTGTAAAATTGGAGATGCTCTTTAGGTGAGACATGCTATAATGCTACGCATACCATTTTTCTATTTTTGAATAACATCAATTTTTATGACATTGTAGAGCCAATGTATAAATAATTTTAATTTCGGATTAACTGATGTGGTATTTGAACCTATAATCCATTTGTTGCCTTATTGATTATAACATTATGTTGCTTGTGGGGTTCGCAGCTGCTAATCTTTGTTAGACTGTCCGAACTTTTTCTTTCCTTGATTGGAAATGACATGCATGCTCGATTTACCACATTTGCTGGCATTCCAGATAGATGTGACAGAGCTGATGGGAGGACCTCAGGATTCTGGAACCTTGGGACGCATGCCTGGACCAGCAAAGGATTTTGTCAGAGGCAGTATGAACAACCGCCCGTTCCGCCCAGGAGGTCTTGATGATTCTCGGACACCGGAGAGGGTCCTTCCTGAGGGTGCTTGCAGTGGTGAATGGGTGCATGAAGTTATCAATGGTGGTGTGGCTCAGGCTGTTCCTCCTAGTTTCAAGAAAGGGTTGGAGTTAGGTTGTCTTAAGGTAAACTACAGAAGTTAATTCAGTTATGCCTAGATCTTTATTTCTAGTTACATGCAACTGACATAATAATTTCTTTACTTTCTTAAAGGAATTTCCTTACCATTGGAAATACACCAATGAGCGGTTATCTACAGGTCAGGTTGCGACAGAGGAAAACCTGGTTAGTTGATTCTCAACAAACTAAAAAAATATTAAATAATAGAATGTCTTTTGATAATTGATCAACAGATGTTTTTATCTTTATAAGATTCCTTGTGAGTCATAGTCATGGTTTTGGCAATCATTTGCATGGAGTGACATGTTTCAAAATTTTAAAGGACTATTATAATGGATTCCCTTGAAGTGAAAAGTTCCAAGAGAATATATCTGAGTTAACATTTTGCCCTCTTACACGTTACAATATCTTATAGAAGTTATGCAGCAATGCTGTGCAAATTGTGTTTAGGATAAGATTTTTATAGATATATTATGTAGTACTAATAAAAGCATTATTATTGAAACATCAAAGAATGAAAATGTTGTAAAACATTATTGTAGAAAAGGAAAACTAAATTCAATATAAGAATCAGTATCTTGAGGCAGGACGGGCTGAACCATTATAACAGCTATAACTACCATTATATTGCAAATTTTTGAATCCATATTTCTATGGTCATACCAGAGTTTTGATGCTGTCTTTAGCCCTTACTGCTGACGATTATCTTTTTCTGCAGGATAGATACTCGGTGCAATTTGATGATTTATTCAAGAAAGCTTGGGAAGAAGATGTTATTGAAGAATCAAGAAGTGATGGTGAGTCTTGGCTATTGAACAACAGTAAAATGTTTTTTTTTTCATGTAAATTTAAATAAAACTCCTTCTTCCATTGTTATCTATTTGGGAATATGAATGCTGTTGTTGAATGGAACTATCTTTTCGGGGTTGTCATACATAACAGTCTTGAAATTTAAACTTCGGGTGTAGGCTTTGACCATCCTTATGCCTTTGTCTTTTAATGTTGGTTGATATGGGTGGGGCCTAGTGATTGAAAATCAAGAAAAGTAGAAAGCACTTAGGGTCTGCTTGGGTATATAGACAAGAATTACTAAAGGATTTAAAAAATGTGGGAATAGAATGATGCTACAAGGGGATCCCATGGAAAATTTTATTACGATGTTCTCTATTATTTGCTAAAAATAATAGATATAATAAAATATTTTTTTCTCAAACATTGAGGGATGAGGAAGAGATGAGTCCATCTCGTTTTGGGCCTCTACCAGCATGACCACATTTTTTCCCACATTCCTCTCACCATTGGGCATTGGCAGCCTTGCTCGCTTGCCCCTCCTCTCCAGCTATATATTTCCCCTTTGGATTTGTGTCGCTCCTTCCACTCTCTCTCAATTATGATGCCCTTAACACCTTCCATCACTTCATCAACCTGCATCCCTAAAAGCATCTACATCATGGATGCCCTCTACACCCAAGGCAAAGAAGGGAGCTATGATTGATCTTCACATGTTAGATGGCAAGGCATATGATGTTACGATGAAAAAAGGGAATCAGTGAGTTGTTTTGGGAAAGAGAGGGGGGATGGAATGAGGAGGCGTCTCTCATGCAAAATACGGGAGTAAAAGATCTGGAACTAGTGGATTTTTTTTATTGCCATGGAAACCTTCATTTTGCATGCTATTTTGTAACCTCAAAATTTCATCCAATCAACTATTGTGGAAACATATCCTACTATGGTTTTAGATTACCATGTGAATGTCTAATTTCCATGGAAATGCCATGGTAACAGCATAATGTGGATAAACTAAATAAAAGATGAATTGGCCTCTTGCTGTAACTTTGCCGGCCATGGAATTTAAAACTTCATATTAAAATCTAACATGTCATATGATACTGAAACCATATTTCACAAAGGGAAACTTGTTTCTTTCCATTATTTTGGCATATGTTGCATTATTCTTGAATTACATGAAAGAGTTTTATTTTGCAAATTGGGATAGCATTTGCATATTTGTGAGTCTCTCAAACTCATGCATCTTAGTTGCATCTATTAGTTTCTTTTTGCCGACAAATTAATCATTCTGAAGGCTTAAAATACAATATAGGATATCAGTTATGCATTGGTATGATACGTACTGCCATATGCCTCTATATCAATTCATAGCTTGCTGTTTCAAGGTGGTACTGCTGGGTATTTTCGATGGTATAGGGCTTGGTATAAGAGGGTAATACTACGGTGTGGTCATTTTTCAATCCTTGATCATTCTTTTCCATGTAAGCAAAAGGAAAAAAAAAAATCAAATCTTTATCCTCTTTTCATGTCCTCACTTTTGTAATTAAACTTTTCTATCATCTTGTTATAAAAATCAACTTAAGACAAGTTGATATCTTGCTCCATTCAGACGAACCATGATTGGAGCCTATATTTTGATCACCAAACCTCACATCCATGTCCATCATCCCTTCCCTTTATATGTGAAGGAGATTATATTTACATATAGGTACTATTTGTTAACTATTTTATAGAGATGTATTAAAAAAATAATTTGATTATTTAACAAACTAAATATTAAAATCTCCATCACAATTTTTAAATTTCAATTTTGTTATAGACATGCATTATATGTGCCTAGTTGCTAGTATGGGTTATATAATTAATTCTAAAGCTATCTCACTGATTGTACATGGGGGAGATGGGGCTTGGTAGCAGATTACTAGTTTCCGTTATATGGTAATAAAGTAAGTTTGTTGGCATGACTTCTTACTCGAGTTTGACATGCTGCTGGAGCCCACAAGGAGAATTAAGTGACTGATATGCTAGGCCGATAGATGGAATTGGCAAGGGTGTGCCAACCCCAAGTGACCCTTCACGACTGCATCCGAAAAGAGATAGAGGACACTATGGTGCAAGGCTTATTGAAGTTGGCTGCTGAAGGGAAAACGAGAAAGTGTTGGGTCAAGGATGGGATCCTGTACACCAAGGGCAACCAAATGGTAATGCCTAACTTGGGAACCTAAGGAAGGAACTATTGAAGGAGTGCCATGACACCAAATGGGCAGGCCATCCCGGGCAGCGGAGGACAATGGCTTTGTTGGAGGCTACATACTGCTGGCCGAATTTGTGGGTGATGTGGAGAATTCCCTTATTTATAATAAACAACCTTACTTATTTAGAGCATGACTTCATCAAAATTCTTGAGCATGGAGATGAGAAAGCAATGATCTCTTTCAGTTCAAGATCTCCCATGCCATTATTTTTAAAGAAAAAACCTCTTTTGAAGTTGATATGGTACCACACAAGATTCAAACATTTCTTTAAAGTATGAAAAATCTTCTTGTCAAGAATTCTCGTGGGACTAAGATGACCATGCTTCTGACCCTGGTCATTATAGATGTAAAGTCATGACTAATAACTTGATAACATAGCAGTATTGAGGAGGTGAGATAATTGGGCTGTCACATGCTATTGCGTTAGAAAAATAGGAAGGAGAAGTCATAAATGCTTTTCCATATGAATTTGTGGAGACTTCTGCTATCTGGAGGAAAGTTAAAACTAAACTTGTTGGTGGGAAAAGAAGAAGAAGAAGACAAGAAAAAGGGGGAAACTCATATGAAATATAATCTTATCAATTAGTCTTAACAATCCTATCTAGTGACGAGCATGGGCATCTTCAGAACCTTGGAAATCAACAGATTAACTACTGTTGTTTCAGTTGTTCATAATTTGTCTCTTCGAATTTTTTCCAAAGATAATTACTGATACAGTGAAGAATTTTTATATTGTTATGATGTTGAAAAAAGATGCCTCTGGACATTTGGATCTTAAGGTTCAAAAGACCTAGGAAAGAGATTGGACATTTTTTAATTTTAAATAAACATCACCAGTTTTTCTGTTTACTTGCCAAAACCTAAATAGCATTCCATCCTCACTATAGCCGCTAGCTTCTGTATCCATTATACTTTTGAGGTTTGATTTGCATTTGCTATCACTGGCATTTCTTTTTCTTAGAAATGCTCTCACTATATTGACCAATTGCTATTTATCAGTTTTATTTTGTCCATTTCCAATCTACATACATCCACTGTTAAGTTTAGGAGGAGGGGCCACCTGGGTTGTCTTCACTGTTTGCATCAACTTGTAGCTCAAGTGTCCTCCATTTCTTATCCTTGCACCTCTCATCCTAGCTTTAGAAAGCTGTCGTTTTATTCATTTATTTTTGCTGACATTTCTTTCTCAGCACCCTGCATCTGCTAGTGCCATGTCCTCTATACAATGCTATTCTCCTCATCTCTCTCTCTCTCTCCCCTTGATGAGATAGAAGAATGTGAATATAACATGAAATTTTATTTAGGATAGAATAGATTCCTAACAGTTTCTACTGTAACTTTTGATTGTCCTTACAGAAGTTTGAAGTCTAGGATTCTAATTACAGAAGGGAAATAAAAACGAAGTAGAACAGCTAGTCTGAATTATGAATAGTTTATTACGTAACTCTCAATGAACTTGGTGGGGCTTACCAATATTTTGATCAAATCACCCCCTCTAATAGCTGTACCTTAGGTTTTACTCATGCTAAAGGGCGTTCAATTTTCAGATGAGATGGTGACAGACTTTTGGGGCTGCTTAGTTGGCAGGTTTTGTTCAAAGAGATTTATCCAAACTTAGAATGGATGAGCTTTGTGAAAATAGTGTTCGGTTGCTTTGCATGAAACCTGTTCTGCAAAACCAGGCATGTCAAACCTGGCTAAATTATTTTTTTGGGGAACAAATGCCTTTTGGCTTCATATAACTTTTTACTGTTATTATTTGTTCCAGTAAAAGTCACAGACATCCAAACAACACAACCTTTCCATCCACTTCTGGTTGTGGAGCCATTTGCTCAATACAATTTCTTTTTGGCTTTTTTCTAATTGATGCCTCATAAAATCCAGAGTCTCCAGAGGCAAGAGTTGAAACAAAGGAGAGTGATGCCATCGACACTGTTCCTGAAGCTGAAACAAAGGAGAATGATGCCATTGATGCTATTCCTGTAGCTGAAAGAAAGGAGACTGATACTATCAATGCTATTCCCAAAGCCGAAACTTCTTTAGATGAGATATTGTTGACTGAACCAGCAGGGACAGCATCAAAGTTAAGTGGAGCAAGCGATGATAGTGGGCAGAAAGAAGGAGAGGTATGATAATGATATTTTAGTAGTTATTCTGTTTATCACTTCTCTCATCCCATGAACTACTATGATATGCGAGGGCTTTGCATTTATGTTTTCTCCAAATTTGGATGATCATACTTGGTAACCTTGGGATAATAAGAAAAAGAGTCATTGCCAATAATGAACATAAGGTAAATACTTGAACTTTGTGAAGTATCATGATTTTTAGCTTGCTTTGTATTAATTTGTGGTTGATGTTAGCGAACAAAACCCCTTATTTTCTCAAAAGCTTGTATTGTTGCATGTTTAATAGATCTGATTTAGCACCGGCATCTGTTGGAGTTCTGTTTGCACATCTTTTTCATAAATCATTTACCCTCAGCTGCTTTAGGTTATTGTGTTAATGGTGTCCGCTTCCTTGTCTGCAGGTCTGGGCTCTTGTTGGTGGGGGTGAGGAGATTGTAAATCACTTTTATGAACTTGTCCCTGATATGGCGATTAACTTTCCTTTTGAGTTGGATAGATTCCAAAAGGAGGTAGGGGCCTAATTATGCTACACTTTCAACTCCACATAGCCTCATAGCAGTGGAGGATAATTTTGAGTATTGCATGATAACTTCTAACCTAGATGGTTCACCACTTTATCATCTCTGATAGAAAGATAAATGGAATTGCTAAAGATATGTGATTGATAGTGCTAATCTACATTACTGTTGCCTAAAGTTTTAGGAAATGATTGCACTAGAGAAAGTGTTATCTACCACTTTCATTATAAAGTGGTGGAATATCTACTACTTGGTATGGACAGGGCTAATGCCTCATGGAACCAGGAGGAGACTTAAAAAGGAGAGAGGGCTTCTGGTTAATAATTCAAAGAAGCGAAAAAAATTAAGATGAAAGTTGTGATACAAAATTTTAAAAGCACAAATGTGTAATGGAAGTACGACATAATATCAGAGAATCATCTAAAAATTTTGATAAATAAGTGGATAAGGCTTGTTAATTAAGATTGTGGTTATGGTTTATGGTTTACTCATTTTTCTAGGCCTTTTGATAAACCATCTTTCTTCATGATCCCATGCTTTCTCTCTTTTCCCTTCTGTATTAAACATGGGTTTCAACATGTTGCTTGCTGATCTTTCATGTTTTGAAATTTTACTGTTTCCTGCCTAATTAACTGAATTGTCCGACTTCGCATTAATAAATATTTTGTACATATAATATTTGTAATAAGCCAGGTTACACCATATAATTTTTTTCCCTTCTTTTCCTTTTATACAGTCAATTCCTTTTAAATATAATCTCTGTTTGTAGACGAGATAAGATTGACAATTTGGAAACTAGTTGTTAGGATTTATATTTTGGAAGTAGCCATGGTTCTATAAGATACAAGATTACCATAAGGCTTGTAATGAGCATGTAAGGGCCAAAACAATACTGGCTTATCTAATCATAATTATTCGTTTATCTTGAAAGTAGTATTTTTCATTTGCGACTTTGTTAGCACATGTGACATATGTTAAATAACTGTTTTTTTTTTCCATTGAATGCAGGCTATATATTATCTTGAGAAGGGTGACTCTGTTTTTGTAGCAGCACATACTTCAGCTGGAAAGACAGTTGTTGCAGAATATGCATTTGCTTTAGCATCAAAGGTATACCTTTAAATTTCATATTCAATGGCTGATTACTTAGCTATATTTAAGTTGTTC
This sequence comes from Phoenix dactylifera, assembly GCF_009389715.1. Classification (NCBI taxonomy): domain Eukaryota; kingdom Viridiplantae; phylum Streptophyta; class Magnoliopsida; order Arecales; family Arecaceae; genus Phoenix; species Phoenix dactylifera. The sequence goes on along the minus strand of NC_052403.1, from coordinate 646,666 downwards.
AATCTGGCTTATGGAATTTGCCTTTATGAACATCTGAAGTTATAATCTGACCATTGAATTGAATTATCTTTGAGACTTGAGGTGATGTATATTCACATCAACCCTTACAATTCTATTCTGTATGTTGCCTTTTTCGAATGAAGCATACTTATCTGGCGCTATGTGCTGCTCGATGTTCATGCTGATTTTGTAAATTATATATTTCATATGCCTCTGGTTGTTAAAGATGCTCCTGTCTTGCAGCATTGCACACGGGCTGTCTACACTGCTCCCATTAAAACCGTAAGCAACCAGAAGTACAGGGATCTTTGCGGCAAGTTTGATGTAGGTCTTCTTACCGGAGATGTAAGCTTAAAGCCAGAGGCATCTTGCCTCATCATGACTACTGAGATATTAAGGTCAATGCTTTACAAGGGAGCTGATATTATTCGTGACATTGAATGGGTAATAGTTTGAGTCTGATTTTTCACTCCTTTATGATTTATTATTTTTATGGACAGTAGAGTTTTAATATGTTTCAGTAACTTCTCTGTGTCTAAGAACCATGGAGTTTTTCTATTAAAATTTGGTTTTTATTGTTGAATAAACAGGTTATATTTGATGAAGTGCATTATGTAAATGATGTTGAAAGAGGTGTTGTCTGGGAAGAAGTTATAATCATGCTTCCAAGGCATGTCAACATTGTCCTCCTTTCAGCAACGGTATGTACTAACATTGTGGATTCACAGATTTGTCTACCTAATCAAAATGACCTAAATAAGGACTTCTGGGGACTCCTTGATTCACCAAAAATAGGGACTTCTTGAATGCTTTCCTATCGACTGTTCCAGTTGATTAATGTACTACATGAAAGTGAATAGATGTGACTTCCATTATCTCATGCAAATGATGGAGGATTTGAGACTCAGGTAGTTGGTACTAACTTGTCATAGGGAATGATGGAATAATGAGGCTTCTATTAACTATTTGTTTTGCCGCCTAAGATATTTTTTTCTTTATTATGGATCAATAATAGAAGATGGTACATTGAAGGTAAAATTTTTTTCCACATATTAAGCTGGTTTTGAAGAGAACTTAAACTACACTCCACTATCCAAAGAACAAAAACTTCCACCCACCAATAAAAAAAGAAAAAAAAAGGAATACCTCTTCATTTCATTGTTTCAAATTTTTATTTTATCTGCTATTGCTTGTTACATTCCTGATGAGGAAGGGGAATAAATTTCTTTGTTATGTTGTAATTTTCTTTTTGTACTGTATTTCACCAGAGGAGTACCTTTGGAGTTATACTTATGGATATGATGGCATCACCCCAGAATTGCCAAAAATATTTGCATTGCTACCCTAATGATGGATGTATATGCAAAGGGTAAAGTTAACTGTATTCTATAAGATAAAGCTAACATCCAAGTTGTTCTTATAAAATTATGGACTCTTTGGCACAAGTGGATTCTCTCTTGAGTCCACACTATTCTTGCATGCTTGTAGAAACATATGATTACTTGCTAACTTGAAAAGCCCATGGATCATAACTAAATTGTAAAATCTTGCATTCAACAATTCACAGAATCATAAAATTATTAACAGCTGGTCCTATTGTTCCTAATAAGTAAGATCCTTTGCTTTTTTTGATGGATATATATTTTGCTACTTAGATTTTTATCTGATTATGTGCCTTTTGAGATAATTTCTGCATTAACTAAGATTTGGTAGCATTATTTAGGTCCCAAACACAATGGAATTTGCAGACTGGATTGGTCGGACAAAACAGAAGAAGATCCGTGTTACTGGGCAAGTATCAACTCATGTTTCTTTGCATGCATTGTTTACCCATATCTAAACTTTGCCGTTCTTGTTTTTCTATGACCACTACCTTTTTCTCTACCTGTTTCCTATCCTATATCTCCATGCTTAGAATAACACAAAAAAAAGTTCCTTAAAAAAATTGTCAGCTTGTGTTTTAAGTTATTTCTTTGCCTTATGCTATGTGTTGCCTATCAGGACCACAAAGAGACCAGTTCCTCTTGAGCACTGCTTGTTCTATTCTGGAGAATTTTACAAAATATGTGAGGGAGATTCCTTTTTGCCTCAGGGACTGAGAGCAGCTAAAGATGCCTATAAGAGGAAAAGTTCTAGTACTGTTGGAGGCAAATCTGGAACAAAATCAGGGCCTCCAACATCCCTAGGCGCAACTCAAGTTAGGCAACCTGATAATTCTGGTCGAGGTAAAATTCAAAAACACTCCAAACATCGAGTGGTCGACAATCTTTCGGGGACTAGTGGAGGTCACCAAAACAGTTGGGGATCACGGAGATCAGAGTCATCATTATGGTTGTTGCTAATAAACAAGCTTTCGAAGAAGTCCCTTTTGCCTGTATGTATGGAGTATGCTTTCTCATGTTATATCTAACAGCAAAATTTCCGAATTAATGAAATTTCTTTTCTTAAATATTTTCATCAAATTCTCTTTTAATTTATCCTGATTTCATACCGAGCCATTATTTGTACGAACCTATAATAATTTTTGTGAATTATTCACAATTTTGTTGAATATTCTTTTTTAATCACCAGCAACTGAAAGCTTAGCTGGTTGGCACCTACCTCTCCCAGTGAGAGGTCTCTGGTTCAAACCTGAACGGTGGTGAATAACCACCATATTCTCAAAAAACAAAAAGAGGGAATAATCTTCTCTAATCCCTGACATTCTTCCATGTTTCTCCCAAGGTTTTTTCCCCTCAAAAACTTGAGAACTTTCATCCCTGCTGAAGCTGCGAAGTAATATTGAATTTGTTATCATTAGTAATACCCTAACTATGTCCCATCTATTGCTTTAGCTTGTTTCCAGTTAGGATCATGCGCAAGTTTTACATCTGATGATTTCGAACCTCTTTGACGACTGGATGTTTCTATGCCTTTAGATTGTCAAATTTTTTTTTTATGCATTTCGGATTGTGGATATCTTCCTCTGCTTGTAATTATAATCTGAACTAGCTTAATATGCAAAACTATGGAGTGAAGGTTACCTATATTGTTTATGCTTGCAAGATTTGTACAATCCAATTCTTTTGCAGTTCTGAACATTTATTTGAATGTTTGGCATGGTATTTTTAGGCTGTTATATTCTGCTTCTCGAAGAATCGATGTGATAAATCAGCAGATAACATGACTGGAATGGACCTTACAAGTAATTCTGAGAAAAGTGAAATTCGTGTCTTTTGTGATAAGGCTTTTTCACGCCTAAAGGGATCTGACAGGAACCTACCACAGGTAAACCTTTGCTCCTTATTGTTGTGCTATAATCAATTTTAATTGGATCTTGACATTTAGCAAACCATGTGGATGCCTTTTGCAGGTTGTCGGAGTGCAAAACCTATTACGTCGAGGGATTGGTGTGCACCATGCTGGACTTCTTCCTATTGTAAAGGAAGTTGTTGAAATGCTCTTTTGTCGCGGCGTGATTAAGGTTGATTTTCACCTGGCCCTTTAGTTTCTTTTCATGATCTTAGACCTCCAGTTTACTGTGGCACTGATTTGAAGGGCATTGCATGTATCAGTGCTTTGCATGGTTTCACTGATGATGCTATCAACAAATGAGGGCTGTGCCCTGGACCTTGTTACTTTTATTGCAGTTGTTGTGGATTGTTTAAAAAGTCTAAACAGAGAACAAAAAGAAAAAAACATAATTATATATGAAATTACCAATCGATGATAAAATGTATAGAATGAATATTGATTATTTAAATATCAGCAATATAAATATAGTTGGAGGTAAATCGGTATGGTCTGACCTCCCATCTACCTTGAAGCTTGCTTCATCAGCTCCTCTCTTGCCAAAGTTGCCTTGGCCAAGAACTTAGACCAACTTCAGGGGGTGGTTGTGTAGTTGAGAGCCAGTTATGAAATGAACTTTAGTGAATCATGAGTTCATCCACAAAGTGAGGTCCAATTGATATGTCTAAGCTTTGTTAGTTGTCAATGGAGTTATAGTCAAGGTTCGTCGAACCGAACTGGTACCGAACCGGAAGTGTTGGTTCACGGACCGGCACACCCTAATTTATATTTTTTTGTAGTTATCTTTCTTTTTGATTTTTTCTATAAATTTAAGCCTAATTTGATTTTTTTTGTTGTTTGTGATGTCTTTTTGATGTTTTTTGATGTTTCTATGATTCCGGTATAAGCTAGATGATGCATCTTATTGCTTCAAAATGATACAAATCATCAAATGAACAACATAAAATATCCTCAAATCAAGATACGATCAATTCATGGTATGTTGAACCGGCCCGTATTAGCCGGTTCAGCTCGTACCGGACCGGTCCGGTTCAAGCGTGGAAAATGGTTTATGCCCTAAAGAGGCCGAAACCGAGCAATACAAGCTCGGTACCGGTGCGAACCAGACACCGGTCCCCGCCCTCGGGGCAGCATGCTCTCGCAGTGTGAGCTGGGAACCGCGCCTGCGCGCGATTCTTCGGGGCAGTGCGGACACATTTAATGCCACTCTGTGGCATTTAACGCGGCATGCGCACGTTCGCGAGCGTTTTTTCGTGTGCGCTGTGCGTTGGCTGGTTTGGTATTAGTTCAAACCTGTTTGGTAGGTGACCGGTACGCCTACCAGTACTGGTACAGCGTACCTTGAATCAATTACATACTTTTAAAGTCCAACAAATATACATAATGATTTCTAAAATTGGATCGAGTGGCGATGCCTGTCGTAGATATCCGGATCATCACCATAGTCGGGAGGCACATCAACCTATCCTTCTAATCAAGCGGCGTTGTAGTCTTGTATACTCATCTCATAAGGAACGTGTGCCGGATTATAAGCACTCTCGGATCTCTCACTGAAGCTCTGACTATGAGAAGCGTCTTCTGATTGATAATACAGTTGTGGAGCAGCTCATCCGAATATGCCGGCAGCAAAATCCGACCTGTGAGATGCTTCGGACTGCATAGGATAGTAGCCACCGGAAGATGCCTCAGATGTACCATATCTACATCCGTATCCATATGGGTCATAGGCTGTCTGTGGCTGCGGATAATAAAATCCGGTATATGACTTTGAATCTGATACGTTTATGAATTCTACTCCACGTGCGAGGTCATCTGCAGCTGCATCGTGTCCTCCCGAACGACCTCGAGAAGCCCGTCTTCTATATGCAATTGTATCCTTGCGGGCTCTACCAGATCGTGCACCATGGTAGGAGACTGGATCAGCTCAGTTTGGGCTGAACCAAACCGGGCTGAACCGGCCAGTTCGGCTCGGTTCAGCAATTCTTGGTTATAGTTGAAAGACTTCATTGAGATATTAAATTTGTAAATAATGCAACAATAGTTTAATAGAGAATAGTTGCTTGTTCCAAAACTTTTAAGGCATTAGTTAAGGGACTTTTGGATTTTTATATGATTATATAACTACTAGAATATGCTCTTCTCTTTCTATAGATGACCATCCTTTTTTGCCTTCATATGCAATGTTATTGCCTAAGCATTCATATCTCGACTGTACTGGTATTGACTATAGTTCACCATCTCAGTATCAGACTTGGTATCGATATCATCCTATTACTGTGTCATGCCCAGTACGGTGCCTATTCGGCAATACTGATACTCGGCATGCCCTCGGTATCATGTACCAGTTTGGTACCGGTACGGTACGGTCGGTACATACCGCTATTGATCGGCACAACTAAGGTATGGTGTATTGATTTGGCCCCTCGAGTCGGAAATGAAGTAAACTACTCAAAATCGGGCGGTTTGGAGTGGTACTTGTGCGAATCGCACAGTTCGCACTCGTACGACCTTGGTACCAAGCCCGTTCGCCTGCGCTTGCACCCTGCGTGCGTTTGGTACGGCCCTCGCGTGCCCTGCACGTGAGACCCCCTCTCTCAGTGACGCAGTCATATAACCCCTCAATAATCGAGAGGCATTCAGAACCCCTGCAAGAGGTTTTCAGCACCCCCCAACTTGTCACACCATTTTTTTAAAAAAAGAATGAAATAACCCAAATCTAGCCATTTCAGTGGATTTCAGCCTGAGATCTTGTTGAAATCAGGTAATGCAGCTCCTCACTTCTTTTATATATATTTTTTTAATTTTGAGGCCAAAATTGGCCGTAAATTAAAAAAATAGGAGGCCATGTTAAAATTTTTTTATTTGGTGTCATTTAATGATAAGTTAAATCTAGGGAAGATCGACACGATGACACCAAGATCATAGTTTTTTTACTGAATCTGTAATTTTTAAATAAAAAATATATTTTTTGATTAAAAAAATTTAAAAATAATATAAAATTTAAAAAATTGTTGTAAAATCAGAATCATGTAGGGGTATGAATCTTATTTTGATAAAAATGTCATATCATTTTATTTAAGTTTGGACTCGATCATGTGAATAAAGACAAGCCCAAATTTGAATAAAATTCACAAAAAAGTAGCCTTCCATGCATACCCACGGGCTGTGGCATGTAGGATACTGCATGGATCTAAGCTCAAAATTATTTTATGAATTATTTATATTTAATAATTATTTCTAACTTAAAAAAATAATATAAGGAATTATGGAAAATCTGTACTATGTATAGGTAATTTAAAAGTATTTTCTGAAGTAGAAAACATATTTTTTCTCAGCACATTGAAATTTTACTACTTTTCAAAAAAATATTTAAATAATGATATGTTGAAATAATAATAAATGCAGCATTCCTATTATGGTTCTGCATTTTCTGAATTAAAATAAAATATCTAGATAATTTTAGTTAAATATTGGATTACTGTAAAAAATAATTAAAATTATTTAAGTGAAAAAATATAAGAATTAGCATTACATGTAGTTAATAACCTAAATATCAGTTAACATAAAAAAAAAAAATTGACATGTGTTCAATTCACTTGTAGAAATAGATCCATCTAGGAAAGAGTCGAAGCATAACATCCGCTGAGATCATGGTTTCATGCTCTCGGGCCAACACCACTAGAGATGCAATTGGTGTGACATAGAGTTCAAAAGGGATGGGGTAATTATGCTAGAGCAGCATCTTGCTTGTGGTTACATTGATATATCGATTTTCGGAAATGCCTCCAAAAGTTCGGCAGCTGATGAAGAAGCACTTTATTGTTTCAAAGCAACGAAGGAGAGAGCTGCCCAGAAGAGAATGAAGATGGATTGTCGTGCAACAGAGCTACCTTCCTATCACTCCAAACTGTCAAAGGGCTTCGTTCCATATGACGAGGTGGCATAGATCGAGGCCGCCATCCAAGCGAGCTTGGATGACCAATGGCAGCTAGAGGAGGTGGCCGAGTATAAGGCTCGGTTTGGATCCTTATAATACAAGTCAGGCTTTGATTCTGGGGCATGCAGGTCGGAGTTCTGGAGGATCTCCTTAGTCAGGGAGACCGTCAGTAGAGGTGGGAGGAGCATAGCACCTACATTGGGAGTTTTCGACAGTAGGGACCACAAGAACTCCTATAAAGGGACACTATCTACAATCTTGATCCACATGCCTTCCCTAGCAGGACGTGGAGCAACAGTCGATTGATACCATGCTGGTCAAGGATAAGAGAGGTTTAAGTGCATCGAACAGCAGTGGAGCTGAAGTATAATGATCCGCTCCACAACAATTTTTTCCAAGATGATGAGGATCCAATGATTGGTTGGCTTGAGAGCCAGTAGCGGCAGCTAGAGCTCGACAAGCCAGGATAGCCTCCATGACAAGCTAGCATTGTAGCCAACAAGGCTAGGATGGATGCAGAGCAATGGACATAATATAACATCTTATGCTCACATCTAGTAGATTAGACAGAGAGGTTAGTGGGGAGCCCATTGTTATATGATTCCATATCCGAGACATCCTTCCAGCACTTTAATCAAGAGATGCTCAAACAAGGCCACCATGCTATCCGGTCTAATTAGTCAGGAGGGCAAGGTTGATCCTTGCAGCAGAGCGAGGCAAGGCAGGAAGGAAAGCAGTTGGGAAGAAAAGCAAAGGCAAGGCCCTATTGGGGAGAGAGTGGAGAAGGTAGATTCAAATAACAGGGAGCCCTCACAATCATATAGGAGTAGCAATGATGATGCATCTGATGCCCAAGGAGGATGTTAGACCACCGTGAATAGCTGACAATGCGAGGGTGGTCTTCGATTTACTAGAGAGTTCTAGTTCACTCATGCCCGCAGGATAGGGGCCACGTTGCACGATCGAGAGACCGTAAGGATATGATTGCATACAGAAGATAGGTTCTTCGAGGTCGTGGTGGATACAAGGTTGTTGCAGATGATATATCATGTGAGGTAGGATTCCTCGACTATCAAGTTTAGAATCCTATACTGGATCTTATTACCTACAGGTCAGCTATTTCTCTTATGGATATGGTGTTTCATACATGCCATCCTCTAGAGGCTATTATCCTACAGAGCTTGAAGCACCTTACGGGTCGGAATTGGTTGTCGGCCTATTCGGATGGGTTGCTCCACAACCACAATATCAGGTAGATACTTCTCGCAGAGCGACACTGTCATCCATAGCACATATAGGGACTGTCTAGGCTACGTATTTTATGGCGGCCTGACGAGCTTATAGGACCGGAGGGCCATGTAGATAAAAAAATTGGGCCGAACCTCTTGCATACAAAGATGACCCCGACATCTACGAGAGATATGGCTACTCCACGAGATTTTAGATATCGATATGTACTTAAAGTAACTTTATATTTTGTTTTTAATGATTTTCTTTATGAATATAATGATTTATGTACTTTAATTACATTTATCATTGAAATTGTAGTCATTTGGTAAATAAAAGGCATGAAAAAGAAACAACACATGAAAGAACATCAAAACACCTCAAAAACATCAAATTAATATTTAAATCACTCAAAATCTCTATCAAAATCTTTATAAAGCATCATTAAATATAAAAAAAACTTTGAAAAAAATTGCGTACCTGTTCAGAATCGGCACCCTTAGCTATATCGAGTATCGGTACGATACCAAATTGGTACCATATCGAACTGGTGGCTGACGATACAGGGCTCGGGACCAGTTCAACCTACCTTGGGTATGGTGAACCATGACTATCGACCCTGTATCACACCCTATATTGACCCATAATGGCATGGGGATATCGTTTGGTTTAGCGAACCATGAGTGTTATGGATGGTGTACTGTGTCTTATGCTGTACTGGTACAGGGACATGCCATGAGATTTAAGAGCTTGTGATGGCCCCATTATAGTGGTTGCTACATGCTAATGATTAGTAGTCCTTGTAATTTAGAGTTTTATATATTTGTGTATTTAAATAGTATTAATAAGTAAATTATTATGCATTTGATGTTGCCTTATGTTGAATTTATTTCTTGGTCAAGTTCTTCCATGCATCTATTGTCAAAATGGTGTAAGACCATAATTTAAGAGTATACCCACCCACAGACGGGTTTCATCTCTGTCAGATTTGTCTGGTCTTTGTTGCACATGACTACATCTGTTTGTTTCATTTTTTTTCAGATAGCTCTTTTATTCATGCTATCTGACATTCTCATATCGGACCTGCTTATATGACATTTACATACTGATTCTCATCTTTGTTTAACTGGGGACATGTACATGTACGGGAAGCCCTTTTGACGTCAATGTTTTGCTCACTGCAAGTAATCTGCTGGTATTCAGCATTATCTCATGATTGCTGTAAACAATGGATTTAATTGTAATCACTTGGTCGAGTCTCTTTGTTTTTGATTTTAATCGAGCCTTATTTTGTTTTCTCCCTCCAAAAATTGCAATTATCTATTTTGTTTTGCTTCAGTTTATTGATAAGCCTTTTTAGGCCAAGTTTAGCCCTTGTATGCTTGGTCTTCCTTAAACAAATTATCAAGCATTTATTTATTATATTACTATTGTCATTGTTGTCGTCATCGTTGTTGTCATCATAGAGATTTTGCATTTTAATATTCTTCACAAAGGGACAGATTCTCCACAAGTTCTCGTGGTTGAATCCTTTCTAGTAATTGATGTATGTTAAGCTGCTTCTCTGAAAAGTATCAACCTTCTATTCTCATTCAATACTACATCATTTACAAACACAAGTAGCATGGAATATGAGACTTGCTAACGGAAGAATTAAGCAAAGAAATTAGTTTACTGCTGCATCACTTTTTTGGTCTCTTCTGTATGAAATTTTCTCGAATTAATGTATTTACGGATACAGTATAATTTCTTATTTTGCTTTATTTAGTTTGTTATATCTTGTTGCTAAGAGTTAATTTTGTTTGTGTGACTACTGGTTGGCCATCAATAATCTTTCTGTTTATTTGACATTTATACAGGTGTTATTCTCCACTGAAACATTTGCAATGGGAGTTAATGCCCCAGCAAGAACGGTAAGTTTTCCTGTTAAATATTTATTGGTTTTGATAGGGGTTAGTTCTTCATTCTTTCTGTCATCTTTTGTGGCATTACTAGATTAAGTAGGTATCCATTTATTATCAGCTGGGCAATTATTTGAGATTGAAAGAAAAAAATTAATGGAGTTCTCTCAAAGAAAAAGAAACAAAACTATAAATTGGAAGGTACTAGCGTAATGCTCATCTTGTCATCTTGCTAGTGGTACTATGGAGCATTTGTTATGATTATTTGGAAAAGGTGTCATTTCACGAAACAATGTTTCTCTTCCATTGAATTATCTGATCTCCCTGTTTTTTTTTTTTTTGTACTTCGTATGTTGGGAAAACTAGTTTAATGCTTAATCAGTGGTTTAACTGAACACCTCTACTAGATTTAAACTTCATGTACTTGTCCATCTTGTAGTTTCCATTGCAAATTTGGTGGTAAATGATCATGTTAGTTATCTGCAGTATGGTATTAAAAGAACATAAGAAATATCTAGGTAGAGCATGGCTAACTCTTTCCTGAGGTAGTAGTCATTAACTTTGGCTGTTTTAGATTAACATACTTTCATTAAAAAGCAACAGGGCAAACAACAGTGAATTATTGTTTCTGTTTGCCTTTGCATCTGCTTAATGCTTCTTATGTTTGCTTCACAATGCAATAACTGGAAGAATCCAAATTAATTTGTTTATATTAAGGCTTATTTTAATAAAGATACTCTCACTACTCCTTTATGATGCCATTCATGAATGGAGATGTCCACATTGTTTCACTCTTATGGACAGACTGTTCTGAAATGCAAGTGTGTTGTTTTATAGTTTTCATGTCAATAGATTTGTCTTTGTTTGTCTTCGTAAACATAATATTGTGAGAAATGGTAATGCAGCTGTAACCTAATTGTTGTTCTCAAAATTTAATAGGTTGTCTTTGATGCATTGAGAAAGTTTGATGGCAAGGAATTCAGAAAGTTGCTTCCTGGGGAATATATTCAAATGGCTGGACGTGCTGGCAGGAGAGGACTGGATAAGATTGGTACAGTTATTGTTATGTGTCGTGATGAAATTCCAGAGGAGAGTGATTTGAAGCATGTGATGGTTGGAAAACCAACTAGACTTGAATCTCAGTTTAGATTGACTTATACCATGATTATGCATCTTCCTTCGTGTTGAAGAATTAAAGGTACTATAAAACTTAGAATGATGTTGTTGAACTTTCTGTGCATTTTTTTATCCAAATAAAACATCAAGCCAAGACATGATTTCTTACCATTATTAATGACTAGATGGTAAGTCAAGCTATGAGAATGTTGTCTAGGCACTCAGGCATAAGTCAATATGTAGTCGTGGACACTTGTATTCCTAATTTTTGGGTTGAAGTTGAAAATCCTACTGTTTGGTTACTTAAGCAATTATGCTTGTTTTGCTTGGTACTAGAGGGGACATGTTGGGGTGTATTGCCTCATTGATTGGGTGAATAACTAGTCTTAATGCCCATAGGGCAGTTTGCACAGAAGGTTAAATTGTTAAGTAATTTGTTGCTGCCAATCATGTGCCATGAGGATTGCCTCTCTAGTATCCTGTCCTATTAATCTTTGTTAATTCTGTCCAGTTTGCATGAAATTCTAATTAAGCAAGAGCTATAGAAATAAAAACAAGTCTGTCAGAGAAGAGTGGCTAAAGATATTCCATTAGAGAGAATTATTTTCTCCCAGTTAAGATTTCTCAATGCTTGAGCAGCGTCCCAGTAAGAGAAGGATGGCTTGCTGTATGTTGGATTGAGATGACCTTTGTCCATTACCTTCTTTGCTGTTCCTTTATTCATATTTTACCTAATTTACTATGATATGAAGAAAATTTTACACCAATAAAAATCAGCTATCAAAACAACATGCTATCATAGATAGAGCAATCAAACGTGGTGTAAAATGCAATTGTCATGATGGTTGGTGCAGGTAGAAGACATGCTGAAGAGAAGTTTTGCTGAGTTTCATGCTCAGAAGAACTTGCCGGAAAAAGAAAGGCTTCTTTTGCAAAAGCTACGTCAAACTACTAAAAGTATTGAGTAAGTTAAGATTCTGTGATGTACTTTTGATTAGGATGTCAATCATTTCTGTTTGGGAGTTAAACTTAGACTTGGCAGAACCAAATATGCTATTTGACCAAATGCACCAAATTGTTAGTGGAAGAGAAGTTTTTAAACTAGGATTTAAAATTCTGAAAAGTACAGCATGCTTTATATCTGTTATGCTTAACGACGGATCACTGTTGAACTTGTTCTGTTTGTACTTATTTCAACATCTCATCTCGGATTCTTTTAGCTGTTCTCTTATTTTATTTGTTATACATAACTGAATGTCTTTTCATCTTTTATGTAAGACCCTTTTTTCATATGGATAACTGTATGCTTTAACCATGCATCCTTTCAGTCACCATGGTAATAGATTTGTTTGTCTCTAATGCATTTGGTCTATAGAGAATGTGAGTTAAGAAGCACCGAATGCAGGTAAAGTTGCCACAGAAATATGCCTGGGAATCTAAAGAATACAAATCTGGTCTATCTTGTTGCTAATAATATTTGTATTGTATAATTATGATTCATATACGTATATAGTGTTGTATAATTTCAGACATGCATACAGTGAAGTACTATGAAATATCCTAAGATGGTTGAATTAGGTCACCCTAAACATATATTGTTAAAATTTTTTGAATGGGATATGATATCCTGTGTTCAATAAATGGCTGTTATGGTTTTACTAATCTTATTATGATTATACTTCCATAATATAGTCTTTCCAAGCATTACTGTTTATGTGTCAGATGTATAAAGGGCGAACCTGCTATTGAAGAATATTATGAGATGGCATCAGAAGCAGAGTCACACAGAGAACATATAGCACAGGCCCTATGCAGTCGCACTCTGCTCTGCAATTTCTTTCACCTGGAAGAGTGGTGGTTGTCAAATCACAGTCAGTAAGTTATTTCATGCAATTCTTTCTCTGTCATGAAGCATTTCAATCTATTTCATTTCCATGAAAGAAGAAAATTTCACCCAATCCATGTAGAGACAGAGGTATGTCATATGCTGTCCCTTAACAAAATTGAAACTGTTATATCCTTCAACTTTGATTCCCATTATCATCATGACGTTTCCAGTGACTTCCCTGTTTTATGACTAAAATCTCGTTTGTTCAAAAATTTGCAACATGTTGTTAACTGAAGAGAAACAAAGGTTTATCTTGTTTTATCTAGTGCCTGGAAAGTATGCTACAAGCTGGAGAAGAAACCCACAGCAGTTGCTGGGGATTTTGAAGAAGAGAGGACCTATTTCCCATTAAGTAAATTGGTTCAGATTATCCTTCAGGCTACAAAGAGTCATCATTGTACTTTGAAAGACCAGGGATGAATACGGTTTTGGTGACTATGACAAGCATCATCTTCATCTTGGAGAATGGGTTCTAAAAAATTGACAAATCTATAAACGATGATAAGGTTTGCCAAATCGATACCGGAGGACATACTGGCTGGTGATTGGTTTGGTACGGTGCTGATACATACCATACCGAGCTGTGTATGGAACCAGGGGGAGGGAGTGGGAGAGGGGGGAGCAGTGAGAGGTAGGGGTACAATCAAGTCGAGCCAAGTCGAGTAGCTAAAGGCTTGAGCTCGACTTCCATTCAAAATGCTCGAGCTCGAAACTCGACTCGAGATCGATCGAGCCTCAATATCCAAGCTCGAATTCGACTTGATAAAAAAAGCGATGCTTGAGATCAACTCGACTCGAATATCAATCGAGCCATACTTAAGCTCGAACTCGAGCTTTGATTATAATTAAAAAAATAGTTAAAACAAAATATGATGTAATGTTATATTTTAAATATTAAATTAATAATATATATTATAAATAAACTATAATATTTTAAAATATATATATACTCGATTAGGCTCACGAGCTTTTGAGTCTAGTATTTTGCTACTCGAGCTCAAAAATAATTGAGTCAAGTTGAGCTTGGACCTAAGTCAAGCTTGAGCAACTCGCCAGCTTCTCAGCTCATTTGCACCCTAGCAGGAAGGGGGAGCGGGGGAATGGGGGGAGAGAGAGATATACCTCGTCGTCGTGGACATAACCCTAGCGGGCATTGTTGTTGCAGAGTCATCGGCGGTGGCGGAACATCGAGAGGCGCGAGAGAGGAAACTCCTGAGAGTAGAATTGATAGAGGGAGAGAGGGGGGAGAGAGAGAGGCATACTTCGAAACCATCATTGTTGCAGAATTGTCAATGGAGGTGGAGCATCGAGAGAAAGGTGCAAGGGAAGAGGAAGCTCCCAAGAGTAGAATCAAGATTGAGGGGGGGGGTGAGAGGTGAATCGAGAGACCAGGAGAGAGGGAGAGAAGGAGAGAGGAATCGAGAGAGGGGGAGAGGATTAGAAGGGCAGAGGGGTTTTCATAAAAAAAAAGGGAGGGACCGGATCGACTAGCCAAACCATGTTGGTAGCCATTTGGTCTGGCTTAGTACATCCTGAATTGCCCTGTTTGGAACAGTTTGGTGGTCCTTGCGATGACCTTATGTTCTAACACGTCTTTCTGAAGAAGTGACCAAGTGTGTAGACCTGCCTAAGATAACTATTTGTGATTGTCATGGGTTAAAACTTTTGGAACCATCTAGACAAAGGTAATGTGTTATTGATTACAAACTTCTATATTGTCCTGCAACATCCAGCAAGCCTAGTGCTCCATACATGCTAGGATGGTCCCCTGTTCCATCTTGACCATTTAATAGAATGTCGTCTTCCTTACTGACTAGCTGTTTTGCAAATCTTGTCTTTCTACATGCTTCCCTTAAGAAAAATGATAGGCCCGGAAACAATAGATGTTTCTTTCCCAATGTGACATAATGCTATACCATCGAAGAAGATACCAAACTCTTTTCTATCAAATAGAGGACATTTGCAAAGTCTATTCTGTTATTCAAACATTGGACTTACATTATTGTGGTGAGGGGCGATAGGATCTAATTATTTTTTGTGAGGTTCATCTATGCTTCTTACTTGTGTGGATGCTTTGTGCAACAAAGTTTGAGAATCATGTGGTTCTCCATAAAGTTAGGAGCTTTTGTTTGGACTTTCATTTATGCAACAATCCTTACCAATTTGCCTAGAGTTATGAAAGAAGCTGAGGCAAATGCTTAGTCCGCCTCTTAGAGAACCAAATGGTTGATGGTTGGATTCTTGATAGAACCCTCACTCAGTCTTTATGGTTGCCACTTCTGGAGGTTGCTTATCTTTCTTCTCTGCAAGCTGGGTACACATCAATAAGGCCTTGGATTTGTATCCTTCTTTCATGTTGTAGCAGAAGGTTTCTCCATGTGCTATTTGATAAGAAATTTTAAAAGGAAAAAATAACAAAAGAACAAATCCAAATTTGTTCTTTAAATTTAGTAGAAATTTGGGAGTGTATTATCTCTACTACTTGTTTATAGTTCAAGTGTCACTTTTTGCTTGGAGAGTGTTATTTTGCATGCCTGGCTGTAGGAATTGAGTTATGCTAATTTATTTGCCTTTTTCTTCTCCCCTTTCCTCACCTTCTTGATGAAAGTGAAACGTGGTTATACCTTTTAACATTATCAACTCTTAACTGCTTTTCAAAATGAAAAGAGGAAATCTTGGACTTTGAAATAATGACATCGGAAATGTAGCCACTGCAGTGACCAAGCATATCAAAAGCAGTAGTTAATGAGGTAAAGTGAGTGGCCAATGGTCTTCAGTTTGAGCACATACGAATGATGCATAATGTAAAGCTTCATAGAAAGGTCAAAAACTCAAAAGTTGAGACACAGTATCTAACAACCAGTTGCATTAGATCATCAGTAGATTTTTAGCTCAAGCATGATCAATTGGGCTTGGACAATGTTAAGTCAGTACAATGGAAAACAAATTAATAATGTTAAAGAAAAAGAAAGACAGGGAAAAGGAAGATGCATTCACATATTTATGTTTGAGTAGCTGAAGGCTTATGTAGTTTTGATGAATTCACCTAGTTGGATCATCATTATGTAAATGTAAACTCTCCAACTCATACAAGGAGCTTGACAAGATGCCAATTTATCTTGTTCAGTAGTTTCTTTTAAATGGTTTTGAGAAGAGAATTACCTCATTGGACTTTCTACAAATGCTCGTTGGTGCTCCAAGTGTAGATTATCATATAGATTGTTTTTATCATATGGCATGGCATGTCGTTTCTCTTTTGATGTCCCTGTTTTTTTTTTTTTTATGTTCTCAACCAATAATTACGGGCATTGAACCGACGAATTAAACATTTTCATTTTCATCAAGCATATGCAAATCTGTTCTGATGACTGCTTCATAGTCCAAAGTTCCAATAGCTTAAGCATTATCCTTATTGTTTGAATGGATTAATAGGCTGAAGATCACTTACTCGGAGTCGTCCTGAAAACTCCTTCTGCTACAAACAAACAATATATAGTTTTAGTATTGGTGGCAGATGTTGCTTCATCTACGCAAACTCCATCAGTTTCTTCAAATAAACTGCAAGAGAAAGAAAGTGGCAATTTTCACCAAGGTTATTTTATTGCTCCTAAAGGAAAACGTGGCATGGATGAAGAGTACTTTTCATCCGTTAGTTCTCGTAGAGGATCTGGTGTAATAAATATAAAGTTGCCATATTGTGGCTGTGCTGCTGGGATGAGCTATGAAGTTATAGCAATAGAAAATAAGGACTTTATGAGTATCTGTGACTGCAAAATAAAGATTGATCAAGTGCGTCTTCTTGAGGATCCCAGCCAGATTGCTTACTCAAAAACTGTTCAACAGCTGCTAGAACGGAAACCCAGAGGAAGTAGATATCCTCCTGCACTGGATGCAGTAAAAGGTATGAATCTTTTGTCAGCTTGATAAATCAATTTGGAAAGGGATGGATACAAGATTTGTGTTTGTAAATATATGTTATTTTTGGATGCTTTCTATGTGCCGTGTTGCTTTCATCAACTGCATGATTTCAACAATATTCCGATATTTGGTTTCATCCAAGGACAATACTGTGACCTCACAAAATGCACCAAATTAATTTATGCAACTGTTGGATGACTCATTTGTACAACTTAGATATATCAGATATATTATCATGCCTATTTATCCTGCTGCCAGAAACCTGTGGAAAATCCATTATAATTTGAATGGTCTGACGCTGCAAAGTTTTATGGACTGTTTTCTTGCCCTTTTCTCCTGAGGTAACTAATATTTCTTGCATATTAATCGAAGTTATGAATTTTATTTTGTTCCTTTTCATCTTTGACTTCACTTAATTGGTTGTATGCTGCTAGTTTTGACATGATATGTCATAGGTCAGAATACAGGAAGCCAAGGATTTCTTACATGCATGCTCTTGTGCTTCATGGGTTATTTCCTTCTTTTCTTTATGTAACATTACTTAGCAAATGCCATCTTAGTTTTACAGGATGCACATGAAGTTAAATTGTGCTTTGGCTGTAACTGCTTACACAGGATGAGCCGCACAAATTTCCTTTTCTAGAGATGATTAAGGCATTGAGCTCGTGTAGTATGGCAAGAATAGATGTAGTTCCATCTAATTAGAAATGAGATTGCAAGGGACTACTGATATTTTGATGCTAAAATGCTATTTTGCTGGCTCACTTTCTTTCTTTACCTACCTCTTTCTTTAAAAGTTTATGTTTCTGGATGCAACTTCAGATCTCAAGCTGAAAGACATGGATCTTGTGGAGAGGTACCATGCATATAATGGGCTACTGCAGCGGATGGCTGAAAACAAATGCCATGGATGCATAAAATTGAAGGAGAACATAATGTTGCTAAAGGAGCAAAAGAGGCACAAAGCAGAAGTTAATGCTTTACAATATCAAATGTCAGATGAAGCACTTCAACAGATGCCAGATTTTCAGGGTCGGGTATGTATTCGTGGATCGAATTTTACATGGACCCAAACCTGAATCTTCTTAGCCTCCATAGATTACAAATCTGAGCCCTGATCAAATTATAGGATCTGAATTCGAAACTATAAAGAGTACCATGTCTTGAATCTGTATTTAAAATAAATTCGGATCTGGATTTGGGTAGGGATCCAGGTTTTTCAAATACATAAAAATACTTAAATAGTGTCATATGGATTATTCCATTAGGATCAAATATTCTAATGATTTAGTTCCAGTTTCGATGTTCCTATCAGATATCCGAATTGAATTGAATTGGTATTTTATTATTATGATTATTAGCCTCTGTTGCCACCCTTGGTGGTGACTAGAACTTCAGATTTTAAGTTGCAGATTCATGCAGGTAATCTTTATATTAATTCATGTATCCTTTTCTTTCATGAGCAGATTGATGTGTTGAAGGAGATTAATTGTATTGATTCTGATCTTGTTGTTCAACTCAAGGGCCGGGTGGCCTGCGAAATGAACTCTGGGGAGGAGTTGATATGCACTGAGTGTTTGTTTGAGAACCAATTTGATGACTTAGAACCTGAAGAAGCTGTGGCCATTATGTCTGCCCTTGTTTTCCAGCAGAACAACACCTCCAAACCATCTCTTACTCCTAAGCTGGCTAATGCAAAACAGAGGTAGTCTTACTGGTTTATATAATTTTCTTATTTACTGCATTACATGAGATTCTAATTCTTGTGCATCCCTTTCTTTATGAATGAATATATTTCATGGAATATCGGCAGCCATAGGTTTGATAAAAGCATTTAAATATGCCAGATTTGGTTATATATGGACAAGTTTCTTGCAATGCTTATTTAGGGCTTGACATGCAATGACCTCTGGTTGGTTACTATTGACGGGACCTATGTGATATGTAAATTTGATTTCTGCATGCTTCTGCATGTCTCGAATAGTCAACAAATAGATTAGTAATTAAAACCAATGTGATGTCAAATCTATGTTGACTGAAGGGAAAGAAAGAAATTGAAGGGACAGGGAAAAAAACCCCTCAAAACTCAATTAAGCCTTAATCTCAAACTAGTTGGGGTTAGGTATATAAATTTCTTTCCTCCATTCTGCTCTATTTAGGGCCACACTTTCTGAAAGATGTAGAGATATTAATCCCTTCCTCACTACATCCAATGCGATTTTCGGTCTACCTCTACCCCGTTTTCCTTTTACATGTATCAAATTTCTCCTTCATATTGGTGCATCCAAAGGAGTGATTAATATATGTAGGAGAAAAGAGGAGTTAAGGTAGACCGAATATCACATGGGATGAAGTAGTAAGGAAGGACTTAATATCGCTACATCTTTCAGAAAATAAAAGATGGATATCCTTGAGATATTACAATTTATAAGTGTGTTCATTATTGATATTCAATCCTTGAATAGACCTCCTGACATTCATTGGTGTTGTGTGAAAAGATGATGACCATTATTACATCTTGGGGTTATTGTTCAGAAGTTTGAGAGATTTGGGAAAAATTTAATCCAGCTGGCAACCAAATTATTATATATTTTTTATTTTGTTATAATATTCTATTTTGTTTGGTATGAGCATATTCCAAGTACTTCAATACCTCTATTTTTTTAGTAGCTCCATTTCCCCATTCAATTGGGTAAGAAATTCCATTGCTTCTTGGAGCTATTTGTTGGTGCTGGTTGGGCTGGAAATCCATTAATATGTCACGTGTCTGTGTTATATTTGTGTATGTATATATATATGTATGTATGTATGTATGTGTTTAAGTATCTCTTTAAACACTTGTGTGGTGGGACAATTATTTTTTTTTAGGAAAAAAACAATGTTGATGCTTGCAAATGTCTAATATTTTGACATGACTGCATGCATGCTTATTCATGATTCTGCCTGCATTAGATTGTATAACACAGCAATTAGATTGGGGAAGCTTCAAGAGCAGTTCAAAGTTGCTGTAGATCCTCAGGAGTATGCACGAGACAATCTAAAGTTTGGCCTTGTTGAAGTTGTCTATGAATGGGCCAAGGTTCTTGTCTTTGCCGAAAAAAGATTAACCATGTTCAGCATCAAGTCAAAAGGCTAATGTTGCTTGATGTTTTCTTTCTGTCACGTGTTGCAGGGAACTCCTTTTGCAGATATTTGTGAGCTTACTGATGTACCGGAAGGTCTGATTGTGAGGACCATAGTGAGATTGGATGAAACATGCCGTGAATTCAAAAATGCAGCTTCAATAATGGGCAACTCGGCACTTCATAAAAAGATGGAGGCTGCATCTAATGCCATCAAGCGTGACATTGTTTTTGCAGCTAGTTTGTATGTCACAGGAGTTTGAATCTGTTTTAAACCTCATGATTTCTTATCTTCATTGCCTCTGTACTTTGCAGATGATCAAGACAGAAATCCACTCTGCAGTCATTGTATTTTATGCTTGAGGTAACTAGGTATTATGTGCTCTTTTGTTAGGGAATTCTGTTGTTTCTGACGAGATGTGTAAGCATATAGTTTCCGTTGATGTAGTGTACAATTGCTAATCAATCTCATAGGCTGAGGCATTTTTTTCTGACGCTCAAAATTATCCGGCAGTGCATCCACATTATTTTTGTATCTATTGTGTTCATTAAGTAAATGGGTCCTCACCGCTTGGCTTTCTTATCTAATTTGAGCATGTTGAGCCGCAGGCCGAAAAGAGAATGTTGGGGTGGGTGTGCTGTCGTGCAGAGGCAGGCATATATTTTCTGTGGGGTGGGTGTGACTCTCTTAGGCCTAGCCGATCAACGTATGACCAAGAACCCAAAGCGCATATTATTACCAGAAGCAACCAATCTCTGATTATTTCACTCTGAAAAACTTTGAAAGAAAGCATCAGCAACCAGTTTGCGGTTGCTGATGTGGATGTGGATGGAGTGACCAATTTGAGGTTTAGCCTGGCGCTGCCTTGAAAGTTGGTGTGTTTTATGACTCACGTACTTTGTTGGTGAATGGTGAAACAGGCGTGCAAGATTTTTTTTAATTTTTTTTGTCTCGACAAGATGATGGATTATATATATCTAGCATAAGTATATCAAAACAAAATATTGCTCAACACAATCAGCATGGCTAACATGTTTGTTCACAGCACCATTTAACGCATGACATTGTTCACTTTATGATAGATATGTCTAACTACTTGGGGGACACTCTCTCGAGATCCTCTAGATATCATGTGAGAGCGCATGAGCAGCTTTAGACTTGTCTGACTCTGGATCCACTCCATTACCATCGCTAAGTAACCCTCAATGGCCATGAGGTTAGCTTCTAGAATTTGTTTCGTGCAGGTAATACTTACTCAGGCTACCTCAACTCCACTATTGGGACTAAGATATCAAAGATCGGTGTTCTATCAGCTGTGACTAGCCTACAATCTGGACTCCGAATTATGAATCTAGGTCCACCTTTGCTGCTACCATCCATCATACTACTATGGAAGTTGACCTTGAGATAGTTCGGGGATGGAGGCTCCTACATGATGTAAGCCAATCGGTTCCCTATGTGAGTAGAAAAAATATCCGGTGTCCCATGCTATCTCAGCCTCTTCGGCCTTAAAAAAGAATATAACCTCAGCGGTATGCAAAAGCGCCCTCTCCAACATAAGTCTCGTTGTCTGCCTGCTGTTCTTAAAGATATAGGTGTTTCTAGCAAGCTAAAAATGATAGGAGATATGAACAGCCCCGAATGTCCCCCAATCTGAAGGGCTCATTACGAAAACTCCTCTGCAGGGTTTCGAGGAGGATTGGGACGGATGCCGACGAGACTCCCCACATGCACTGGAACATTAAAAATGGTTTAGTTGTCTACGAGCTTTTCTAAAACAAATAAATGGTCGGGTATTCAGCATGGTGGGAGGCGGAGCGGGCCTGGAGGTAGGCGTTGAGGAGGTTGAAGCAGAAGGCGATGACGAGGGGAAGCCAGCCTTGATGGAGATGCTAAGGGGGTAGATGAGGGTGCGGTGGAGGTAAGGGGCCAGGATGGTGAGGGAGAGGGGGTGGGATCGGTGGCGGCCGCGGGGGAGGAGGAGGGTGAGCCACAGGGTGGGGCTCTCCACGAGGACCCAGGCCAGGGCCGTGGGGAGGGCGGGCCCCGACCCGGCGCGGGGGTGGCGGCCGTAGGGGGCAGCCAGGAAGCGGAGGGACGCGGCGGTGAGGGAGCATATGACGTACGGGTCACGAGAGCCGTCCGGAAGAGGGTCTCGTTGGATGATGACGATTCCATTCTCTTCTCGGCTTCTTCAAGAGGGAGGGAGAGGATATGGGTGAGAATCTGCGTATTTGCTACCTCCTGCATATCATCCATGGGATGCTGAGAGGCATCGGCACCGATAAAGATCGTGTTCTATAATTTGATTAAACCAACTTTGCAGCCGGTTGCCGGGCGAAATCTTTGAATGGTTCATGCCAACGTAGATTCCGGACAACAATCTCATTACCAGAAAAATTAATCGACATCGACAACCGATTATATCGCAGTGTCTTAATCAAACCCCGCGTGACACAGAAGAATCGTGCGTTCCACCGACAAGGCTAATCCAGAAACGAAAATAGTAGCAACTCCAAAGGCGTCGATGTGTAAGGTGTCACATCCCGGGTAAGATGTCTCATCTTCATCCCCCGGACAGTGGTTTTCAGATCTAAACTTTTTTTTCAGAAAACAAAAATAGTTGGCATCCAGCACTCGAGCGATTTTACCAACAAAACCAGCTGACACCCTTCATCTCGAAGTGTTAAATTGCACTCTCCCTGGGTTAAGATAGGAAGGAGAGAGACACGTCCCATGCCTAAATCTTTGCCTACAACAAACCGATCATCTTTACCATACACGACATGATTCACAGAATTCTGATGCTAGCGTATCTATTGATTAGGAGTTTTTAATCAGGACGGCATTTTCATAAACAAACGAGCTGCATGTCAACGGAAAGATTGCAGTACATCAAGCCATTAAAATTGCACTTACTCTCGCACACAGTGTTTGCATCTTCTGGGAACATACAAGTACTCATACGCTACCATGCCAAATTGTTGGAAGAGAGATCTCTAGACGATAAGGCATCCATGATCAAACAAAGTCAGTTGTCACTTCTATTAGGCTTGCTTGAGATTGGAACCACCTGGAACAAAACAATCAGCTATGTTTTTCAAAAAACGAAGATGGGGTCGACGATCGCCAAAAGAAAGTCATGAATTTGTCATACCATATCAGCAGATGGAATCCATTCGTTTGTTGCTGGATTTCCCTTGTAAGGCATATTGCCGCCAGATGCAGGAGAGACTGGTGTCAGGTCAATGGAGCTCCCATTGGATTTCTCCATCTTGATGAATCCTGTTCCAGTCTACAAGGCCGGTAATAAAATATAAGCATGAGAGGCAGAAATTTCAACTTAATATTAAGGTGTTCCTTGACAACTTTAAATCGAAGGGCTAAAAGCATAATCTACGAAGAGTAATGGTGAATGGCCAAGAATAAGCTCAGACATGCCATGGACAAAATACAAGTAAATACATTGTGATGCCATTTATAGTTATTCAATATGGATTAGGCAGTTGTAGCTATGAAGGTACCAGTTGATATATATGTCCGATCATTCATCATCAAAATCCCGAGAAACAGAGATTTTGTAGCTTAATCATTCAGCACAAGGTAATATATCCTGATCTGCACATTAATTCTGTAATTAAACTGGAGACACAGAGAATGAAATAAAACCTTATCGAACAGAAGCTTGCAGATTGCAACTCCCTGAACCAGGATGACTAAGCATGGCCATGAAAGACTCATGTGAACCATGAGAGACTACTAATTTTCTGCCAACAAACACGAAGGACAGCAAATGTGTTGACTGTTTATAGGTAAACTGTGCAAACACTCGACCAACGTCTAGAGTTTTTAGAGAAGATTTAAGGTAAGGAAGTTTTTGCCTAACATAAAAAGAATTTAAAAAAACAAGGACTGTTGTGCCCAAAAATGTGACTCATCTGACCATATAACTCTCTTGCTTGACACTCAGATATCCTCATAAGGCGTATTTGAACTGGTGAAATGACATGGTTGTATATATTAGCCTAATAACCTCGCTGCTTAGAAGATTAAAAAAGTAAAAAAATCAACAAGTAAATAATAACTATAGGAGGGAGGGAGGGGGGGAGAGAGAGAGAGAGAAGCTGCAATGGATTTGGACAACACTAGACCTATGTACATGAAGCGAAGGGCATGAACTAAATGATCACACAATTACATATCATTTTATGAGTATGTATGTAGATATGTATGTATTATTGAGATTATGAGAGGCTAATCCTTACCTTTTGACCTATACCCACTCCAGAAGCAAGGGCCGTAAAAACTCCCAACTAGAATCAACCTCCCCTCTCTCCTCCCCCTCACCCCCTCTCCACAAGCGGCAAGGCGTCCGATGGTAAAATTTACATCTATATCGCTCATTTGTAATGTTCAACAAAGCATCGACAAATACAATATAATATACAGATGTTAAATATATATATAATACACAATAAAGCATCATCAAATTGGCCTATCACATGAATAACTCCATTGACTTGTCCAGATGTTGCGAAAATTTGAAAAATTTCAAATCTCTGATCAAATCATTGCAATCAAATAGTCATGACATCAAATCACAAAGAGATTCTAGGAAGGAAGCAAATAGATCGATAGATACCGTGTGGTGTTTCTTGTCGATGCAGTTCATTTCGGTGTAATACTCCGTCTCCACGTATTCCTCTACCGCTCCACCTCCATCGCAAACCAGTCTCTGCAAACAAGCAAGCAAACAAAAATCCTGCCAATCAAGGTAGCAAAATCGCAAAATTTAAAGAGGGGACTGGGGAGGCACCTGGGGATCGGCCTGGAGATCTCGGAGTTTGTCGATCTCGGGAATGAAATCTTGATCGGAAGGGTGGAAGGCGTCGGAGTAGACGGAGGAGTATTCGCTCCGGGAGGGCTTGGAGTGGCGCTTGGGGGCAAACCCTTGGAAGTACTCCCGCGCCTCCGCCTCTATCTTCGCCGCCTCCTCCGGTGGCAGATATGCGTCGCTCCGAGCCGGCCTCGACATACCTCTTCTCTCTCTCTCTCTCTCTCTCGCCGGCTGGTGGATTTTTGGGTAAAGGAGAATCGGATACTGGACTTTGTTAGGATTGGAAAATGGAAGCTGGCTCCGGCCGCCGACACAATAAAAATGCAGAAAACGATGAAACTTTGTCCAAAACCTGGTGCGGTAGTTGTTGGTTAAAAGGAAAACGAGGAGAGAATGTCACTTTCGGTGATGGAGACAAGCATCGATCCGGAGACCGACTAACAGCGACAAATTCTTGGGTGTATACTGTACCTCTCTAAATGAACCAGGAATTGGAGTCCGGAGAGAATTGGAACACAGATTGATCCAGCGTGAATCTTGACACTGCAGGCATGCATCTCAAGGCAGTATCTTGATAAAAATAATTAATTTTGTTGACGAGTTTTTTGTTTTTTTTTTTTGACAGAAACTTTGCGACTACAGTGCTACTGTACAATAATAGCTCGCTAAAACATCCTATCGTATATTGGAAATTTCTTAGATGCACAGGTTTCGTCATTTGAAAGTAATTTGATGTCTGAACAATTAGGTAGGTGAGATTTGCTTTATATAAAAAAAATAAGATCAATGGAAGGCTTCTACGTCCATATAAATAATTGACATTCTCCACAAGCTTCTCTTCGATTAGCATATTGATGCAGTCAAACTCTCTAAATATGTCCTTGCATAAATGACAATATCAACTGAAACAATTTCATCCTCCATCCTTGTAATTATTTTTTGATAATAGACTGCATTTTGACATAGATACAGAGAGGATAAGGAATAGGAAGAGGAAGGCACATTGTGGAAGATGCATTCAATTATTTTTAGTAGAACATCTCATGCTCAAATTTACTGACCTTCTCCATTCCATAACAATAGTCTGATAAATGACATGCTTCCTGAATGCATAACTGATTTCATAATCATTATCAGAATTTTTGCTAGCACAAAATTGCCAACCTTTAGTAGAGAATAAAAATAAGCCCATAATGAGGATTAATTGTTTTGCTATTGTATCCAGAGATCCAGAAATGAAATCTCATAATAAGCACTGGCGGATTCTCACCTTTATCATGTATATGACTTAAATTTTGATTACAAAATGTGTTGACAGTATCCTGAAACCCAAAACCTACACAGATCCGCTAGTAATTGCATAAAATCTACTGCACCTTCAGTGACAACTCAAGATATCTTGACCGCCAAAGTAGGAGTAATAAACTTACAAAAATGAATTTTCGGTGAGAAAACTCAGCAATATAATTGTCTATGATCCTTGTTCCTGCAATCATGGATCCTCATCCTGCTCAAGGGAACAAATTAGCCAGGATTCCAGAGACTTAGGATGCATCTTGACCAATTTCCTTGATCGGTGTTTTGCATTGATATCCCACCACCTGCATCGAATGCATCAGAGAAAGGTTAAGACTAGAAGTATATAGGGTCAAAATGAGCATCACGTATCTCCAAATTACCACATATAAGCAGTATAACTACCCAATTACAAGACAAGCTTAAAGTGCTTCACAACCATTCTCCATGAAGGAAATAACCAAAAATATGGGAATAATCACATTTGGACGGTTACAAAGGCACTCTACAGTCCCATATATGTGCCATTTTATACAGAACTCTTAGGGTTCAGAGAATGATCCTAATGAACCCTAAATCATGTCATTAGTGGTCCCAGGGCAAGGCCTAGAGAATTGTTTGTACCACTGTATAACTGAAGTGGCACTATCTTTATCATTTGAAAAACAACGGCCACTGAATAAATTTTCCATGTCCCTAGTCAACAACATCTTCTATGTTTGTTGACCATTACTTCTCCATAGTTATTGTTTCACCGCTATCACATTTTACTCTTTAATTACTTTATTCTTTACCTGTACTAGTTTACGCTTCCTTTAGACTTGCTATTAGTCATAGCCATTCTAATTTTTCCACTATCATCTTTAAGATGTGTGGATTACATGGTAGAAAACCCTCTTTGTTGCCCAAAATTCTTCCAAACTAATAAATATAATGGTGGGGTTATGGTGGCATTGTAGCTACCCCTTCTCAAAATCTCTAGCAAAAGACATTTCAAAGGACATAAAAGACTTCACATACATGCTCAGTTTTCACATTGTTGGACATCATAACCAATTTATTTTCCTGTGACATGGATGCTCCTGAATGAAAATAGCCATTATGCAGCCACCTTTGGCTGTTGCTGTTAACTTCTCCAACTAATATTACATCACCTACAATTTGTTTTAAGTTTTATCAAATTTTAGAGCTTAACCTCAAGAGAATTCCTTGCACTTCAAATTAATATCCACCCTTTCTATCACCTCATCAATTTACTAGTTATTCATAAACAGCAAATGTTTCATGCAAATACTTGTTGCAGACACATGGGAGCTTAAACTTATTAATGATATCGCCACAGCTTCTCACTGGACTCTATTTCTTCATACATGTCATGATCATCACATTACATCATAATACAACTTTTGTGCCTGTTTGATTCCCAAAGCCGGCCTCACGATACTTCCATATGTGCTTTCTCTACGTCAAAAGTAGGGTTTAGACATGGGTAGATTATACATTTTTATTCCTATTATTTCCATTTATGATTTAAGCAAGAAAGTAGCTTTAAGCTTGATTTTAGTAACATAAAAAGTAGTCTTTTGGGATTCAGAGTATACTAATTAATTTGCAAATAACCCAATCCATTAGCAAATCTCCAGCATCTGCTATCATATTTAGAAAGTCATGATATGAGGAGCTCGAAATTTTTATATTACACACAGAAAACATGAACACATTTTCAGATAGTCGCCCATTTGAAAGACTGTTAACTTTCTAATCTATCCATTCCAAAATGCCAACTCAGATCAATACTACAAAAAAATTTATATTACAAACAGAAAACATGAACATGTTCACAGATAGTCGCCCATTTGAAAGATTCTTAACATTCTAATCTATCTACTCCAGAATACCACTGTTTTACTCCAAAAGTTGAAGCATGAATGCAATAACAACAGTGGTGAAACAACTTCTGAGAACTTCTACATGAAGGTGACAACAATTGACCCATGCTGGATCAGCAAGCTAGATTACAAGCACCAATTTCTACAAGGGACATCCCCAAAAAGAAAAGTAGTTTTACATGATGTGGATTGAAAAAAATGGTTCCGGCTTTTACATTGTGAATAAATATTTTCCAGAAATGTCTTTTGATAGTTAGACTTCAAGGGTGAAAGGACCTCTTTATGATTTCGAGTTGACACATACAATAAAGCAGGACTCAAAAAATTAAAAGATGCAAAGAAAAGCACACATATAGTGTTGGGGGGTGGGGGGGGGGGGGCATGCAAAAAAGAGGCTTTCTTTAGCTTATTACAAAATAGTGATCAAGAATGACTTTCTTTCTTCAACTTAATCATAGTAGTGTTGATATAATAAACACAGATGTGCAGTTTCAGATATTGCTGTGTAAAATGAAACTTCAAACTCCAAGGAATGGAGTTTATTATTTTATAAAAGAAAGGATTGAGTATATAAGGATGCACTCAATTTTCAAAAAAAGATAGAAAGGATTATAAATATAGATGCATCAAATTTGTACAAAGTTCGCATATAATAAAAAGATAAAGGAATGTTCTAAACTCACACTAATCAGCATCAATCTCTACCCTTGCTAATGTCAAGTTTTGGATCCCCTTCTTTAAGTGCATCTTGGTTTAAAGCTCCATTATATTTTCCTGAGCCTTCCTCCAGCTCACCTGAGGAAGATTCCTTGGCCCTTGCAATCTCTTGTTTCAGTTTCTCGTACTTTTCCATCAAGAATGGTGAGCTCATGGCCTCTGAAAGGCTCTGCCTGATCTGCTGAATCATTGACTCGATTTTGTGCTTCACCTCAGGATCAGCTGACTTCCCTGCATTTTCCACTTCTAATTTCAACATCACTATCTTGTTCTTTAGATCAGTTGAGTTGACAGCATTCTCAATTCCCTCTTCAATTTCATCATTAATTTCGTCTATCTTCTCTTTTAGTTCAGAATACAAAGGATGTTCAATCACATCACTTGCTATAGAAGCCTCCCTCTTTGAAGCCACAAGTTCAACATTCAAATGCAAAGAGCTAAATTTCTTAGCCAGTTCAGATTCTACCGCTTTCTTCACCTTGAAAATTTTTTCCCTCAGATCGTCGTCCAGATCAGAAGTTCTTGACGCTCCTGCATCTGAGATTTCTGCCTTCAGCTTGTCAATCTTTTCCTTCAAATCAGGGCGATTCATGACCACTTTGAATCCTTCATTGATTTCATGCTTCAAAGACATGATTTTCTCATTTCTTTCAGAGATTTTCTGAGCTTTGGATAACTCCTTAAGCATGTCAAGCTTATCATTTAGACTTTCATAATTAGGATATTCTGATAGACCCTGCTTGAACTCTTGTTTCAACTTCTCAATCTTCTCTGTCAGACTACGATCTAGGATTTGATCAGGCAAACTCCTTGCCTCTGTGACCTCCTTTCTCAGCATTTCAAGCCTGTCCTTCAAGCCCATGCATTCAACAGCCTCAGCAAATTCCTGGTTAACCTCATCCTTCAGTTTCTCAATTGTTTCATTCAAACCCAGATCTGAAGGCTGAGATGGTGGGTCATCCTTGGATTTTAGTACTTGCTGTTTCAGTTTCTCAACTTCATACTCTAAGTCAACATCTGAAGCTGTACCTGGCTTTTCCTGCTGAATAAGAGGTTCTTCTTTAGTCTTCATGTTAACTTTCTTTGACAGGTCTATAGGTTCACCTTCTATAAATCCTCCAAGATGACGGAACTTGAGCATACGATGATGCAGAAGCTTAGGTGTATCCATCTCCAGAAGCTCCTGCACGAGAAAAAGAGGTATTATGTGCAAGTGACAAATTTTGCTTTGATTCCTAGAAGTACTGCAGGTGATACCTACACTCATTGATCCAACAACTGCGAGTTTAATCTGTTGTGAGGTCCAAGATGGATCGACGTGTGCACCACCAAGTGGTTCCTGTCCAAAGGAATACTTTTAGATAATATCATATGGCCAGGACTATGATTTTGTTGGCGAAGATGATACAAATATACCTGACACAATTGCACAATACACATCATATATTTCAGTACTATTATTTCTAACTGGACATCCTAACTAACAACTATATCTTCATTTACAATTCAGGTTCCACAAACCAATGCCTGATAAAAACAAAGTTCTAAGAAAATATTCAAGTTATATGTTATAGAGTGGTTTCCAGTTAAAAAGGCAAAATGATGTACTTCTATGAATTTTTCATATAAACCAGAGAATAACACATCAGGTACAACTTGAAGACCTGGAACAGAAAAAATAATCATAAAACCTTTTCTTCTTTTCAGCTGATAGCCATAAAATCATTAACTGTAAATCTGACCAGCCCAGGTTTGACGATTAACAACTAACTAGCCTATTGTTGAAACTTGTATTTTCAAACTGAATTATAGGTCGAGAAGAACATTACAGGAATGACTCCATCTGCAACTTTCAGCTTGCATAATTCTGTAGCAGTAATCTTCAACTGCTCAGCAGCCTGCAAATGATAACAGACTCAACATCTAGAGTAAGTAAAGCTTGGATCAGCATACTCAGGCAAGTCTCCATATCACAGGATCATCACCTTTGGAGAAGCTTTTGAACTTTTCCACAAGATTGCAGCACATGCTTCTGGACTGTTCTTATAAATTGAGATGAGGAAACAGATCAGAGGAATATATAGATTGGTTAGCAGATAACTCGGGCAACAATGCATGCTATTAAATGATCATAACACATATGGATATATGCTATGGACTTCGTGAACAACAAGATGCTTGCAAGAACTGCAAGCATATCGATATTGTATCATGAAATGTGCTTGTAAAAATGGTAATATCGTAAGCTTATTTAGACAAGAAAATATGTTTACTCATGCAAACATGCACACCACACAGTCAAACACGTGCATGCATACAGAGCATAGCATGCACACACAGATATGCATTTAAAATTGATATATATTTATGTAGACAAATAACAAAATTATGTCCCAACTGCTAACAATTCCTCTAGCAAGTTTAGACAGTAACATATCAACAGCAATAAGAGATGCTATTAAGAAGAGAGAAAAAAAAAAAAGTTGCAGTGTTAAATCACCTGGCAACATAAAAAACTGCATTTTCTAACATCAACAATTTATTGGCACATCCAATAGCAAGTGCGCCACCAGAGCCACCTTCTCCAATAACAACTGTAACAATTGGAACTTTCAAACCAAACATGGTCCTCAAGTTGTGAGCTATGGCCTCACCCTGCATGTACATAAATAAACCATGAGCATAGCTGAATTATGAGGCAGCAAGCACTGCACCTTGACCTCTCTGAAAATGAAACAGCTGGCGCTTAATTTCAAATAAGGCACATACTTGGCCTAACTCCTCAGACTTGAGATCTGCAAAAGCCCCTGGAGTATCAACGAATGTGATGATAGGCAAACCATGATGATCAGCATAATACATCATCCGCAGGGCTTTTCGGTAACTGTTTAAATTTGTACGAAAATAAACAGGTAGATCAGAATCATTTATCATGGGCAACAGACAGTGAGTTAGTTGAATAATAACTGGCCATTTTGCCAAATGGAAAAAAGCAGTAAAGCGCTGACTTTTAACAAAATGCATCATCTATTCTAATATACAATGCCAACTCGGCTAATGTGTCTATGCATGAGGCCTGTCACGACATCCCACTCCTGCACCTCAGTGTCTCCTCAGGTAGAGATATGACTGTTAACTTAAGGTCAGGGGAAACCCTTCTCCTAACATTTATTTTTTATAAAAGACGTGCACCGTTCGTGCCATACTCTAGTTTCAAGATGATTACAAGATGATGTTCCATTCCTACGTGCCATAATATGAACAAAATGCCTGAAGGTTTAACATATAAATCTGCTAATTGTCACAAATTTCATAGACTTTAATTGATGCATATTGCAACGTATGCTCATCATACATACCCATGTGGAGTTGGCATCCCAAAGTTACGCTCAATGTTCTCCTTTGTGTTTCTACCTTTCTGATGACCAATACACATGTAGCTTCTACCATCTATGCTTCCAATACCAGTCACAATTGCTGGATCATCGTAACCAACACGATCTCCATGAAGTTCTACCCACTGGATGAAGTAAGGGGAAGAGTGATTTTTGCATCCCAAGCAGAACAAAAGATTGAGAAACAAGCTTGAAAATATACAGGGAAAGGGAACTGTCTGAGTAACGTGATTGTGAATAAGCATACCTTGTCAGTGATGTTCATCACATGGTCAAGAAAAGTTGGCCTGTTAGGATGCCGGGCAATGCTGAGGCGCTGTATAGGCGTGAGATGTATGTATAGATCTTTTAGAGCCTGTAAAATTGACATTTGTGAAAACAATGAAAGCAGACTGGATCCACTGTGAACCTTAAAGACAGGAGGATATCAATGCCATGAACACTAAAGGCAGTGCACCAGTAATCATGTGGCAGTTGGTAACCTAATATTCTTCTATAAAAATAGCCAAAATCAATTACTAAAAAAAAGAAGAATTACTTCTTGATACTTAGATTCCAAAGATATGATCTGATCTCTGAAATCCAAACCCGTTTCATCCGCCATCTTTCGTACCTGCAACAAGGCGATGGATATTTCAGCCGCTTATTTGAATTCAATAAAAACAAAAACTCATGGACTATAATTGAGAAACCATAGTTATGTTTGCCATGCATCATCAAAATCTCAGATTCTTTATTACTCAGAAATCTCTTTCGTGTATCACATCCACAAACAGTTCAGTTCTCCCAACTAAAACCATGGTATCTTTCCTTATCTATGAATCAGATATTTCTATTCTTTCCAATTAGTCTCCGTCAAGTTGTTATAAATGCATTTTAATAATGCATATCTTTCAGTTCTTTTCCTCATATATGAATCAGATGTTCCTATTCTTTTTAATTATTCTCCGTTAAGTTACTATATAGTAAATACGTAGATGATGCTTCCTCCACTTTAGACTCCTTTTCTTAGTTGGCAAGCAATGCCCTTGTGACAAACACTTCTTTCTTAGTTTGTTAATCAATTTCTTCCAGAATAAGGCCAGAGAATGAAATTAATGTTTTAGACTACAGAGCATACACAACTATCAAGTAATTAGCATTATCCATACACTCTAACTCGCATTTCAAAATTTAAGTGCAAGATAAATTATTTTTGGAAAGCAGAATCATAGAAGTCTCGATATTATTTATATCAGCCATTTTTTTTTACCAAAAAATATTAGCAACATACGCCAACAAAGCTAGTTCTTACGTCGATGAGTTTCTTCTCGAGATCCATAAGAGGCTTCTCGAAGGGCAGGGTGACGAGTTTGGGCTTCGCCTTGAGGGGCTTGAAATGAGAGAGATAGCTGAGGTACCCGCCCTTCACGTTGGGATCGATCTCGTCGGGCCACGGGTAGTCGTGTTTCTTCACCTTCTTGAGCTTCGCCACCACAGCGGCCGAGAGACTCTTCCTCGTTCTCGTCCTCGTCCCCATCCTCGATCTCCCCAAAGACTTGAGGGGCACCCCACTGACGCCATTACACGAGCTCCACAAGGGATCCGAAACAGAAGCGCCGAATAAAGAAACAGAAGCCATTTTCAAGAACACAAATTACCGAGAGAGAGAGAGAGAGAGAGAGCGAGCGAGCTAAGAGTCGAAATGGAACTCCGTTACTCCAGACTTCAGATTAACTGGTCGATTGGAATCAAGAAAGGGCACAATCCTGATAGGAAAAAGAGATGCCACGTGAGAAGAGAAGGAAGGGGGCAAGAAACCTAGAAATGAGAGCGGGATGTCTGAGGATCTAAAGACGGAGAAAGCAAGAGGGAGGAGTAAGTATGGAATCGAAGGGTGCGAGGGACAAAGGAAGGCAGCATTGGTGAGATCGTCAAGTACAGGAAATCCAAATGGGACTTTCGAGTTTCGACGCTTCTTAGGCGAGGGGCAGGTGGCGTTGGTGCCTGTATTGTTTACCGGGAGCGCAGGGTGCCGTCCCCCGATCTGGCCGTCGGAGGAGTTCGCAACTTCCTGCCAGCTCGCATCTCCGCGGTCACACGTGTGTCCGCCAGCAAATGTCAGCACGTGGCCTGCCAAGATCGAGATCGAGAAACCAGGTTTTGCCGCCAAAATCAGGTTTGACTCAGATCAAATGCCGTGAGATAGTACTTGGCGAGCTCGGTTTCTGAGTAGGATGGTGCTCGGAATACGAAATCAGACCTCAAAAAAAAAGTTACTTCATCCGACGGAAAACTCCCAAAGTCAAGCGGAGCTCTAGGGAATATTGACCCAAGTAATATGAAATGGAAGAGAGTTTGAGAATAAGCATACAAGAAACTCCCAATCTGGGTTGGAGCTGGTTTCCTAAAAGAGCAGACATACGTTTTAACCATACCGCATGCGCTAACCACCAGCCATGATGTGCTTTTATGAGGTCTAGCTATAACAGTCTTTCGCTAGTGGACTTTAACTGCTTTTATTATATATTTAGTGGAGGCCATGTGGCATGCTCCTGCAAGTCGGCTGATTTGGTCGATAATAGTTACATCCACTTGCTAATGTGGCTAGCTATGCTTATGTCAAAGTTGTGTAAATAGCCAAAAAAAAAAAGTTACATCCACTAAAACATGGGCTCGGGTTGGGCTCGGGCCTGAGTGAAATTCTACCGATGGCATCAACCCCGTGCTATTTCAGGTCTTCAGGAGGCAGGTTTATGAATCATGAAGCTCGTGATTCTTGTGCACCGCCTAAGAGAGATTCCTATGCAGTCTTCCTTGTTCATACAAAAATCTCGGTTACATGATATACGGTGAACCCTTCCTAGTCAAGCGAGAGGTAGCATATCTCAATCCATAGGATTTCACGTGAACCAAAGGGATCGAACTTGCTTGGAACCTGAACTGTACCCTTCCAAATGGACGCGCGGCAATCATTTGTCCAAGGATGTGAGATGGAAGTCGGCTCCACCAAACCACCAGGCAAATTTCAAAGTCAAATGGGTGGAAGGAAACTTGCACGACCAACTTATGGCTATCTCCTGAATAAATAAATAAATAAATAAATAAAACATGCAAACAAAACGAGCAGCAAGGTTTGAGTGGTCTGGTTTCCATTCCAAAGCCTAGAACTCTATATAGACTAAATCATTCTGCTAGATCAAATCACTAAAGAACTCTATATCGCCGTCGATCGCCGAAGATATTTGTGGTTTTCCAACGCCGAATGTGTTGTCTCAGATGTGCTCCAACTTCAATAATCTTCTGCTGAGGTGAGTTTTGTCGAGCCTAAGATTGTCGATTGAGCATATGGTTTCTTGTATTAAGGTTACAATTAGGTGAGATGAATGATTTTTCCAGTAAAATATGATTGGCCCAAGACCATATACGTGTCCAACCCATGGATGGAGCTCAATAATTAATTAGAAACGTCTCATGTGTTAAATCCATTGACATATTGCCTGCAATGACGGCAATTCATGTTTGTTTATAATATTAATCTCTGTCTCTGTCTATGAGTTGGACACGTTTCTTGCTTACAAAGGGCCTTCCTATGCGATGCGCTTGGTGTCTTGTGAGTTGGTGAACTAATCAAAAATGTGAAGCGGGGAAAACTTTTAGACTGTCACCAACCCTGGCCAAATCTGCAAGAACAGTTACAAGCGTAACTGCAGCAATCTGTGAAGCTGTGATAGATTAGTTGTAACTTTTATGTTGTGGTATTCTGCTTTTCTAATAGGCCCTCCTTTTGTTCCGCGTTTGCGGAGAGTCTCTCATAGTTTCCAACGACGTCGCTTGTTTATGATTCCAAGGCTCTCGCGAGCCTATGTTGGGAGCGCTCTGAGCGATTGCATTAATCTTCGCATGTCTTTTTTTTGAACTTCCATCGAACACTTAGAAGGTGGCTCCCCCGTCGGAGAAAGCCGGAGTCTGCCACCACTAGGTGAGGACAAGAAATCTAACCATGCAAAGTCGAGAGGGTAGATCTCCCACCGAATCTCAGAGAAGGAGGTGGAGAACCTCCACAGATGTTTCACGGCAGTCCTTGAGTTGCCGGAGGAGCATATCGAGGCCGCCGGGCAAGCTTGGGAGAAGGTGGTCGTCATTGTCCAGAGCCTCGGTTGACGAGTTCCGCTGAAGTGAGTGGCTCCGGAAGTGGCGGTGCATGAGAAGCTGCAGGATGAGGTGGAGGTGTTTCCCATCTCCGATGACCACCTAGTGATCAGATACAAATCGGAGGAGGACCAGAATAATGCCCTTTCTGGTGGCCTTTGGATGGTGGTAGGCCAGTTGTTGGCAATGGAGCCATAGGCTTCCGATTTTGTCTCGAGATCGAACATGGTTAGATCGATGATGGTGTGGCTACAATTGCCGAAGCTCCTGCTAGAGTACTAGACAAGGCCACAATTTTGTAGATTGCTTTGGCTGGCTGGCCGCTGGCCATGGATAGCTTCCCCGAACAGCTAAAGAAGTTGGGTTTCACTAGGGTCAAGATAGCCATCGACGCCACCGAGCCATTATTTTTGGGGATTCAGATCAAGGGGAGAAGTAGGGTTCTATGGCAGCCCTTTGTGTACGAAAACATGCAGGTCTTCTACTACCAATGCGAACGAATAGGGTACGCAGTTGATGACTGGAAATTTCTGGTGCCAGAGCCAGTGATGGATGGGGGATGCGAAGGATCGTATGAGGCTCCGATTCCAATGGTGGTGGAGGCGGGCAGAGGTTAGGAAAATGGTTGCAAGCATGATACCAAGTTGGACGAGCAGGGCCAGAAGCCTGTGTTCGGCCCCTAGTTGGCGATTGGCAAGGATTCGGCTATCGAGGGCAGTGAAGGGGACGCTAAGGACCAGGATGCCTTTACACTTGACCCAGCGGGCAGCGGATCTCTCACTTGCCTTTTGCAGATGATTGCTTCTTGTTGGCCCGAGCTATCACGAGGAATGCAGTGGCTCTCAAACGGATTCTGGAAGACTACTGTGTGGCCTCAGATCAAAAGGTGGATCTATCTAAATCAGCTATTTATTTTAGCCCAAGGACTAAGCCGAGAGTGAAGCAAGCTATTAAGAAGTTCTTAGGAATGCGGGAGCAAAAGGGACTGTGGAGCTACTTGAGTGTTCATATCACTAGAAGGAGACTACGAACGATGGAGTGTCTCAGATTAATGCAGTGTGACCAGGAGCGGCTGGAAAGTTGGAGATCCTCTTCTCCATCCATAATGGGTAGGCTCACTCTGGTGAGATTGGTGTTGATCTCTATGCCGGTCTACCTCATATCTAACACCATCATTTCAAGGTCTACGTTGCTGAGGATCGAACAAATATTCCATAAGTTCTTGTGGGGCTCGTATGGCGGTGGGCATGGCATGCATTTGATCGCTGGCGAGTAGTTTACCAACCAGTACAGGATGGTGGGTTAGGTGTTTAGTCCTTACTAGGGAGGAGAGAGGCATTGATTGCCAGGCATGCCACGACGTTAATTCTTGAGCCCTAGTGTCTTTGGAGCTTGGTGATGAGGGCCAAGTATGGCCCATGGACTAGTGATGGGGAGATCCAGAGTGGACAAAGGAGCTCCTTCATATGGAGGGAGATTTATGCATATGCTTTAGGAGTTTTGGCTAATACCAGATGACTCATTGGGGATGGGTGGTATATAGATGTTATGGGTGACCCCCGGATGGACGCCCTCCCATTGAGGTTTTGGTCGACTACGGTCAATATTGAGGTTATGGAAGGACTGCATGTTTGCGATCTTCTGCACCCCGATGGGAGAGGGTGGGACTCCAGCCGGATTAGCCATCTTTTTGGTGAGCATCTGGAGAAGAGAGTGGGCAGTTTCAGGGTATGATGCTCCGGATGTAAGGGTCTGGAGCTCATCTTGCAGCCCGAGGGTCAGAGTGAGGGATCACTACGACCTTTTCAAGAGTGAACAAGTTTAAAGGTGGGATTGTGCCTGGATTTGGGGGTTTGGTCTTAACCCAAGAGTTGCTCTGTTCCTTTGGAAGGTGACTTGGAGAAGGCTTTCAACTAGGGTTGTCTTGAGCAGGCACGGGATGAGCATCCCACCGGCTTGGTAAGGGGGAAGTAAATTACCCTAGAGTACTAACCGGCGACTTCCCTTGCCCGCTTTTGCTTCGATGAAAGCATTGGAAGTGCTGTTGATTGTGCTCCTCAACGAAAGAAGGTCAGTAGTGTGACCGAACTAATTCCTTCCTCCAGTTATTAAGGAGGTGGTCAGGTATGCCTCATTCTCGTCCTGGGACGATTAGGGCTACTTATGTTGCCTATCATATTTGGATGGATAGAAATTCTTAGATCTTCGGAGAGAGCATTCTGTTGCCAAGGCTTATCTTGGAGAGGACGCATATGTAGGCTGCAGAGATCATTCATGCAGGTCCGTCTGGAGAACCTATGACAGCTCGGGGCGCTTGGGACTCTACCTCTGCTCTAGTAGTGTCTCGAACGGTGTTTATCACCTAGGAGCCCCCTTCCTCAAGTTAACTTTGATGAATGTGTTTTAGATGACAGCAGTAAGGATGAAGCATGCTTTGTGATCAGAGGCCCGGATTTTAGAGCGATTGCGGCTCAAAAAATGTCAATTTTTGACATTTCGGTCCATGGGGCAGAGCTCAGGGCAGCTTGGGTTAGTTTCAGCCATGCCAACATATGTTGAGGGCTAATGTTGTCCTACTAGAGGGTGACTCAGCCATTGTGGTCGGATGGATCCAAGGGCACCCTAGGGAGGTAGGGTGGTGCCACCACCCCCTGCTTCGGGATATCTGGGGTACGAGTGGTGGAGGTATCATCTTCGGGGCGAGGTATCTCTACAAAAAGACTAATGGAGCTGCGAATCGGGTGGCTTTTTTTGTGGCGAATTATTTGGGTGAGGTTCTTTGGATTGATGAGATACGGTTGCTTCTGGCGCTCCAAAATTTACTATTTTTTTATTTTTTTAGATATATTTATACTAAGTTATATTTCGCTGCGGAAAAAAAAAAATCTTTGAGCAGGGAAGAAAAGGAAGAAAAGTAGTTAATCATTTCCTAGACTATTTGGTTCACGTGATGTGTCTTGTAAGTATGGTTTAATATTTCCTCCTCCTATATATTTATTTTTTTACTATTTCTGTAAGATAATGGCTTCAGTTAATCTTTTTTCCCTGATAAAATTAGGTCTTCAGAAGAAAGAAGGATGCATGCAGGAGCGGCTGGGATCTGCGCTGTCACACTGTTCCCCGCACCTGGAAGCCAGCTTCGAACATAACAAGATTCCCTCTCCGGCCCGAGAGAAGTGACAGGTCGCGGTCCCATTAATTGCAAACACCTCCCACTCTATTTAGCCGCATGTCATGCTAGCCCTGTGATCCCAATGGTAGTGTAATCAACCCGAGCCGCCTCATTTCGCCGTTGCCGTGGGCGCAAACCGCGAGAGCAGATCACGATCGAAGTAGGCAATTGCTTAGCAGACCAAACTGGAGATCAGGTGATCTCCCTGGAGCGCAACTATTCCACGGTCCTGATCGCTGGACCATCCGCCATTCGTGGCCAAAAACCACTCCACATGATGACGCACCGCCCCCATCCCATTGCAGTAAAGTATTAAAAACTTTGCGCAACCGACAGTGGAGGACAGACAACAGGCTTTCATTTTTTTTTTATCTTTTTTTTTCGAACATGTTGCTGCATGTTAGTTCTGAATGAGCTTTGACCATCTCAGAGCAGGGCAGACCGCAGACCTGGACACTAATGTCTTGGTTCTTGAGAGTTGAGAACCTCCATTGACTTCAAAAACCTCTACAGGAAGGGAGAGAGCAGAGAGGGGAAGAAGGAAATGGCGAACAAGGTGACCCACATCTCCGATTTGATCCACCGGGTCGCCTCCTCTTGTCTCACCCACCATCTCGCCGGAGCCCACGGACTCGAAAGATGCAACGGTGTCGATGGGGAAACAGAAGAGGAGGAGGACGCTGTGGAGGAGGAAGAAGAGGAGGAGGAGATCAAGGAAGAAGAGGAGGAGGAGAATGGACCCAAAATCTGGGAAGAGGAGAAAGGCGCTGGTCCTAGTAGAGCGTCGGCGAGTGTGAGGGAGATGGAGACACTGATGGGCGAGGTGTTCGACGCGGTTTCGGCGGTGAAGAGGGGCTACGTCAGCCTCCAGGAGGCGCACTGCCCGTGGGACCCGGATAAGATGAGGGTCGCCGACGCGGCAGTGGTGGCAGAACTGAGGAGGCTCGGGAGGCTCCGGGATCGTTTTCGAAGGACCGGTTTTGGTGCCTCCGCCGCCGCCGCCGCCGCGCCGCTGAGGGAAGCGGTGGCGCCGTACGAGGCGGCGCTCGACGATCTGAAGAAGGAGCTCAAGGCGAAGGAGGCGGAGGTAGAGAACCTCAAGGAGAAGCTCCGGAGCACCTCTAACGGCGGTTCCGGCAGAAAGCGCCGGCTCCATTCCAGCAGGAGGGTCGGATGCATCAGTGTTTTAGGTCAACCCCGAATATCTCTCTATATTTACTACGACGCCCTTTAGAAACCATCGTAGTTCGACACATAATGTAAGGGTAATTTAGTCCTTTCAAAATTGTAAACATCTGGTGACCGGATCTCCATTGTTTTAAGTGTAACAGGGGCCCCGGCGATGCCCACTCCGGAGCTGTTCGAGACGTACATGAAGCAAGTAAAGTCGGCGTCCAAGTCCTTCACCGCCCACCTCCTCTCCCTGATGCGCTCCGCCCGCTGGAACATTGCTGCGACCGTCCGGTCCATCATCGAGGACGGCGGCGGCGGCGGCGGCGTCGATGGCGCAACAGACCACAATCCTGCCATCGCCGAGATGGATCCTCACCACGCAAAGCACGCGCTGGAGTCGTACGTGAACCGGAAAGTCTTCCACGGGTTCGAGAATGAGACGTTCTACATCGAGGGGTCCCTCACGTCGCTGCTCCGCCCGGCCGAGTTCCGGATCGACTGTTTCGCCCAGTTCAAAGACATGAGGGGGATGGACCCGGCGGAGCTGCTGGGCGTGCTCCCCACGTGCCAGTTCGGCCGGTTTGCAGCCAAGAAGTATCTGGCCATCGTCCACCCGAAGATGGAGGAGTCGCTGTTCGGCGGCGTGGAGCAACGGCGGAAGGTGATGGCCGGGGCCCACCCGAGGACGGGGTTCTACGGGGAGTTCCTGAGGCTGGCCAAGGCGGTGTGGCTGCTGCACCTGCTGGCCTTCGCGCTGGACCCGGCGCCCAACCACTTCGAGGCGAGCAAAGGGGCGGAGTTCCACCCGGAGTACATGGAGAGCGCCGTCCGGTTTGCAGGCGGCCGGTTCCCGCCTGGCTGGGTGGTGGGGTTCTCGGTTAGCCCTGGGTTCAAGCTCGGGAACGGGTCCGTGGTCCGGGCGAGGGTGTACCTCGTCCCGAGAGCCCACGGGATGTGAAGTGCGCCTGAGTGGACTGTTCCTGTCTAGAGGCTGCCGGAGCTCCCTGGTATCGAAGCGTTGAATCCCTGCCAAAATAAAGGGTCTGAGTCC
Source organism: Phoenix dactylifera (assembly GCF_009389715.1). NCBI lineage: Eukaryota > Viridiplantae > Streptophyta > Magnoliopsida > Arecales > Arecaceae > Phoenix > Phoenix dactylifera. The sequence continues at coordinate 604,604 of NC_052403.1, read as the reverse complement.
TGTGCGGCTTCACGTAATGGATGGTTATCACCCCATGTAGTGATGATAGTTTCGGAACTACATTGCATTTTATGTTTTAGTGTATATATATATATATATATACTTACTTTAATTACTAAGGAGTACTTATTAATGAAGAGAAAATCTTTAGTTGCTTCAGGAAATATAATTCAAGGGATAAGGGGACTTCCAGGGCACTGTTCTGAGACTTGGTCTACCATTTTTGAAGGTGCTATAATGATTATGGACTCATTTCAATTGGTCATTAATAATGATGAATGTGCATATGTGCTATATCATCCATGGATCTTCACTGCACCTTTGTGCAGGGTTATATTTACTTTTAATTCTTCGACTATTTTAGTCACCATGAAAGTTTCTGATCTACCATAGAACTTTACTTTGACCCCTTTGCCAATTAAGGCAAGGGCCGGGAGCTTGATTCCAAACTCTTTTCTCTTTGGAGCTTGTTCAAACTATCTTTTCCATTCCCCTCTACACAAGGAATTGGACAAATCATTTGTCATGGTCTTCTATATTGTCGCTTGTTTGGTTGGCGGGAAGAAGAGAAGAAAGTGTGGTCAATGAAAAAATGACGAAGTAGCTTATATTTGCTTGAAAGTTTTAAATGAGAAAGATAGGAAAGTAGTGAATAACTCTCGGAATTAGGAAGGATAGCTGAAATTAGTTTAAATAGTCTAAAAGAGTGATAGGGTATTTTCATCAATTAAAATGGCGGACTTGTGTTGGCCGGTGAGAGGAGGAACCAACTTCAAATATTTTGATAATGTGAAGGGCTAATTTGTTATTTTCAAACTTAAGAGGTATAAGTGAGATAGGCCTAAAGTAGGGTCTGCTTCGGTAATTTTATTTGGTTTCTTTGCATATATATCCTCCTAAATATTAAAATTTATATGAATACTCTCCTAAAATTGATATTTCTATATATACCCTTATAAAATACTTGTTTTGTGTGTGTACCCTTTATTTATTTTTTTTGCATATATGCCCATGCCATCTAATGCCGTCAAAAAATTAACGGTTTAAAATTAAAAAAAATGAAATATCTTTAATGGGTAGATATGTAAAAAAATATTTATAAAGGTATATATGTAAATGATACTTTACGAGGGTATTCATACAATTTTATATATTTGGAGGGTTTACATGTAAAAAAATTTAATTTTATTTTTTTCTATTTCAACTTGTTTTAACACTCGGATTTGTCTAGTGTCTCCTCCTTAATATTTTTTAAAATATAAAAATATTGCTTAAGAAAAAGATTGATTTAACAATTAGATAATAAAAAAGATTATGGAAGTTCTTTTACTAATCATGAGATTATTTATAACAACCGCTATATCTTATTTCATCGAAACATAATTTGTAATATTTATTGTTATAGATGCATATATGAGGGCATACATTAGAATATAGAAAATGATTAGAATCTTTTAAAGGCACAGATAGATTGCAATGATCAAGCTTCTTTGCTATTGTTACACTCATGATTGGAAAAATAACATCAATCATCTCCAAGCAAAATCATTGAAAGACTTCAAACTGTTCAGACTTATTAACAATCTCTGCAACTATGTGGTAGAAGGCCACTCCTTGCGTTGCATACCTTAAGCTATTTTTCTTTAGAGCATCAATTTTATAGAAGAATTAAAGATTTAGTATATGGAACCCATCTTGTCACAGTAATTTCAAATCAGCCACTAGCCTACATATGAGAAATTTTTTAACTCTAAAAATATAAACATTGCAAATCTCATATACTAAAAGATAAATATTGCAAATCTCTCATGACAGTTTTCTTTAAATAATTTAAAAACTAAAGATAGGACCTAACTATTTTTATGTAAAAAAATATATAATGAATGGTTGTCTATAGTGTAGAAGGGAGTCAAGAAAATGATTTTAATTCCAGACGGAAAAATAAAAAAAAAAAGTTGAGAGAGATTAGAGATATTAATTTCTAGTGAGACTTGTTAACGAGTTACCTACTTCAGAAATAAAAAAATATTTTATAATTTTAATTAATTTTTAATTTAAATAATATATAATTTTGGCTAATTATATTAGCTAAATTGCTACGTCAAAGGTATTCATAAAAAAATAATATTTTGTGAGGGCATATACATACATATTAATTTGGAGGATGCAAATTCTCATATTTAGAAGGGTATCTATACAAAAATCCAATTTTTTTGTTATGTATATATCCTTTGAAATATATAAAATTGTATGAATATCCTCCAAAATTACTATTTATATGTATATCGTTAGAATTATTTTTTTATGCATATTTACTTACTAAGAATATTTTCGTCATTTTAATTTTAAAATACTAACTTCTCAATAGTGTTAGATGGCACGGTGTTAGATAGCATATATATATATATATATATATATAATCCAATGGATTTTTTAAAATACATATCTTCTTAAATATTAAAATTTATGTTAATATTTTTTTTAAAATTAATATCCACACTCGCTCGCACGTACGTACGTACGTACGTGTGTGTATATATATATATATATATATATATATATATATATATATATATATATATATATATATATATATATATATATATTAGAAACTTAAAGATACCCGCATCCCCGGTGCCCCATCTCATCGCAGCGACATGGCGTGCGGCCAGAGACCTTCCAATGGTACCTACCATTCGAATCCAAAGCCCATGCCTCCGTCTCTCTGCTACCGAGAGTATCCGCCCTTGTTGCCCTATCCTCCGTAATCTATGAACTTTTCTGTTTGGTTGCAGAGGTTCTTCTGCAGCAACTTAGAGATGGAACCGCCGAATTCGAGCTCCTCGCCCCGCCCACCTCTCCGGCTTCTAATAGCCTTCGATTCTTTGCCAGAATTAGCTCTTCTCTGTACGTTCCATTCGCTTTTCCCCTCTTTGAGCCCATGTTTCTTCTATCTATCCATAGCTTTTAATAAGGTTTTCGATGCATCAAAAAATGATTATTCTTTTTCTAATTACTCTAAAATCTAAGGGGTGGATCATCACCGGCGATGAAGAAAGTGGAGCATCATTCAATTCGGAAGGTGACCGGTGATGGCCGTTGCATGTTCCGAGCCCTGGTAGATTTCTTGGAGCTCTGTCTTTTATCTTCTTGAATTGTTTTTTTAGTTATTTACAACCTTCTTTATACCAAATCATCATTTCACTTATTTATCTACATTCATTCTTTAGGTTCATGAGTTAGTCCATTTATGATATTACATATTATAGCTGCTTGTCTCCACATCATTCATTTCTGCATTTCAAAACAAAAAATCGCAGTTTTGTTAATGGCAGGATCCAATTAAAATATATGGGATCAATTTTATCCTGAGGGTTACCTCCTGTGCCACTATATGCTTTATTCTGGTTCAGGGCTCGATTAATTGACTGCCTTCATGAGCATATAATGGCTTGCATTTTTTTATGAACTTCGATCCGCATGATTCACAAAACTCGAGCATTACTTGTAGGTAAAAGGAATGGCGAACAACAAGGGACTTGCACTTAGCCTGGCTCAGGAGAGAGATGATGCAGGTAGCTTGGAAGAATCCTTTTCTTCTTCCCTCTTAATTATTGCAGAAATTCGTTATTGTTCACTTTTCACAATTACGGCATGTGTACAGCTTTGAATTAAATTTATCTGTAAAATGTGGAAAAGGTTCTACATCGTGGGAACTTTTGCCATTTTTCTTATGGGTAAAAGGCGAATGACTCTGAAATTTCAAAGCTTGAGATAGTAATTTCACACTTCAGGTTGATGGTTGTTCCATGGGAGTAGCATAGTTCAGAAAGTGTCAATCCTGGACTATTTAAAATGGTGCTGGTTTTTGACATGGTTATATGTTCACACGAATTTTCATTTGGTTTCAGAATTGTCTTGGTGTGATCTTATTATTAAAGGCCTTTGTAGGTTGAAACGACCCTGACAATTGGAAGCTGAGTATTGAAACTCAGCTCTATCTTCATGCAATAAATAAAGAAGCAAATACTCTGGCGGAGCAGACGACCCAAATCATAACAAAATGGTTATGTCCTTCCGGCGCATATTAGAAGGAATGGATCTCCATGTTATAAGAACCATGTGTAGAGGTTCTGTAATTGCCTTAAATGTGTGGGTGATCACCCCAATCTGTCCAAATTTTATCTGTACATAAATATGTCCGAGTACCTATATAGCGAATTTTATGTTTTCATAATATCTTAAGGTTTGTGGTGCATGGACTTCCATGCTTTAAATGGAAGACTTTAGCTTAGAAGCCATGGTTTTTAATTGTTGTAACTTGGAATGCAAGGCAAGACTTTGCAAAATGTCAACTACTAGCATCTCCATACTTCGAGTTGGCCTCAACAGAAGCTGATCATATGATTAAATTTAGGAACTCTGGTGTAGAGACCATGCTTCCATGCATGCTTGCTATTAGACAACAGAAGTCCACCAAGAATAAATATGAGTTGTATTTCTATTCTGGTGAATTAGCCTCACAAGTTCAGTGGTTTCAGAAATAAGATATTCAGTTTGTTCAGGAGAGTCTGTCAGTATGAAAAATGCTAATATTTATAGAC